>NW_027307770.1:940500-1254000 GCF_047496885.1 Scyliorhinus torazame
AGGGCACTGTTACATTGTACTGTATTTAATGTCGTGCTCTGTTTAATTTTACATTGTTCACTGTAGGGCACTGTTTGATTGTACCGTATTTAATGTCGGGCTATGTTTAATTTTACATTGTTCACTGTAGGTCACTGTTTCATTGTACTGTATTTAATGTCGGGCTGTGTTTAATTTTACCTTGCTCAGTGTAGGGCACTGTTACATTGTACCGTATTTAATGTCGGGCTATGTTTAATTTTACATTGTTCAGTGTAGGGCACTGTTTCATTGTACCGTATTTAATGTCGGGCTCTGTTTAATTTTACCTTGTTCAGTCTAGGGCACTGTTTCATTGTACTGTATTTAATGTCGGGCTGTGTTTAATTTTACCTTGTTCAGTGTAGGGCACTGTTTCATTTTACCGTATTTAATGTCGGGCTGTGTTTAACTTTACATTGTTCACTGTAGGGCACTGTTTCACTGTACCGTATTTAATGTCGGGCTCTGTTTAATTTTACCTTGTTCAGTGTAGGGCACTGTTTCATTGTACCGTATTTAATGTCGGGCTGTGTTTAATTTTACATTGTTCACTGTAGGGCACTGTTACATTGTACCGTATTTAATGTCGGGCTGTGTTTAATTTTACTTTGTTCAGTGTAGGGCACTGTTTCATTGTACTGTATTTAATGTCGGGCTGTGTTTAATTTTACCTTGTTCACTGTAGGGCACTGTTACATTGTACCGTATTTAATGTCGGGCTGTGTTTAATTTTACATTGTTCAGTGTAGGGCACTGTTTCACTGTACCGTATTTAATGTCGGGCTGTGTTTAATTTTACTTTGTTCAGTGTAGGGCACTGTTTCATTGCACCGTATTTAATGTCGGGCTGTGATTAATTTTACATTGTTCAGTGTAGGGCACTGTTTCATTGTACCGTATTTAATGTCGGGCTGTGTTTAATTTTACTTTGTTCAGTGTAGGGCACTGTTTCATTGTACCGTATTTAATGTCGGGCTGTGTTTAATTTTACTTTGTTCAGTGTAGGGCACTGTTTCATTTTACCGTATTTAATGTCGGGCTGTGTTTAATTTTACTTTGTTCAGTGTAGGGCACTGTTTCATTGTACTGTATTTAATGTCGGGCTATGTTTAATTTTACATTGTTCAGTGTAGGGCACTGTTTCATTGTACCGTATTTAATGTCGTGCTCTGTTTAATTTTACATTGTTCACTGTAGGGCACTGTTTCATTGTACTGTATTTAATACCGGGCTGTGTTTAATTTTACATTGTTCAGTGTAGGGCACTGTTTCATTGTACTGTATTTAATGTCGGGCTCTGTTTAATTTTACCTTGTTCACTGTAGGGCACTGTTTTATTGTACCGTATTTAATGTCGGGCTCTGTTTAATTTTACCTTGTTCAGTGTAGGGCACTGTTTCATTGTACTGTATTTAATGTCGGGCTGTGTTTAATTTTACCTTGTTCAGTGTAGGACACTGTTTTATATTACCGTATATAATGTTGGGCTGTGTTTAATTGTACATTGTTCACTGTAGGGCACTGTTTCATTTTACCGTATTTAATGTCGGGCTGTGTTTAAGTTTACATTGTTCAGTGTAGGGCACTGATTCATTGTACTGTATTTAATGTCGGGCTGTGTTTAATTTTACATTGTTCAGTGTAGGGCACTGTTTCACTGCACGGTATTTAATGTCGGGCTATGTTTAATTTTACATTGTTCACTGTAGGTCACTGTTTCATTGTACTGTATTTAATGTCGGGCGCTGTTTAATTTTACCTTGTTGCTTGTAGGGCACTGTTTCATTGTACCGTATTTAATGTCGGGCTCTGTTTAACTTTACATTGTTCACTGTAGGGCACTGTTTCATTGTATCGTATTTAATGTCGGGCTCTGTTGAATTTTACCTTGTTCACTGTCGGTCACTGTCTCATTGCACCGTATTTAATGTCGGGCTGTGTTTAATTTTACATTGTTCAGTGTAGTGCACTGTTTCATTCTACTGTATTTAATGTCGGGCTCTGTTTAATTTTACCTTGTTCACTGTAGGTCACTGTTTCATTGTACTGTATTTAATGTCGGGCTGTGTTTACTTTTACATTGTTCACTGTTGGGCACTGTTTCATTGCACTGTATTTAATGTCGGGCTCTGTTTAATTTTACCTTGTTGCTTGTAGGGCACTGTTTCATTGTACCGTATTTAATGTCGGGCTCTGTTTAATTTTACATTGTTCACTGTAGGGCACTGTTCAATGTGCTGTATTTAATGTCGGGCTCTGTTTAATTTTACCCCATTGCTTGTAGGGCACTGTTTCATTGTACTGTATTTAATGTCGGGCTCTGTTTAATTTTACCTTGTTCACTGTAGGGCACTGTTTCATTGTACTGTATTTAATATCCGGCTCTGTTTAATTTTACCTTGTTCACTGTAGGGCACTGTTTCATTTTACTGTATTTAATGTCGGGCTGTGTTTAATTTTACATTGTTCAGTGTAGGGCACTGATTCATTGTACCGTATTTAATGTCGGGCTCTATTTAATTTTACGTTGTTCACTGTAGGGCACTGTTTCATTGTACCGTATTTAATGTCGTGCTCTGTTTAATTTTACATTGTTGCTGGTAGGGCACTGATTCATTGTACCGTATTTAATGTCGGGCTGTGTATAATTTTACATTGTTCACTGTAGGGCACTGTTTCATTGTACCGTATTTAATGTCGGGCTCTGTTTTATTTTACATTGTTCACATTTGGGCCCTGTTTCATTGCACTGTATTAAATGCCGGGCTCTGTTTAATTTTACGTTGTTCACTGTCGGGCACTGTTTCGTTGTCCCGTATGTCATGTCGGGCTCTGTTTAATGTTACATTGTTCAGTGTAGGGCACTGTTTCATTGTACTGTATTTAATGTCGGGCTGTGTTTAACTTTACATTGTTCACTGTAGGGCATTGTTTCATTGTGCTGTATTTAATGCTGGGCTCTGTTTAATTTTAACTTGTTCACTGTCGGGCACTTTTTCATTGTCCCGTATTTAATGTCGGGCTCTGTTTAATTTTACATTATTCAGTGTAGGGCACTGTTTCATTGTACTGTCTTTAATGTCGGGCTCTGTTTAATTTTGCCTTGTTTACTGTAGGTCACTGTTTCATTGTACTGTATTTAATGCCGGGCTGTGTTTAATTTTACATTGTTCAGTGTAGGGCACTGATTCATTGTACCGTATTTAATGTCGGGCTGTGTTTAAGTTTACATTGTTCAGTGTAGGGCACTGTTTCACTGTACCGTATTTAATGTCGGGCTATGTTTAATTTTACATTGTTCACTGTAGGTCACTGTTTCATTGTACTGTATTTAATGTCGGGCTCTGTATAATTTTACCTTGTTGCTTGTAGGGCACTGTTTCATTGTACCGTATTTAATGTCGGGCTCTGTTTAATTTTACCTTGTTCACTGTAGGTCACTGTTTCATTGCACCGTATTTAATGTCGGGCTGTGTTTAATTTTACATTGTTCAGTGTAGGGCACTGTTTCATTCTACCGTATTTAATGTCGGTCTCTGTTTAATTTTACCTTGTTCACTGTAGGGCACTGTTTAATTTTACTGTATTTAATGTCGGGCTGTGTTTAATTTTACATTGTTCAGTGTAGGGCACTGATTCATTGTACCGTATTTAATGTCGGGCTCTGATTAATTTTACATTGTTCACTGTAGGGCACTGTTTCATTGTACCGTATTTAATGTCGGGCTCTGTTTTATTTTACATTGTTCACATTAGGGCCCTGTTTCATTGTACTGTATTTAATGTCGGGCTCTGTTTAATTTTACGTTGTTCACTGTAGGGCACTGATTCATTGTACCGTATTTAATGTCGGGCTGTGTTTAATTTTACATTGTTCACTGTAGGGCACTGTTTCATTGTACCGTATTTAATGTCGGGCTCTGTTTAATTTTACCTTGTTCAGTGTAGGGCACTGTTTCATTGTACCGTATTTAATGTCGGGCTCTGTTTAAATTTACCTTGTTCAGTGTAGGGCACTGTTTCATTGTACTGTATTTAATGTCGGGCTGTGTTTAATTTTACATTGTTCACTGTAGGGCACTGTTTCATTGTACCGTACTTACTGTCGGGCTGTGTTTAATTGTACATTGTTCACTGTAGGGCACTGTTTCATTGTACCGTATTTAATGTCGGGCTGAGTTTAATTTTACTTTGTTCAGTGTAGGGCACTGTTTCATTGTACCGTATTTAATGTCGGGCTGTGTTTAATTTTACTTTGTTCAGTGTAGGGCACTGTTTCATTGTACCGTATTTAATGTCCGGCTCTGTTTAATTTTACATTGTTCAGTGTAGGGCACTGTTTCATTGTACCGTATTTAATGTCGGGCTGTGTTTAATTTTACTTTGTTCAGTGTAGGGCACTGTTTCATTTTACCGTATTTAATGTCGGGCTGTGTTTAATTTTACTTTGTTCAGTGTAGGGCACTGTTTCATTGTACTGTATTTAATGTCGGGCTGTGTTTAATTTTACCTTGTTCACTGTAGGGCACTGTTACATTGTACCGTATTTAATGTCGGGCTGTGTTTAATTTTACTTTGTTCAGTGTAGGGCACTGTTTCATTGTACTGTATTTAATGTCGGGCTGTGTTTAATTTTACCTTGTTCACTGTAGGGCACTGTTACATTGTACCGTATTTAATGTCGGGCTGTGTTTAATTTTACATTGTTCAGTGTAGGGCACTGTTTCACTGTACCGTATTTAATGTCGGGCTGTGTTTAATTTTACTTTGTTCAGTGTAGGGCACTGTTTCATTGCACCGTATTTAATGTCGGGCTGTGTTTAATTTTACATTGTTCAGTGTAGGGCACTGTTTCATTGTACCGTATTTAATGTCGGGCTGTGTTTAATTTTACTTTGTTCAGTGTAGGGCACTGTTTCATTGTACCGTATTTAATGTCGGGCTGTGTTTAATTTTACTTTGTTCAGTGTAGGGCACTGTTTCATTGTCCCGTATTTAATGTCGGGCTGTGTTTAATTTTACTTTGTTCAGTGTAGGGCACTGTTTCATTGTACTGTATTTAATGTCGGGCTATGTTTAATTTTACATTGTTCAGTGTAGGGCACTGTTTCATTGTACCGTATTTAATGTCGGGCTGTGTTTAATTTTACATTGTTCAGTGTAGTGCACTGTTTCATTGTACCGTATTTAATGTCGGGCTGTGTTTAATTTTACATTGTTCACTGTAGGGCACTGTTTCATTGTACCGTATTTAATGTCGGGCTCTGTTTAATTTCACCTTGTTCAGTGTAGGGCACTGTTTCATTGTACCGTATTTAATGTCGTGCTCCGTTTAATGTTACCTTGTTCAGTGTAGGGCACTGTTTCATTGTACCGTATTTACTGTCGGGCTGTGTTTAATTGTACCTTGTTCAGTGTAGGGCACTGTTTCATTGTACCGTATTTACTGTCGGGCTGTGATTAATTGTACATTGTTCACTGTGGGGCACTGTTTCATTGTACCGTATTTAATGTCGGGCTGTGTTTAATTGTACATTGTTCACTGTAGGGCACTGTTTCATTGTACTGTATTTAATGTCGGGCTCTGTTTAATTTTACCTTGTTCAGTGTAGGGCACTGTTTCATTGTACCGTATTTAATGTCGGGCTCTGTTTAATTTTACCTTGTTCAGTGTAGGGCACTGTTTCATTGTACCGTATTTAATGTCGGGCTGTGTTTAATTTTACATTGTTCAGTGTAGGGCACTGTTTCATTGTAACGTATTTAATGTCGGGCTGTGTTTAATTGTACATTGTTCACTGTGGGGCACTGTTTCATTGTACCGTATTTAATGTCGGGCTGTGTTTAATTGTACATTGTTCACTGTAGGGCACTGTTTCATTGTACTGTATTTAATGTCGGGCTCTGTTTAATTTTACCTTGTTCAGTGTAGGGCACTGTTTCATTGTACCGTATTTAATGTCGGGCTCTGTTTAATTTTACCTTGTTCAGTGTAGGGCACTGTTTCATTCTATCGTATTTAATGTCGGGCTGTGTTTAATTTTACATTGTTCCGTGTCGGGCACTGTTTCATTGTAACGTATTTAATGTCGGGCTGTGTTTAATTTTACCTTGTTCAATGTAGGGCACTGTTTCACTGTACCGTATTTAATGTTGGGCTGTGTTTAATTGTACATTGTTCACTGTAGGGCACTGTTTCATTGTACTGTATTTAATGTCGGGCTCTGTTTAATTTTACCTTGTTCAGTGTAGGGCACTGTTTCATTGTACCGTATTTAATGTCGGGCTGTGTTTACTTTTACATTGTTCAGTGTAGGGCACTGTTTCATTGTAACGTATTTAATGTCGGGCTGTGTTTAATTTTAACTTGTTCAGTGTAGGGCACTGTTTCACTGTACCGTATTTAATGTTGGGCTGTGTTTAATTGTACATTGTTCACTGTAGGGCACTGTTTCATTGTACCGTATTTAATGTCGGGCTGTGTTTAATTTTACTTTGTTCAGTGTAGGGCACTGTTTCATTGTCCCGTATTTAATGTCGGGCTGTGTTTAATTTTACTTTGTTCAGTGTAGGGCACTGTTTCATTGTACTGTATTTAATGTCGGGCTATGTTTAATTTTACATTGTTCAGTGTAGGGCACTGTTTCATTGTACCGTATTTAATGTCGGGCTCTGTTTAATTTTACATTGTTCACTGTAGGGCACTGTTTCATTGTACTGTATTTAATGTCGGGCTGTGTTTAATTTTACCTTGTTCACTGTAGGGCACTGTTTTATTGTACCGTATTTAATGTCGTGCTCTGTTTAATTTTACCTTGTTCAGTGTAGGGCACTGTTTCATTGTACCGTATTTAATGTCGCGCTCTGTTTAATTTTACCTTGTTCACTGTAGGTCACTGTTTCATTGTACCGTATTTAATGTCGGGCTCTGTTTAATTTTACCTTGTTCAGTGTAGGGCACTGTTTCATTGTACCGTATTTAATGTCGGGCTGTGTTTAATTTTACTTTGTTCAGTGTAGGGCACTGTTTCATTGTACTGTATTTAATGTCGGGCTGTGTTTAATTTTACCTTGTTCACTGTAGGGCACTGTTTCATTGTACCGTATTTAATGTCGGGCTCTGTTTAATTTTACCTTGTTCAGTGTAGGGCACTGTTTCATTGTACCGTATTTAATGTCGTGCTCTGTTTAATTTTACATTGTTCACTGTAGGGCACTGTTTCATTGTACTGTATTTAATGTCGGGCTGTGTTTAATTTTACCTTGTTCACATTAGGGCACTGTTTCATTGTACCGTATTTAATGTCGGGCTCTGTTTAATTTTACCTTGTTCAGTGTAGGGCACTATTTCACTGTACCGTATTTAATGTCGGGCTCTGTTTAATTTTACCTTGTTCAGTGTAGGGCACTGTTTCATTGTACCGTATTTAATGTCGGGCTGTGTTTAATTTTACCTTGTTCAGTGTAGGGCACTGTTTCATTGTACCGTATTTAATGTCGTGCTCTGTTTAATTTTACATTGTTCACTGTAGGGCACTGTTTCATTGTACTGTATTTAATGTCGGGCTGTGTTTAATTTTACCTTGTTCACATTAGGGCACTGTTTCATTGTACCGTATTTAATGTCGGGCTCTGTTTAATTTTACCTTGTTCAGTGTAGGGCACTATTTCACTGTACCGTATTTAATGTCGGGCTCTGTTTAATTTTACCTTGTTCAGTGTAGGGCACTGTTTCATTGTCCGGATTTAATGTCGGGCTCTGTTTAATTTTACCTTGTTCAGTGTAGGGCACTGTTTCATTGTACCGTACTTACTGTCGGGCTCTGTTTAATTTTTCCTTGTTCACTGTAGGGCACTGTTTCATTGTACCGTATTTAATGTCGGGCTGTGTTTAATTGTACATTGTTCACTGTAGGGCACTGTTTAATTGTACTGTATTTAATGTCGGGCTCTGTTTAATTTTACCTTGTTCAGTGTAGGGCACTGTTTCATTGTACCGTATTTAATGTCGGGCTCTGTTTAATTTTACATTGTTCAGTGTAGGGCACTGTTTCATTGTACCGTACTTACTGTCGGGCTGTGTTTAATTGTACATTGTTCACTGTAGGGCACTGTTTCATTGTACCGTATTTAATGTCGGGCTGTGTTTAATTGTACATTGTTCACTGTAGGGCACTGTTTCATTGTACTGTATTTAATGTAGGGCTCTGTTTAATTTTACTTTGTTCAGTGTAGGGCACTGTTTCATTGTACCGTATTTAATGTCGGGCTCTGTTTAATTTTACCTTGTTCAGTGTAGGGCACTATTTCACTGTACCGTATTTACTGTCGGGTTGTGTTTAAATGTACATTGTTCAGTGTAGGGCACTGTTTCATTGTACCGTATTTAATGTCGGGCTGTGTTTAATTTTACCTTGTTCAGTGTAGGGCACTGTTTCATATTACCGTATTTAATGTCGGGCTCTGTTTAATTTTACATTGTTGCTGGTAGGGCACTGATTCATTGTACCGTATTTAATGTCGGGCTGTGTTTAACTTTACATTGTTCACTGCAGGGCATTGTTTCATTGTGCTGTATTTAATGTTGGGCTCTGTTTAATTTTACCTTGTTCACTGTTGGGCACTGTTTCATTGTCCCGTATTTAATGTCGGGCTCTGTTTAATTTTACATTATTCAGTGTAGGGCACTGTTTCATTGCACCGTATTTAATGTCGGGCTCTGTTTAATTTTACCTTGTTCAGTGTAGGGCACTGTTTCATTGCACCGTATTTAATGTCGGGCTCTGTTTAATTTTACATTGTTCAGTGTAGTGCACTGTTTCATTGTACCGTATTTAATGTCGGGCTGTGTTTAATTTTACATTGTTCACTGTAGGGCACTGTTTCATTGTACCGTATTTAATGTCGGGCTCTGTTTAATTTTACCTTGTTCAGTGTAGGGCACTGTTTCATTGTACCGCATTTAATGTCGGCCTGTGTTTAATTTTACCTTGTTCAGTGTAGGGCACTGTTTCATATTACCGTATTTAATGTCGGGCTCTGTTTAATTTTACATTGTTGCTGGTAGGGCACTGATTCATTGTACCGTATTTAATGTCGGGCTCTGTTTAATTTTACATTGTTCAGTGTAGGGCACTGATTCATTGTACCGTATTTAATGTCGGGCTGTGTTTAATTTTACATTGTTCACTGCAGGGCATTGTTTCATTGTGCTGTATTTAATGTCGGGCTCTGTTTAATTTTACCTTGTTCACTGTTGGGCACTGTTTCATTGTCCCGTATTTAATGTCGGGCTCTGTTTAATTTTACATTATTCAGTGTAGGGCACTGTTTCATTGTACTGTCTTTAATGTCGGGCTCTGTTTAATTTTGCCTTGTTTACTGTAGGTCACTGTTTCATTGTCCTGTATTTAATGCCGGGCTGTGTTTAATTTTACATTGTTCAGTGTAGGGCACTGATTCATTGTACCGTATTTAATGTCGGGCTGCGTTTAAGTTTACATTGTTCAGTGTAGGGCACTGTTTCATTGTACTGTATTTAATGTCGGGCTCTGTTTAATTTTGCCTTGTTTACTGTAGGTCACTGTTTCATTGTACTGTATTTAATGTCGGGCTCTGTTTAATTTTACCTTGTTCAGTGGAGGGCACTGTTTCATTGCACCGTATTTAATGTCGGGCTCTGTTTAATTTTACATTATTCAGTGTAGGGCACTGTTTCATTGTACTGTCTTTCATGTCGGGCTCTGTTTAATTTTACCTTGTTGCTTGTAGGGCACTGTTTCATTGTACCGTATTTAATGTCGGGCTCTGTTAATTTTACATTGTTCAGTGTAGGGCACTGTTTCATTGTACCGTATTTAGTGTCGGGCTCTGTTTAATTTTACCTTGTTCAGTGTAGGGCACTGTTTTATTGTACTGTCTTTCATGTCGGGCTCTGTTTAATTTTACCTTGTTGCTTGTAGGGCACTGTTTCATTGTACCGTATTTAATGTCGGGCTCTGTTAATTTTACATTGTTCAGTGTAGGGCACTGTTTCATTGTACCGTATTTAGTGTCGGGCTCTGTTTAATTTTACCTTGTTCAGTGTAGGGCACTGTTTTATTGTACTGTATTTAATGTCGGGCTCTGTTTAATTTTACCTTGTTCAGTGTAGGGCACTGTTTCATTGCACCGTATTTAATGTCGGGCTGTGTTTAATTTTACATTGTTCAGTGTAGTGCACTGTTTCATTGTACCGTATTTAATGTCGGGCTGTGTTTAATTTTACATTGTTCACTGTAGGGCACTGTTTCATTGTACCGTATTTAATGTCGGGCTCTGTTAATTTTACATTGTTCAGTGTAGGGCACTGTTTCATTGTACCGTATTTAGTGTCGGGCTCTGTTTAATTTTACCTTGTTCAGTGTAGGGCACTGTTTTATTGTACTGTATTTAATGTCGGGCTCTGTTTAATTTTACCTTGTTCAGTGTAGGGCACTGTTTCATTGCACCGTATTTAATGTCGGGCTGTGTTTAATTTTACATTGTTCAGTGTAGTGCACTGTTTCATTGTACCGTATTTAATGTCGGGCTGTGTTTAATTTTACATTGTTCACTGTAGGGCACTGTTTCATTGTACCGTATTTAATGTCGGGCTCTGTTTAATTTCACCTTGTTCAGTGTAGGGCACTGTTTCATTGTACCGTATTTAATGTCGTGCTCCGTTTAATGTTACCTTGTTCAGTGTAGGGCACTGTTTCATTGTACCGTATTTACTGTCGGGCTGTGTTTAATTGTACCTTGTTCAGTGTAGGGCACTGTTTCATTGTACCGTATTTACTGTCGGGCTGTGATTAATTGTACATTGTTCACTGTGGGGCACTGTTTCATTGTACCGTATTTAATGTCGGGCTGTGTTTAATTGTACATTGTTCACTGTAGGGCACTGTTTCATTGTACTGTATTTAATGTCGGGCTCTGTTTAATTTTACCTTGTTCAGTGTAGGGCACTGTTTCATTGTACCGTATTTAATGTCGGGCTCTGTTTAATTTTACCTTGTTCAGTGTAGGGCACTGTTTCATTGTACCGTATTTAATGTCGGGCTCTGTTTAATTTTACCTTGTTCAGTGTAGGGCACTGTTTCATTGTACCGTATTTAATGTCGGGCTGTGTTTAATTTTACATTGTTCAGTGTAGGGCACTGTTTCATTGTAACGTATTTAATGTCGGGCTGTGTTTAATTGTACATTGTTCACTGTGGGGCACTGTTTCATTGTACCGTATTTAATGTCGGGCTGTGTTTAATTGTACATTGTTCACTGTAGGGCACTGTTTCATTGTACTGTATTTAATGTCGGGCTCTGTTTAATTTTACCTTGTTCAGTGTAGGGCACTGTTTCATTGTACCGTATTTAATGTCGGGCTCTGTTTAATTTTACCTTGTTCAGTGTAGGGCACTGTTTCATTCTATCGTATTTAATGTCGGGCTGTGTTTAATTTTACATTGTTCCGTGTCGGGCACTGTTTCATTGTAACGTATTTAATGTCGGGCTGTGTTTAATTTTACCTTGTTCAATGTAGGGCACTGTTTCACTGTACCGTATTTAATGTTGGGCTGTGTTTAATTGTACATTGTTCACTGTAGGGCACTGTTTCATTGTACTGTATTTAATGTCGGGCTCTGTTTAATTTTACCTTGTTCAGTGTAGGGCACTGTTTCATTGTACCGTATTTAATGTCGGGCTGTGTTTAATTTTACATTGTTCAGTGTAGGGCACTGTTTCATTGTAACGTATTTAATGTCGGGCTGTGTTTAATTTTAACTTGTTCAGTGTAGGGCACTGTTTCACTGTACCGTATTTAATGTTGGGCTGTGTTTAATTGTACATTGTTCACTGTAGGGCACTGTTTCATTGTACCGTATTTAATGTTGGGCTGTGTTTAATTGTACATTGTTCACTGTAGAGCACTGTTTCATTGTACCGTATTTAATGTCGGGCTGTGTTTAATTTTACCTTGCTCAGTGGAGGGCACTGTTACATTGTACTGTATTTAATGTCGTGCTCTGTTTAATTTTACATTGTTCACTGTAGGGCACTGTTTCATTGTACCGTATTTAATGTCGGGCTATGTTTAATTTTACATTGTTCACTGTAGGTCACTGTTTCATTGTACTGTATTTAATGTCGGGCTGTGTTTAATTTTACCTTGCTCAGTGTAGGGCACTGTTACATTGTACTGTATTTAATGTCGTTCTCTGTTTAATTTTACATTGTTCACTGTAGGGCACTGTTTCATTGTACCGTATTTAATGTCGGGCTATGTTTAATTTTACATTGTTCAGTGTAGGGCACTGTTTCATTGTACCGTATTTAATGTCGGGCTCTGTTTAATTTTACCTTGTTCAGTCTAGGGCACTGTTTCATTGTACTGTATTTAATGTCGGGCTGTGTTTAATTTTACCTTGTTCAGTGTAGGGCACTGTTTCATTTTACCGTATTTAATGTCGGGCTGTGTTTAACTTTACATTGTTCACTGTAGGGCATTGTTTCATTGTGCTGTATTTAATGTCGGGCTGTGTTTAATTTTACCTTGTTCAATGTTGGGCACTGATTCATTGTACCGTGTTTAATGTCGGGCTGTGTTTAAATTTACATTGTTCAGTGGAGGGCACTGTTTCATTGTACTGTATTTAATGTCGGGCTCTGTTTAATTTTGCCTTGTTTACTGTAGGTCACTGTTTCATTGTACTGTATTTATTGTCGGGCTCTGTTTAATTTTACCTTGTTCAGTGTAGGGCACTGTTTCATTGTACCGTATTTAATGTCGGGCTCTGTTTAATTTTACCTTGTTCAGTGTAGGGCACTGTTTTATTTTACCGTGTTTAATGTCGGGCAGTGTTTATGTTTACATTGTTCACTGTAGGTCACTGTTTCATTGTACCGTATTTAATGTCGGGCTCTGTTTAATTTTACCTTGTTCAGTGTAGGGCACTGTTTTATTTTACCGTGTTTAATGTCGGGCAGTGTTTATGTTTACATTGTTCACTGTAGGTCACTGTTTCATTGTACCGTATTTAATGTCGGGCTCTGTTTTATTTTACATTGTTCACATTAGGGCCCTGTTTCATTGTACTGTATTTAATGTCGGGCTCTGTTTAATTTTACGTTGTTCAGTGTAGGGCACTGTTTCATTGTACCGTATTTAATGTCGGGCTGTGTTTAATTGTACATTGTTCACTGTAGGGCACTGTTTGATTGTACCGTATTTAATGTCGGGCTATGTTTAATTTTACATTGTTCACTGTAGGTCACTGTTTCATTGTACTGTATTTAATGTCGGGCTGTGTTTAATTTTACCTTGCTCAGTGTAGGGCACTGTTACATTGTACTGTATTTAATGTCGTTCTCTGTTTAATTTTACATTGTTCACTGTAGGGCACTGTTTCATTGTACCGTATTTAATGTCGGGCTATGTTTAATTTTACATTGTTCAGTGTAGGGCACTGTTTCATTGTACCGTATTTAATGTCGGGCTCTGTTTAATTTTACCTTGTTCAGTCTAGGGCACTGTTTCATTGTACTGTATTTAATGTCGGGCTGTGTTTAATTTTACCTTGTTCAGTGTAGGGCACTGTTTCATTTTACCGTATTTAATGTCGGGCTGTGTTTAACTTTACATTGTTCACTGTAGGGCACTGTTTCACTGTACCGTATTTAATGTCGGGCTCTGTTTAATTTTACCTTGTTCAGTGTAGGGCACTGTTTCATTGTACCGTATTTAATGTCGGGCTGTGTTTAATTTTACATTGTTCCGTGTAGGGCACTGTTTCATTGTAACGTATTTAATGTCGGGCTGTGTTTAATTTTACCTTGTTTAGTGTAGGGCAGTGTTTCATTTTACCGTATTTATTGTCGGGCTGTGTTTAACTTTACATTGTTCACTGTAGGGCATTGTTTCATTGTGCTGTATTTAATGTTGGGCTCTGTTTAATTTTACATTGTTCACTGTTGGGCACTGTTTCATTGTCCCGTATTTAATGTCGGGCTCTGTTTAATTTTATATTATTCAGTGTAGGGCACTGTTTCATTGTACTGTCTTTAATGTCGGGCTCTGTTTAATTTTGCCTTGTTTACTGTAGGTCACTGTTTCATTGGACTGTATTTAATGCCGGGCTGTGTTTAATTTTACCTTGTTTAGTGTAGGGCAGTGTTTCATTTTACCGTATTTATTGTCGGGCTGTGTTTAACTTTACATTGTTCACTGTAGGGCATTGTTTCATTGTGCTGTATTTAATGTTGGGCTCTGTTTAATTTTACATTGTTCACTGTTGGGCACTGTTTCATTGTCCCGTATTTAATGTCGGGCTCTGTTTAATTTTACATTATTCAGTGTAGGGCACTGTTTCATTGTACTGTCTTTAATGTCGGGCTCTGTTTAATTTTGCCTTGTTTACTGTAGGTCACTGTTTCATTGGACTGTATTTAATGCCGGGCTGTGTTTAATTTTGCATTGTTCAGTGTAGGGCACTGATTCATTGTACCGTATTTAATGTCGGGCTGTGTTTAAGTTTACATTGTTCAGTGTAGGGCACTGTTTTATTGTACTGTATTTAATGTCGGGCTGTGTTTAATTGTACATTGTTCACTGTAGGGCACTGTTTCATTGTACTGTATTTAATGTCGGGCTCTGTTTAATTTTACCTTGTTCAGTGTAGGGCACTGTTTCACTGTACCGTATTTAATGTCGGGCTCTGTTTAATTTTACCTTGTTCAGTGTAGGGCACTGTTTCATTGTACCGTATTTAATGTCGGGCTGTGTTTAATTTTACATTGTTCCGTGTATGGCACTGTTTCATTGTAACGTATTTAATGTCGGGCTGTGTTTAATTTTACCTTGTTCAGTGTAGGGCACTGTTTCACTGTACCGTATTTAATGTTGGGCTGTGTTTAATTGTACATTGTTCACTGTAGGGCAATGTTTCATTGTACTGTATTTAATGTCGGGCTCTGTTTAATTTTACCTTGTTCAGTGTAGGGCACTGTTTCATTGTACCGTATTTAATGTCGGGCTGTGTTTAATTTTACATTGTTCAGTGTAGGGCACTGTTTCATTGTAACGTATTTAATGTCGGGCTGTGTTTAATTTTACCTTGTTCAGTGTAGGGCACTGTTTCACTGTACCGTATTTAATGTTGGGCTGTGTTTAATTGTACATTGTTCACTGTAGGGCACTGTTTCATTGTACCGTATTTAATGTTGGGCTGTGTTTAATTGTACATTGTTCACTGTAGGGCACTGTTTCATTGTACCGTATTTAATGTCGGGCTGTGTTTAATTTTACCTTGCTCAGTGGAGGGCACTGTTACATTGTACTGTATTTAATGTCGTGCTCTGTTTAATTTTACATTGTTCACTGTAGGGCACTGTTTGATTGTACCGTATTTAATGTCGGGCTATGTTTAATTTTACATTGTTCACTGTAGGTCACTGTTTCATTGTACTGTATTTAATGTCGGGCTGTGTTTAATTTTACCTTGCTCAGTGTAGGGCACTGTTACATTGTACTGTATTTAATGTCGTTCTCTGTTTAATTTTACATTGTTCACTGTAGGGCACTGTTTCATTGTACCGTATTTAATGTCGGGCTATGTTTAATTTTACATTGTTCAGTGTAGGGCACTGTTTCATTGTACCGTATTTAATGTCGGGCTCTGTTTAATTTTACCTTGTTCAGTCTAGGGCACTGTTTCATTGTACCGTATTTAATGTCGGGCTCTGTTTAATTTTACCTTGTTCAGTGTAGGGCACTGTTTCATTGTACCGTATTTAATGTCGGGCTGTGTTTAATTTTACATTGTTCCGTGTAGGGCACTGTTTCATTGTAACGTATTTAATGTCGGGCTGTGTTTAATTTTACCTTGTTCAGTGTAGGGCACTGTTTCACTGTACCGTATTTAATGTTGGGCTGTGTTTAATTGTACATTGTTCACTGTAGGGCAATATTTCATTGTACTGTATTTAATGTCGGGCTCTGTTTAATTTTACCTTGTTCAGTGTAGGGCACTGTTTCATTGTACCGTATTTAATGTCGGGCTGTGTTTAATTTTACATTGTTCAGTGTAGGGCACTGTTTCATTGTAACGTATTTAATGTCGGGCTGTGTTTAATTTTACCTTGTTCAGTGTAGGGCACTGTTCCACTGTACCGTATTTAATGTTGGGCTGTGTTTAATTGTACATTGTTCACTGTAGGGCACTGTTTCATTGTACCGTATTTAATGTTGGGCTGTGTTTAATTGTACATTGTTCACTGTAGGGCACTGTTTCATTGTACCGTATTTAATGTCGGGCTCTGTTTAATTTTACCTTGTTCAGTCTAGGGCACTGTTACATTGTACTGTATTTAATGTCGTTCTCTGTTTAATTTTACATTGTTCACTGTAGGGCACTGTTTCATTGTACCGTATTTAATGTCGGGCTATGTTTAATTTTACATTGTTCAGTGTTGGGCACTGTTTCATTGTACCGTATTTAATGTCGGGCTCTGTTTAATTTTACCTTGTTCAGTCTAGGGCACTGTTTCATTGTACTGTATTTAATGTCGGGCTGTGTTTAATTTTACCTTGTTCAGTGTAGGGCACTGTTTCATTTTACCGTATTTAATGTCGGGCTGTGTTTAACTTTACATTGTTCACTGTAGGGCATTGTTTCATTGTGCTGTATTTAATGTTGGGCTCTGTTTAATTTTACCTTGTTCACTGTCGGGCAATGTTTCATTGTCCCGTATTTAATGTCGGGCTCTGTTTAATTTTACCTTGTTCAGTCTAGGGCACTGTTTCATTGTACTGTATTTAATGTCGAGCTGTGTTTAATTTTACCTTGTTCAGTGTAGGGCACTGTTTCATTTTACCGTATTTAATGTCGGGCTGTGTTTAACTTTACATTGTTCACTGTCGGGCATTGTTTCATTGTGCTGTATTTAATGTTGGGCTGTGTTTAATTTAACCTTGTTCACTGTCGGGCAATGTTTCATTGTACCGTATTTAATGTCGGGCTCTGTTTAATTTTACATTGTTCAGTGTAGGGCACTGTTTCATTGTCCCGTATTTAATGTCGGGCTCTGTTTAATTTTACATTATTCAGTGTAGGGCCCTGTTTCATTGTCCCGTATTTAATGTCGGGCTCTGTTTAATTTTACATTATTCACTGTAGGGCACTGTTTCATTGTACAGTCTTTAATGTCGGGCTCTGTTTAATTTTGCCTTGTTTACTGTAGGTCACTGTTTCATTGTACTGTATTTAATGCCGGGCTGTGTTTAATTTTACATTGTTCAGTGTAGGGCACTGATTCATTGTACCGTATTTAATGTCGGGCTGTGTTTAATTTTACCTTGTTCAGTGTTGGGCACTGTTTCATTGTCCCGTATTTAATGTCGGGCTCTGTTTAATTTTACATTATTCAGTGTAGGGCACTGTTTCATTGTACTGTCTTTAATGTCGGGCTCTGTATAATTTTGCCTTGTTTACTGTAGGTCACTGGTTCATTGTACTGTATTTAATGCCGGGCTGTGTTTAATTTTACATTGTTCAGTGTAGGGCACTGATTCATTGTACCGTATTTAATGTCGGGCTGTGTTTAAATTTACATTGTTCAGTGGAGGGCACTGTTTCATTTTACCGTATTTAATGTCGGGCTGTGTTTATGTTTACATTGTTCACTGTAGGTCACTGTTTCATTGCACCTTATTTAATGTCGGGCTGTGTTTAATTTTACATTGTTCAGTGTAGTGCACTGTTTCATTCTACCGTATTTAATGTCGGGCTCTGTTTAATTTTACCTTGTTGCTTGTAGGGCACTGTTTCATTTTACTGTATTTAATGTCGGGCTGTGTTTAATTTTACATTGTTCAGTGTAGGGCACTGATTCATTGTACTGTATTTAATGTCGGGCTCTGTTTAATTTTACATTGTTCAGTGTAGGGCACTGTTTCATTGTACCGTATTTAATGTCGGGCTCTGTTTAATTTTACCTTGTTCAGTGTAGGGTACTGTTGCATTGTACCGTATTTAATGTCGGGCTGTGTTTAATTTTACATTGTTCCGTGTAGGGCACTGTTTCATTGTAACGTATTTAATGTCGGGCTGTGTTTAATTTTACCTTGTTCAGTGTAGGGCACTGTTTCACTGTACCGTATTTAATGTTGGGCTGTGTTTAATTGTACATTGTTCACTGTAGGGCACTGTTTCATTGTACTGTATTTAATGTCGGGCTCTGTTTAATTTTACCTTGTTCAGTGTAGGGCACTGTTTCATTGTACCGTATTTAATGTCGGGCTGTGTTTAATTTTACATTGTTCAGTGTAGGGCACTGTTTCATTGTAACGTATTTAATGTCGGGCTGTGTTTAATTTTACCTTGTTCAGTGTAGGGCACTGTTTCACTGTACCGTATTTAATGTTGGGCTGTGTTTAATTGTACATTGTTCACTGTAGGGCACTGTTTCATTGTACCGTATTTGATGTTGGGCTGTGTTTAATTGTACATTGTTCACTGTAGGGCACTGTTTCATTGTACCGTATTTAATGTCGGGCTGTGTTTAATTTTACCTTGCTCAGTGGAGGGCACTGTTACATTGTACTGTATTTAATGTCGTGCTCTGTTTAATTTTACATTGTTCACTGTAGGGCACTGTTTCATTGTACCGTATTTAATGTCGGGCTATGTTTAATTTTACATTGTTCACTGTAGGTCACTGTTTCATTGTACTGTATTTAATGTCGTGCTGTGTTTAATTTTACCTTGCTCAGTGTAGGGCACTGTTACATTGTACTGTATTTAATGTCGTTCTCTGTTTAATTTTACATTGTTCACTGTAGGGCACTGTTTCATTGTACCGTATTTAATGTCGGGCTGTGTTTAATTGTACATTGTTCACTGTAGGGCACTGTTTCATTGTACCGTATTTAATGTTGGGCTGTGTTTAATTGTACATTGTTCACTGTAGGGCACTGTTTCATTGTACCGTATTTAATGTCGGGCTCTGTTTAATTTTACCTTGTTCAGTCTAGGGCACTGTTACATTGTACTGTATTTAATGTCGTTCTCTGTTTAATTTTACATTGTTCACTGTAGGGCACTGTTTCATTGTACCGTATTTAATGTCGGGCTATGTTTAATTTTACATTGTTCAGTGTAGGGCACTGTTTCATTGTACCGTATTTAATGTCGGGCTCTGTTTAATTTTACCTTGTTCAGTCTAGGGCACTGTTTCATTGTACTGTATTTAATGTCGGGCTCTGTTTAATTTTACCTTGTTCAGTGTAGGGCACTGTTTCATTTTACCGTATTTAATGTCGGGCTGTGTTTAACTTTACATTGTTCACTGTAGGGCATTGCTTCATTGTGCTGTATTTAATGTTGGGCTGTGTTTAATTTTACCTTGTTCACTGTCGGGCAATGTTTCATTGTCCCGTATTTAATGTCGGGCTCTGTTTAATTTTACATTATTCAGTGTAGGGCCCTGTTTCATTGTACAGTCTTTAATGTCGGGCTCTGTTTAATTTTGCCTTGTTTACTGTAGGTCACTGTTTCATTGTACTGTATTTAATGCCGGGCTGTGTTTAATTTTACATTGTTCAGTGTAGGGCACTGATTCATTGTACCGTATTTAATGTCGGGCTGTGTTTAATTTTACCTTGTTCAGTGTTGGGCACTGTTTCATTGTCCCGTATTTAATGTCGGGCTCTGTTTAATTTTACATTATTCAGTGTAGGGCACTGTTTCATTGTACTGTCTTTAATGTCGGGCTCTGTATAATTTTGCCTTGTTTACTGTAGGTCACTGGTTCATTGTACTGTATTTAATGTCGGGCTGTGTTTAGTTGTACATTGTTCACTGTAGGGCACTGTTTCATTGTACCGTATTTAATGTCGGGCTGTGTTTAAATTTACATTGTTCAGTGTAGGGCACTGTTTCATTTTACCGTATTTAATGTCGGGCTGTGTTTATGTTTACATTGTTCACTGTAGGTCACTGTTTCATTGCACCTTATTTAATGTCGGGCTGTGTTTAATTTTACATTGTTCAGTGTAGTGCACTGTTTCATTCTACCGTATTTAATGTTGGGCTCTGTTTAATTTTACCTTGTTGCTTGTAGGGCACTGTTTCATTTTACTGTATTTAATGTCGGGCTGTGTTTAATTTTACATTGTTCAGTGTAGGGCACTGATTCATTGTACTGTATTTAATGTCGGGCTCTGTTTAATTTTACATTGTTCAGTGTAGGGCACTGTTTCATTGTACCGTATTTAATGTCGGGCTCTGTTTAATTTTACCTTGTTCAGTGTAGGGCACTGTTGCATTGTACCGTATTTAATGTCGGGCTGTGTTTAATTTTACATTGTTCCGTGTAGGGCACTGTTTCATTGTAACGTATTTAATGTCGGGCTGTGCTTAATTTTACCTTGTTCAGTGTAGGGCACTGTTTCACTGTACCGTATTTAATGTTGGGCTGTGTTTAATTGTACATTGTTCACTGTAGGGCACTGTTTCATTGTACTGTATTTAATGTCGGGCTCTGTTTAATTTTACCTTGTTCAGTGTAGGGCACTGTTTCATTGTACCGTATTTAATGTCGGGCTGTGTTTAATTTTACATTGTTCAGTGTAGGGCACTGTTTCATTGTAACGTATTTAATGTCGGGCTGTGTTTAATTTTACCTTGTTCAGTGTAGGGCACTGTTTCACTGTACCGTATTTAATGTTGGGCTGTGTTTAATTGTACATTGTTCACTGTAGGGCACTGTTTCATTGTACCGTATTTGATGTTGGGCTGTGTTTAATTGTACATTGTTCACTGTAGGGCACTGTTTCATTGTACCGTATTTAATGTCGGGCTGTGTTTAATTTTACCTTGCTCAGTGGAGGGCACTGTTACATTGTACTGTATTTAATGTCGTGCTCTGTTTAATTTTACATTGTTCACTGTAGGGCACTGTTTCATTGTACCGTATTTAATGTCGGGCTATGTTTAATTTTACATTGTTCACTGTAGGTCACTGTTTCATTGTACTGTATTTAATGTCGTGCTGTGTTTAATTTTACCTTGCTCAGTGTAGGGCACTGTTACATTGTACTGTATTTAATGTCGTTCTCTGTTTAATTTTACATTGTTCACTGTAGGGCACTGTTTCATTGTACCGTATTTAATGTCGGGCTATGTTTAATTTTACATTGTTCAGTGTAGGGCACTGTTTCATTGTACCGTATTTAATGTCGGGCTCTGTTTAATTTTACCTTGTTCAGTCTAGGGCACTGTTTCATTGTACTGTATTTAATGTCGGGCTGTGTTTAATTTTACCTTGTTCAGTGTAGGGCACTGTTTCATTTTACCGTATTTAATGTCGGGCTGTGTTTAACTTTACATTGTTCACTGTAGGGCATTGTTTCATTGTGCTGTATTTAATGTTGGGCTCTGTTTAATTTTACCTTGTTCACTGTCGGGCAATGTTTCATTGTCCCGTATTTAATGTCGGGCTCTGTTTAATTTTACATTATTCAGTGTAGGGCCCTCTTTCATTGTACAGTCTTTAATGTCGGGCTCTTTTTAATTTTGCCTTGTTTACTGTAGGTCACTGTTTCATTGTACTGTATTTAATGTCGAGCTGTGTTTAATTTTACATTGTTCAGTGTAGGGCACTGATTCATTGTACCGTATTTAATGTCGGGCTCTGTTTAATTTTACATTGTTCAGTGTAGGGCACTGATTCATTGTACTGTATTTAATGTCGGGCTGTGTTTAATTTTACATTGTTCAATGTTGGGCACTGATTCATTGTACCGTGTTTAATGTCGGGCTGTGTTTAAATTTACATTGTTCAGTGGAGGGCACTGTTTCATTGTACTGTATTTAATGTCGGGCTCTGTTTAATTTTGCCTTGTTTACTGTAGGTCACTGTTTCATTATACTGTATTTAATGTCGGGCTCTGTTTAATTTTACCTTGTTCAGTGTAGGGCACTGTTTCATTGTACCGTATTTAATGTCGGGCTCTGTTTAATTTTACCTTGTTCAGTGTAGGGCACTGTTTCATTTTACCGTATTTAATGTCGGGCTGTGTTTATGTTTACATTGTTCACTGTAGGTCACTGTTTCATTGCACCGTATTTAATGTCGGGCTGTGTTTAATTTTACATTGTTCAGTGTAGGGCACTGATTCATTGTACCGTATTTAATGTCGGGCTCTGTTTAATTTTACATTGTTCACTGTAGGGCACTGTTTCATTGTACCGTATTTAATGTCGGGCTCTGTTTTATTTTACATTGTTCACATTAGGGCCCTGTTTCATTGTACTGTATTTAATGTCGGGCTCTGTTTAATTTTACGTTGTTCACTGTAGGGCACTGTTTCATTGTACCGTATTTACTGTCGGGCTGTGTTTAATTGTACACTGTTCACTGTAGGGCACTGTTTCATTGTACCGTATTTAATGTCGGGCTGTGTTTAATTGTACATTATTCACTGTAGGGCACTGTTTCATTGTACCGTATTTAATGTTGGGCTGTGTTTAATTGTACATTGTTCACTGTCGGGCACTGTTTCATTGTACCGTATTTAATGTCGGGCTGTGTTTAATTTTACCTTGCTCAGTGGAGGACACTGTTACATTGTACTGTATTTAATGTCGTGCTCTGTTTAATTTTACATTGTTCACTGTAGGGCACAGTTTCATTGTACCGTATTTAATGTCGGGCTGTGTTTAATTTTACCTTGTTCAGTGTTGGGCACTGTTTCATTGTCCCGTATTTAATGTCGGGCTCTGTTTAATTTTACATTATTCAGTGTAGGGCACTGTTTCATTGTACTGTCTTTAATGTCGGGCTCTGTATAATTTTGCCTTGTTTACTGTAGGTCACTGGTTCATTGTACTGTATTTAATGCCGGGCTGTGTTTAATTTTACATTGTTCAGTGTAGGGCACTGATTCATTGTACCGTATTTAATGTCGGGCTGTGTTTAAATTTACATTGTTCAGTGGAGGGCACTGTTTCATTTTACCGTATTTAATGTCGGGCTGTGTTTATGTTTACATTGTTCACTGTAGGTCACTGTTTCATTGCACCTTATTTAATGTCGGGCTGTGTTTAATTTTACATTGTTCAGTGTAGTGCACTGTTTCATTCTACCGTATTTAATGTCGGGCTCTGTTTAATTTTACCTTGTTGCTTGTAGGGCACTGTTTCATTTTACTGTATTTAATGTCGGGCTGTGTTTAATTTTACCTTGTTCAGTGTAGGGCACTGTTTCACTGTACCGTATTTAATGTTGGGCTGTGTTTAATTGTACATTGTTCACTGTAGGGCACTGTTTCATTGTACTGTATTTAATGTCGGGCTCTGTTTATTTTTACCTTGTTCAGTGTAGGGCACTGTTTCATTGTACCGTATTTAATGTCGGGCTGTGTTTAATTTTACATTGTTCAGTGTAGGGCACTGTTTCATTGTAACGTATTTAATGTCGGGCTGTGTTTAATTTTACCTTGTTCAGTGTAGGGCACTGTTTCACTGTACCGTATTTAATGTTGGGCTGTGTTTAATTGTACATTGTTCACTGTAGGGCACTGTTTCATTGTACCGTATTTGATGTTGGGCTGTGTTTAATTGTACATTGTTCACTGTAGGGCACTGTTTCATTGTACCGTATTTAATGTCGGGCTGTGTTTAATTTTACCTTGCTCAGTGGAGGGCACTGTTACATTGTACTGTATTTAATGTCGTGCTCTGTTTAATTTTACATTGTTCACTGTAGGGCACTGTTTCATTGTACCGTATTTAATGTCGGGCTATGTTTAATTTTACATTGTTCACTGTAGGTCAATGTTTCATTGTACTGTATTTAATGTCGTGCTGTGTTTAATTTTACCTTGCTCAGTGTAGGGCACTGTTACATTGTACTGTATTTAATGTCGTTCTCTGTTTAATTTTACATTGTTCACTGTAGGGCACTGTTTCATTGTACCGTATTTAATGTCGGGCTGTGTTTAATTGTACATTGTTCACTGTAGGGCACTGTTTCATTGTACCGTATTTAATGTCGGGCTCTGTTTAATTTTACCTTGTTCAGTCTAGGGCACTGTTACATTGTACTGTATTTAATGTCGTTCTCTGTTTAATTTTACATTGTTCACTGTAGGGCACTGTTTCATTGTACCGTATTTAATGTCGGGCTATGTTTAATTTTACATTGTTCAGTGTAGGGCACTGTTTCATTGTACCGTATTTAATGTCGGGCTCTGTTTAATTTTACCTTGTTCAGTCTAGGGCACTGTTTCATTGTACTGTATTTAATGTCGGGCTGTGTTTAATTTTACCTTGTTCAGTGTAGGGCACTGTTTCATTTTACCGTATTTAATGTCGGGCTGTGTTTAACTTTACATTGTTCACTGTAGGGCATTGTTTCATTGTGCTGTATTTAATGTTGGGCTCTGTTTAATTTTACCTTGTTCACTGTCGGGCAATGTTTCATTGTCCCGTATTTAATGTCGGGCTCTGTTTAATTTTACCTGGTTCAGTCTAGGGCACTGTTTCATTGTACTGTATTTAATGTCGAGCTGTGTTTAATTTTACCTTGTTCAGTGTAGGGCACTGTTTCATTTTACCGTATTTAATGTCGGGCTGTGTTTAACTTTACATTGTTCACTGTAGGGCATTGTTTCATTGTGCTGTATTTAATGTTGGGCTGTGTTTAATTTTACCTTGTTCACTGTCGGGCAATGTTTCATTGTCCCGTATTTAATGTCGGGCTCTGTTTAATTTTACATTATTCAGTGTAGGGCCCTGTTTCATTGTACAGTCTTTAATGTCGGGCTCTGTTTAATTTTGCCTTGTTTACTGTAGGTCACTGTTTCATTGTACTGTATTTAATGCCGGGCTGTGTTTAATTTTACATTGTTCAGTGTAGGGCACTGATT
The DNA here is from genome assembly GCF_047496885.1 of Scyliorhinus torazame. Classification (NCBI taxonomy): domain Eukaryota; kingdom Metazoa; phylum Chordata; class Chondrichthyes; order Carcharhiniformes; family Scyliorhinidae; genus Scyliorhinus; species Scyliorhinus torazame. The sequence goes on from NW_027307770.1 coordinate 965,468, forward strand.
CATTGTACCGTATTTAATGTCGGGCTGTGTTTAATTTTACCTTGTTCAGTGTTGGGCACTGTTTCATTGTCCCGTATTTAATGTCGGGCTCTGTTTAATTTTACATTATTCAGTGTAGGGCACTGTTTCATTGTACTGTCTTTAATGTCGGGCTCTGTATAATTTTGCCTTGTTTACTGTAGGTCACTGGTTCATTGTACTGTATTTAATGTCGGGCTGTGTTTAGTTGTACATTGTTCACTGTAGGGCACTGTTTCATTGTACTGTATTTAATGCCGGGCTGTGTTTAATTTTACATTGTTCAGTGTAGGGCACTGATTCATTGTACCGTATTTAATGTCGTGCTCTGTTTAATTTTACATTGTTCACTGTAGGGCACTGTTTCATTGTACCGTATTTAATGTCGGGCTATGTTTAATTTTACATTGTTCACTGTAGGTCACTGTTTCATTGTACTGTATTTAATGTCGTGCTGTGTTTAATTTTACCTTGCTCAGTGTAGGGCACTGTTACATTGTACTGTATTTAATGTCGTTCTCTGTTTAATTTTACATTGTTCACTGTAGGGCACTGTTTCATTGTACCGTATTTAATGTCGGGCTATGTTTAATTTTACATTGTTCAGTGTAGGGCACTGTTTCATTGTACCGTATTTAATGTCGGGCTCTGTTTAATTTTACCTTGTTCAGTCTAGGGCACTGTTTCATTGTACTGTATTTAATGTCGGGCTGTGTTTAATTTTACCTTGTTCAGTGTAGGGCACTGTTTCATTTTACCGTATTTAATGTCGGGCTGTGTTTAACTTTACATTGTTCACTGTAGGGCATTGTTTCATTGTGCTGTATTTAATGTTGGGCTCTGTTTAATTTTACCTTGTTCACTGTCGGGCAATGTTTCATTGTCCCGTATTTAATGTCGGGCTCTGTTTAATTTTACATTATTCAGTGTAGGGCCCTCTTTCATTGTACAGTCTTTAATGTCGGGCTCTTTTTAATTTTGCCTTGTTTACTGTAGGTCACTGTTTCATTGTACTGTATTTAATGTCGAGCTGTGTTTAATTTTACATTGTTCAGTGTAGGGCACTGATTCATTGTACCGTATTTAATGTCGGGCTCTGTTTAATTTTACATTGTTCAGTGTAGGGCACTGATTCATTATACTGTATTTAATGTCGGGCTGTGTTTAATTTTACATTGTTCAATGTTGGGCACTGATTCATTGTACCGTGTTTAATGTCGGGCTGTGTTTAAATTTACATTGTTCAGTGGAGGGCACTGTTTCATTGTACTGTATTTAATGTCGGGCTCTGTTTAATTTTGCCTTGTTTACTGTAGGTCACTGTTTCATTATACTGTATTTAATGTCGGGCTCTGTTTAATTTTACCTTGTTCAGTGTAGGGCACTGTTTCATTGTACCGTATTTAATGTCGGGCTCTGTTTAATTTTACCTTGTTCAGTGTAGGGCACTGTTTCATTTTACCGTATTTAATGTCGGGCTGTGTTTATGTTTACATTGTTCACTGTAGGTCACTGTTTCATTGCACCGTATTTAATGTCGGGCTGTGTTTAATTTTACATTGTTCAGTGTAGTGCACTGTTTCATTCTACCGTATTTAATGTCGGGCTCTGTTTAATTTTACCTTGTTGCTTGTAGGGCACTGTTTCATTTTACTGTACTTAATGTCGGGCTGTGTTTAATTTTACATTGTTCAGTGTAGGGCACTGATTCATTGTACCGTATTTAATGTCGGGCTCTGTTTAATTTTACATTGTTCACTGTAGGGCACTGTTTCATTGTACCGTATTTAATGTCGGGCTCTGTTTTATTTTACATTGTTCACATTAGGGCCCTGTTTCATTGTACTGTATTTAATGTCGGGCTCTGTTTAATTTTACGTTGTTCACTGTAGGGCACTGTTTCATTGTACCGTATTTACTGTCGGGCTGTGTTTAATTGTACACTGTTCACTGTAGGGCACTGTTTCATTGTACCGTATTTAATGTCGGGCTGTGTTTAATTGTACATTATTCACTGTAGGGCACTGTTTCATTGTACCGTATTTAATGTTGGGCTGTGTTTAATTGTACATTGTTCACTGTCGGGCACTGTTTCATTGTACCGTATTTAATGTCGGGCTGTGTTTAATTTTACCTTGCTCAGTGGAGGACACTGTTACATTGTACTGTATTTAATGTCGTGCTCTGTTTAATTTTACATTGTTCACTGTAGGGCACTGTTTCATTGTACCGTATTTAATGTCGGGCTGTGTTTAATTTTACCTTGTTCAGTGTTGGGCACTGTTTCATTGTCCCGTATTTAATGTCGGGCTCTGTTTAATTTTACATTATTCAGTGTAGGGCACTGTTTCATTGTACTGTCTTTAATGTCGGGCTCTGTATAATTTTGCCTTGTTTACTGTAGGTCACTGGTTCATTGTACTGTATTTAATGCCGGGCTGTGTTTAATTTTACATTGTTCAGTGTAGGGCACTGATTCATTGTACCGTATTTAATGTCGGGCTGTGTTTAAATTTACATTGTTCAGTGGAGGGCACTGTTTCATTTTACCGTATTTAATGTCGGGCTGTGTTTATGTTTACATTGTTCACTGTAGGTCACTGTTTCATTGCACCTTATTTAATGTCGGGCTGTGTTTAATTTTACATTGTTCAGTGTAGTGCACTGTTTCATTCTACCGTATTTAATGTCGGGCTCTGTTTAATTTTACCTTGTTGCTTGTAGGGCACTGTTTCATTTTACTGTATTTAATGTCGGGCTGTGTTTAATTTTACCTTGTTCAGTGTAGGGCACTGTTTCACTGTACCGTATTTAATGTTGGGCTGTGTTTAATTGTACATTGTTCACTGTAGGGCACTGTTTCATTGTACTGTATTTAATGTCGGGCTCTGTTTATTTTTACCTTGTTCAGTGTAGGGCACTGTTTCATTGTACCGTATTTAATGTCGGGCTGTGTTTAATTTTACATTGTTCAGTGTAGGGCACTGTTTCATTGTAACGTATTTAATGTCGGGCTGTGTTTAATTTTACCTTGTTCAGTGTAGGGCACTGTTTCACTGTACCGTATTTAATGTTGGGCTGTGTTTAATTGTACATTGTTCACTGTAGGGCACTGTTTCATTGTACCGTATTTGATGTTGGGCTGTGTTTAATTGTACATTGTTCACTGTAGGGCACTGTTTCATTGTACCGTATTTAATGTCGGGCTGTGTTTAATTTTACCTTGCTCAGTGGAGGGCACTGTTACATTGTACTGTATTTAATGTCGTGCTCTGTTTAATTTTACATTGTTCACTGTAGGGCACTGTTTCATTGTACCGTATTTAATGTCGGGCTATGTTTAATTTTACATTGTTCACTGTAGGTCAATGTTTCATTGTACTGTATTTAATGTCGTGCTGTGTTTAATTTTACCTTGCTCAGTGTAGGGCACTGTTACATTGTACTGTATTTAATGTCGTTCTCTGTTTAATTTTACATTGTTCACTGTAGGGCACTGTTTCATTGTACCGTATTTAATGTCGGGCTGTGTTTAATTGTACATTGTTCACTGTAGGGCACTGTTTCATTGTACCGTATTTAATGTCGGGCTCTGTTTAATTTTACCTTGTTCAGTCTAGGGCACTGTTACATTGTACTGTATTTAATGTCGTTCTCTGTTTAATTTTACATTGTTCACTGTAGGGCACTGTTTCATTGTACCGTATTTAATGTCGGGCTATGTTTAATTTTACATTGTTCAGTGTAGGGCACTGTTTCATTGTACCGTATTTAATGTCGGGCTCTGTTTAATTTTACCTTGTTCAGTCTAGGGCACTGTTTCATTGTACTGTATTTAATGTCGGGCTGTGTTTAATTTTACCTTGTTCAGTGTAGGGCACTGTTTCATTTTACCGTATTTAATGTCGGGCTGTGTTTAACTTTACATTGTTCACTGTAGGGCATTGTTTCATTGTGCTGTATTTAATGTTGGGCTCTGTTTAATTTTACCTTGTTCACTGTCGGGCAATGTTTCATTGTCCCGTATTTAATGTCGGGCTCTGTTTAATTTTACCTGGTTCAGTCTAGGGCACTGTTTCATTGTACTGTATTTAATGTCGAGCTGTGTTTAATTTTACCTTGTTCAGTGTAGGGCACTGTTTCATTTTACCGTATTTAATGTCGGGCTGTGTTTAACTTTACATTGTTCACTGTAGGGCATTGTTTCATTGTGCTGTATTTAATGTTGGGCTGTGTTTAATTTTACCTTGTTCACTGTCGGGCAATGTTTCATTGTCCCGTATTTAATGTCGGGCTCTGTTTAATTTTACATTATTCAGTGTAGGGCCCTGTTTCATTGTACAGTCTTTAATGTCGGGCTCTGTTTAATTTTGCCTTGTTTACTGTAGGTCACTGTTTCATTGTACTGTATTTAATGCCGGGCTGTGTTTAATTTTACATTGTTCAGTGTAGGGCACTGATTCATTGTACCGTATTTAATGTCGGGCTGTGTTTAATTTTACCTTGTTCAGTGTTGGGCACTGTTTCATTGTCCCGTATTTAATGTCGGGCTCTGTTTAATTTTACATTATTCAGTGTAGGGCACTGTTTCATTGTACTGTCTTTAATGTCGGGCTCTGTATAATTTTGCCTTGTTTACTGTAGGTCACTGGTTCATTGTACTGTATTTAATGTCGGGCTGTGTTTAGTTGTACATTGTTCACTGTAGGGCACTGTTTCATTGTACTGTATTTAATGCCGGGCTGTGTTTAATTTTACATTGTTCAGTGTAGGGCACTGATTCATTGTACCGTATTTAATGTCGGGCTGTGTTTAAATTTACATTGTTCAGTGTAGGGCACTGTTTCATTTTACCGTATTTAATGTCGGGCTGTGTTTATGTTTACATTGTTCACTGTAGGTCACTGTTTCATTGCACCTTATTTAATGTCGGGCTGTGTTTAATTTTACATTGTTCAGTGTAGTGCACTGTTTCATTCTACCGTATTTAATGTTGGGCTCTGTTTAATTTTACCTTGTTGCTTGTAGGGCACTGTTTCATTTTACTGTATTTAATGTCGGGCTGTGTTTAATTTTACATTGTTCAGTGTAGGGCACTGATTCATTGTACTGTATTTAATGTCGGGCTCTGTTTAATTTTACATTGTTCAGTGTAGGGCACTGTTTCATTGTACCGTATTTAATGTCGGGCTCTGTTTAATTTTACCTTGTTCAGTGTAGGGCACTGTTGCATTGTACCGTATTTAATGTCGGGCTGTGTTTAATTTTACATTGTTCCGTGTAGGGCACTGTTTCATTGTAACGTATTTAATGTCGGGCTGTGCTTAATTTTACCTTGTTCAGTGTAGGGCACTGTTTCACTGTACCGTATTTAATGTTGGGCTGTGTTTAATTGTACATTGTTCACTGTAGGGCACTGTTTCATTGTACTGTATTTAATGTCGGGCTCTGTTTAATTTTACCTTGTTCAGTGTAGGGCACTGTTTCATTGTACCGTATTTAATGTCGGGCTGTGTTTAATTTTACATTGTTCAGTGTAGGGCACTGTTTCATTGTAACGTATTTAATGTCGGGCTGTGTTTAATTTTACCTTGTTCAGTGTAGGGCACTGTTTCACTGTACCGTATTTAATGTTGGGCTGTGTTTAATTGTACATTGTTCACTGTAGGGCACTGTTTCATTGTACCGTATTTGATGTTGGGCTGTGTTTAATTGTACATTGTTCACTGTAGGGCACTGTTTCATTGTACCGTATTTAATGTCGGGCTGTGTTTAATTTTACCTTGCTCAGTGGAGGGCACTGTTACATTGTACTGTATTTAATGTCGTGCTCTGTTTAATTTTACATTGTTCACTGTAGGGCACTGTTTCATTGTACCGTATTTAATGTCGGGCTATGTTTAATTTTACATTGTTCACTGTAGGTCACTGTTTCATTGTACTGTATTTAATGTCGTGCTGTGTTTAATTTTACCTTGCTCAGTGTAGGGCACTGTTACATTGTACTGTATTTAATGTCGTTCTCTGTTTAATTTTACATTGTTCACTGTAGGGCACTGTTTCATTGTACCGTATTTAATGTCGGGCTATGTTTAATTTTACATTGTTCAGTGTAGGGCACTGTTTCATTGTACCGTATTTAATGTCGGGCTCTGTTTAATTTTACCTTGTTCAGTCTAGGGCACTGTTTCATTGTACTGTATTTAATGTCGGGCTGTGTTTAATTTTACCTTGTTCAGTGTAGGGCACTGTTTCATTTTACCGTATTTAATGTCGGGCTGTGTTTAACTTTACATTGTTCACTGTAGGGCATTGTTTCATTGTGCTGTATTTAATGTTGGGCTCTGTTTAATTTTACCTTGTTCACTGTCGGGCAATGTTTCATTGTCCCGTATTTAATGTCGGGCTCTGTTTAATTTTACATTATTCAGTGTAGGGCCCTCTTTCATTGTACAGTCTTTAATGTCGGGCTCTTTTTAATTTTGCCTTGTTTACTGTAGGTCACTGTTTCATTGTACTGTATTTAATGTCGAGCTGTGTTTAATTTTACATTGTTCAGTGTAGGGCACTGATTCATTGTACCGTATTTAATGTCGGGCTCTGTTTAATTTTACATTGTTCAGTGTAGGGCACTGATTCATTGTACTGTATTTAATGTCGGGCTGTGTTTAATTTTACATTGTTCAATGTTGGGCACTGATTCATTGTACCGTGTTTAATGTCGGGCTGTGTTTAAATTTACATTGTTCAGTGGAGGGCACTGTTTCATTGTACTGTATTTAATGTCGGGCTCTGTTTAATTTTGCCTTGTTTACTGTAGGTCACTGTTTCATTATACTGTATTTAATGTCGGGCTCTGTTTAATTTTACCTTGTTCAGTGTAGGGCACTGTTTCATTGTACCGTATTTAATGTCGGGCTCTGTTTAATTTTACCTTGTTCAGTGTAGGGCACTGTTTCATTTTACCGTATTTAATGTCGGGCTGTGTTTATGTTTACATTGTTCACTGTAGGTCACTGTTTCATTGCACCGTATTTAATGTCGGGCTGTGTTTAATTTTACATTGTTCAGTGTAGTGCACTGTTTCATTCTACCGTATTTAATGTCGGGCTCTGTTTAATTTTACCTTGTTGCTTGTAGGGCACTGTTTCATTTTACTGTACTTAATGTCGGGCTGTGTTTAATTTTACATTGTTCAGTGTAGGGCACTGATTCATTGTACCGTATTTAATGTCGGGCTCTGTTTAATTTTACATTGTTCACTGTAGGGAACTGTTTCATTGTACCGTATTTAATGTCGGGCTCTGTTTTATTTTACATTGTTCACATTAGGGCCCTGTTTCATTGTACTGTATTTAATGTCGGGCTCTGTTTAATTTTACGTTGTTCACTGTAGGGCACTGTTTCATTGTACCGTATTTACTGTCGGGCTGTGTTTAATTGTACACTGTTCACTGTAGGGCACTGTTTCATTGTACCGTATTTAATGTCGGGCTGTGTTTAATTGTACATTATTCACTGTAGGGCACTGTTTCATTGTACCGTATTTGATGTTGGGCTGTGTTTAATTGTACATTGTTCACTGTAGGGCACTGTTTCATTGTACCGTATTTAATGTCGGGCTGTGTTTAATTTTACCTTGCTCAGTGGAGGGCACTGTTACATTGTACTGTATTTAATGTCGTGCTCTGTTTAATTTTACATTGTTCACTGTAGGGCACTGTTTCATTGTACCGTATTTAATGTCGGGCTATGTTTAATTTTACATTGTTCACTGTAGGTCACTGTTTCATTGTACTGTATTTAATGTCGTGCTGTGTTTAATTTTACCTTGCTCAGTGTAGGGCACTGTTACATTGTACTGTATTTAATGTCGTTCTCTGTTTAATTTTACATTGTTCACTGTAGGGCACTGTTTCATTGTACCGTATTTAATGTCGGGCTATGTTTAATTTTACATTGTTCAGTGTAGGGCACTGTTTCATTGTACCGTATTTAATGTCGGGCTCTGTTTAATTTTACCTTGTTCAGTCTAGGGCACTGTTTCATTGTACTGTATTTAATGTCGGGCTGTGTTTAATTTTACCTTGTTCAGTGTAGGGCACTGTTTCATTTTACCGTATTTAATGTCCGGCTGTGTTTAACTTTACATTGTTCACTGTAGGGCATTGTTTCATTGTGCTGTATTTAATGTTGGGCTCTGTTTAATTTTACCTTGTTCACTGTCGGGCAATGTTTCATTGTCCCGTATTTAATGTCGGGCTCTGTTTAATTTTACATTATTCAGTGTAGGGCCCTCTTTCATTGTACAGTCTTTAATGTCGGGCTCTTTTTAATTTTGCCTTGTTTACTGTAGGTCACTGTTTCATTGTACTGTATTTAATGTCGGGCTGTGTTTAATTTTACATTGTTCAGTGTAGGGCACTGATTCATTGTACCGTATTTAATGTCGGGCTCTGTTTAATTTTACATTGTTCAGTGTAGGGCACTGATTCATTGTACTGTATTTAATGTCGGGCTGTGTTTAATTTTACATTGTTCAATGTTGGGCACTGATTCATTGTACCGTGTTTAATGTCGGGCTGTGTTTAAATTTACATTGTTCAGTGGAGGGCACTGTTTCATTGTACTGTATTTAATGTCGGGCTCTGTTTAATTTTGCCTTGTTTACTGTAGGTCACTGTTTCATTATACTGTATTTAATGTCGGGCTCTGTTTAATTTTACCTTGTTCAGTGTAGGGCACTGTTTCATTGTACCGTATTTAATGTCGGGCTCTGTTTAATTTTACCTTGTTCAGTGTAGGGCACTGTTTCATTTTACCGTATTTAATGTCGGGCTGTGTTTATGTTTACATTGTTCACTGTAGGTCACTGTTTCATTGCACCGTATTTAATGTCGGGCTGTGTTTAATTTTACATTGTTCAGTGTAGTGCACTGTTTCATTCTACCGTATTTAATGTCGGGCTCTGTTTAATTTTACCTTGTTGCTTGTAGGGCACTGTTTCATTTTACTGTACTTAATGTCGGGCTGTGTTTAATTTTACATTGTTCAGTGTAGGGCACTGATTCATTGTACCGTATTTAATGTCGGGCTCTGTTTAATTTTACATTGTTCACTGTAGGGCACTGTTTCATTGTACCGTATTTAATGTCGGGCTCTGTTTTATTTTACATTGTTCACATTAGGGCCCTGTTTCATTGTACTGTATTTAATGTCGGGCTCTGTTTAATTTTACGTTGTTCACTGTAGGGCACTGTTTCATTGTACCGTATTTACTGTCGGGCTGTGTTTAATTGTACACTGTTCACTGTAGGGCACTGTTTCATTGTACCGTATTTAATGTCGGGCTGTGTTTAATTGTACATTATTCACTGTAGGGCACTGTTTCATTGTACCGTATTTAATGTTGGGCTGTGTTTAATTGTACATTGTTCACTGTCGGGCACTGTTTCATTGTACCGTATTTAATGTCGGGCTGTGTTTAATTTTACCTTGCTCAGTGGAGGACACTGTTACATTGTACTGTATTTAATGTCGTGCTCTGTTTAATTTTACATTGTTCACTGTAGGGCACTGTTTCATTGTACCGTATTTAATGTCGGGCTATGTTTAATTTTACATTGTTCACTGTAGGTCACTGTTTCATTGTACTGTATTTAATGTCGTGCTGTGTTTAATTTTACCTTGCTCAGTGTAGGGCACTGTTACATTGTACTGTATTTAATGTCGTTCTCTGTTTAATTTTACATTGTTCACTGTAGGGCACTGTTCCATTTTACCGTATTTAATGTCGGACTATGTTTAATTTTACATTGCTCAGTGTAGGGCACTGTTTCAGTGTTCCGTATTTAATGTCGTGCTCTGTTTAATTTTACCTTGCTCAGTGGAGGGCACTGTTACATTGTACTGTATTTAATGTCGTGCTCTGTTTAATTTTACGTTGTTCACTGTAGGTCACTGTTTCATTGTACCGTATTTAATGTCGGGCTCTGTTTAATTTTACATTATTCAGTGTAGGGCACTGTTTCATTGTACAGTCTTTAATGTCGGGCTCTGTTTAATTTTACATTGTTCAGTGTAGGGCACTGATTCATTGTACCGTATTTAATGTCGGGCTGTGTTTAATTTTACCTTGTTCAGTGTAGGGCACTGTTTCATTGTACCGTATTTAATGTCGGGCTGTGTTTAATTGTACATTGTTCACTGTAGGGCACTGTTTCATTGTACTGTATTTAATGTCGTGCTCTGTTTAATTTTACATTGTTCACTGTAGGGCACTGTTTCATTGTACCGTATTTAATGTTGGGCTCTGTCTAATTTTACCTTGTTCACTGTCGGGCACTGTTTCGTTGTCCCGTATTTAATGTCGGGCTCTGTTTAATTTTACCTTGTTTAGTGTAGGGCAGTGTTTCATTTTACCGTATTTAATGTCGGGCTGTGTTTAACTATACATTGTTCACTGTAGGGCATTGTTTCATTGTGCTGTATTTAATGTTGGGCTCTGTTTAATTTTACATTGTTCACTGTTGGGCACTGTTTCATTGTCCCGTATTTAATGTCGGGCTCTGTTTAATTTTACATTATTCAGTGTAGGGCACTGTTTCATTGTACTGTCTTTAATGTCGGGCTCTGTTTAATTTTGCCTTGTTTACTGTAGGTCACTGTTTCATTGGACTGTATTTAATGCCGGGCTGTGTTTAATTTTGCATTGTTCAGTGTAGGGCACTGATTCATTGTACCGTATTTAATGTCGGGCTGTGTTTAAGTTTACATTGTTCAGTGTAGGGCACTGTTTTATTGTACTGTATTTAATGTCGGGCTGTGTTTAATTGTACATTGTTCACTGTAGGGCACTGTTTCATTGAACTGTATTTAATGTCGGGCTCAGTTTAATTTTACCTTGTTCAGTGTAGGGCACTGTTTCATTGTACCGTATTTAATGTCGGGCTCTGTTTAATTTTACCTTGTTCAGTGTAGGGCACTGTTTCATTGTACCGTATTTAATGTCGGGCTGTGTTTAATTTTACATTGTTCCGTGTAGGGCACTGTTTCATTGTAACGTATTTAATGTCGGGCTGTGTTTAATTTTACCTTGTTCAGTGTAGGGCACTGTTTCACTGTACCGTATTTAATGTTGGGCTGTGTTTAATTGTACATTGTTCACTGTAGGGCAATGTTTCATTGTACTGTATTTAATGTCGGGCTCTGTTTAATTTTACCTTGTTCAGTGTAGGGCACTGTTTCATTGTACCGTATTTAATGTCGGGCTGTGTTTAATTTTACATTGTTCAGTGTAGGGCACTGTTTCATTGTAACGTATTTAATGTCGGGCTGTGTTTAATTTTACCTTGTTCAGTGTAGGGCACTGTTTCACTGTACCGTATTTAATGTTGGGCTGTGTTTAATTGTACATTGTTCACTGTAGGGCACTGTTTCATTGTACCGTATTTAATGTTGGGCTGTGTTTAATTGTACATTGTTCACTGTAGGGCACTGTTTCATTGTACCGTATTTAATGTCGGGCTGTGTTTAATTTTACCTTGCTCAGTGGAGGGCACTGTTACATTGTACTGTATTTAATGTCGTGCTCTGTTTAATTTTACATTGTTCACTGTAGGGCACTGTTTCATTGTACCGTATTTAACATCGGGCTCTGTTTAATTTTACATTATTCAGTGTAGGGCCCTGTTTCATTGTACAGTCTTTAATGTCGGGCTCTGTTTAATTTTGCCTTGTTTACTGTAGGTCACTGTTTCATTGTACTGTATTTAATGCCGGGCTGTGTTTAATTTTACATTGTTCAGTGTAGGGCACTGATTCATTGTACCGTATTTAATGTCGGGCTGTGTTTAATTTTACCTTGTTCAGTGTTGGGCACTGTTTCATTGTCCCGTATTTAATGTCGGGCTCTGTTTAATTTTACATTATTCAGTGTAGGGCACTGTTTCATTGTACTGTCTTTAATGTCGGGCTCTGTATAATTTTGCCTTGTTTACTGTAGGTCACTGGTTCATTGTACTGTATTTAATGCCGGGCTGTGTTTAATTTTACATTGTTCAGTGTAGGGCACTGATTCATTGTACCGTATTTAATGTCGGGCTGTGTTTATGTTTACCTTGTTCACTGTCGGTCACTGTTTCATTGCACCTTATTTAATGTCGGGCTGTGTTTAATTTTACATTGTTGCTTGTAGGGCACTGTTTCATTTTACTGTATTTAATGTCGGGCTGTGTTTAATTTTACATTGTTCAGTGTAGGGCACTGATTCATTGTACCGTATTTAATGTCGGGCTCTGTTTAATTTTACATTGTTCACTGTAGGGCAATGTTTCATTGTACCGTATTTAATGTCGGGCTCTGTTTTATTTTACATTGTTCACATTAGGGCCCTGTTTCATTGTACTGTATTTAATGTCGGGCTCTGTTTAATTTTACGTTTTTCACTGTAGGGCACTGTTTCATTGTACCGTATTTAATGTCTAGCTCTGTTTAATTTTACATTGTTGCTGGTAGGGCACTGATTCATTATACCGTATTTAATGTCGGGCTGTGTTTAATTCTACATTGTTCACTGTAGGGCACTGTTTCATTGTACCGTATTTAATGTCGGGCTCTGTTTAATTTTACCTTGTTCAGTGTAGGGCACTGTTTCATTGTACCGTATTTAATGTCGGGCTCTGTTTAATTTTACCTTGTTCAGAGTAGGGCACTGTTTCATTGTACCGTATTTACTGTCGGGCTGTGTTTAATTGTACACTGTTCACTGTAGGGCACTGTTTCATTGTACCGTATTTAATGTCGGGCTCTGTTTAATTTTACCTTGTTCAGTGTAGGGCACTGTTTCATTGTACCGTATTTAATGTCGGGCTTGTTTAATTTTACCTTGTTCAGTGTAGGGCACTGTTTCATTGTACCGAATTTAATGTCGGGCTGTGTTTAATTTTACATTGTTCAGTGTAGGGCACTGTTTCATTGTAACGTATTTAATGTCGGGCTGTGTTTAATTTTACCTTGTTCAGTGTAGGGCACTGTTTCACTGTACCGTATTTAATGTTGAGCTGTGTTTAATTGTACATTGTTCACTGTAGGGCACTGTTTCATTGTACTGTATTTAATGTCGGGCTCTGTTTAATTTTACCTTGTTCGGTGTAGGGCACTGTTTCATTGTACCGTATTTAATGTCGGGCTGTGTTTAATTTTACATTGTTCAGTGTAGGGCACTGTTTCATTGTAACGTATTTAATGTCGGGCTGTGTTTAATTTTACCTTGTTCAGTGTAGGGCACTGTTTCATTGTACCGTATTTAATGTCGGGCTGTGTTTAATTTTACCTTGCTCAGTGGAGGACACTGTTACATTGTACTGTATTTAATGTCGTGCTCTGTTTAATTTTACATTGTTCACTGTAGGGCACTGTTTCATTGTACCGTATTTAATGTCGGGCTATGTTTAATTTTACATTGTTCACTGTAGGTCACTGTTTCATTGTACTGTATTTAATGTCGTGCTGTGTTTAATTTTACCTTGCTCAGTGTAGGGCACTGTTACATTGTACTGTATTTAATGTCGTTCTCTGTTTAATTTTACATTGTTCAAGGTCGGGCACTCTTTCATTGTCCCGTATTTAATGTCGGGCTCTGTTTAATTTTACATTATTCAGTGTAGGGCACTGTTTCATTGTACAGTCTTTAATGTCGGGCTCTGTTTAATTTTACATTGTTCAGTGTAGGGCACTGATTCATTGTACCGTATTTAATGTCGGGCTGTGTTTAATTTTACCTTGTTCAGTGTAGGGCACTGTTTCATTGTACCGTATTTAATGTCGGGCTGTGTGTAATTGTACATTGTTCACTGTAGGGCACTGTTTCATTGTACTGTATTTAATGTCGTGCTCTGTTTAATTTTACATTGTTCACTGTAGGGCACTGTTTCATTGTACCGTATTTAATGTTGGGCTCTGTCTAATTTTACCTTGTTCACTGTCGGGCACTGTTTCGTTGTCCCGTATTTAATGTCGGGCTCTGTTTAATTTTACCTTGTTTAGTGTAGGGCAGTGTTTCATTTTACCGTATTTAATGTCGGGCTGTGTTTAACTTTACATTGTTCACTGTAGGGCATTGTTTCATTTTACCGTATTTAATGTCGGGCTCTGTTTAATTTTACATTGTTCACTGTTGGGCACTGTTTCATTGTCCCGTATTTAATGTCGGGCTCTGTTTAATTTTACATTGTTCACTGTAGGGCACTGTTTCATTATACCGTATTTAATGTCGGGCTCTGTTTAATTTTACCTTGTTCAGTGTAGGGCACTGTTTCATTGTACCGTATTTAATGTCGGGCTCTGTTTAATTTTACATTGTTCAGTGTAGGGCACTGTTTCATTGTACCGTATTTAATGTCGGGCTCTGTTTAATTTTACATTATTCAGTGTAGGTCACTGTTTCATTGTACTGTCTTTAATGTCGGGCTCTGTTTAATTTTGCCTTGTTTACTGTAGCGCACTGTTTCATTGTACTGTATTTAATGTCGGGCTCTGTTTAATTTTACCTTGTTCAGTGTAGGGCACTGTTTCATTGTACTGTATTTAATGTCGGGCTGTGTTTAATTTTACATAGTTCAGTGCAGGGCACTGTTTCACTGTACCGTATTTAATGTCGCGCTGTGTTTAATTTTACCTTGCTCAGTGGAGGGCACTGTTACATTGTACTGTATTTAATGTCGTGCTCTGTTTAATTTTACATTGTTCACATTAGGGCACTGTTTCATTCTACCGTATTTAATGTCGGGCTCTGTTTAATTTTACCTTGTTCAGTGTAGGGCACTGTTTCATTGTACCGTATTTACTGTCGGGCTGTGTTTAATTGTACATTGTTCACTGTAGGGCACTGTTTCATTGTACCGTATTTAATGTCGGGCTGTGTTTAATTGTACATTGTTCACTGTAGGGCACTGTTTCATTGTACTGCATTTAATGTCGGGCTCTGTTTAATTTTACCTTGTTCAGTGTAGGACACTGTTTCATTGTACCGTATTTAATGTCGGGCTGTGTTTAAGTTTACATTGTTCAGTGTAGGGCACTGATTCATTGTACTGTATTTAATGTCGGGCTGTGTTTAATTTTACATTGTTCAGTGTAGGGCACTGTTTCACTGCACGGTATTTAATGTCGGGCTATGTTTAATTTTACATTGTTCACTGTAGGTCGCTGTTTCATTGTACTGTATTTAATGTCGGGCTGTGTTTAATTTTACATTCTTCACTGCAGGGCATTGTTTCATTGTGCTGTATTTAATGTTGGGCTCTGTTTAATTTTACCTTGTTCACTGTCGGGCACTGTTTCGTTGTCCTGTATTTAATGTCGGGCTCTGTTTAATGTTACATTGTTCAGTGTAGGGCACTGTTTCATTGTACTCTATTTAATGTCGGGCTCTGTTTAATTTTGCCTTGTTTACTGTATGTCACTGTTTCAGTGTACTGTATTTAATGTCGAGCTCTGTTTCATTGTACCGTATTTAATGTCGGGCTATGTTTAATTTCACCTTGTTCAGTGTAGGGCACTGTTTCATATTACCGTATTTAATGTCGGGCTGTGTTTAATTGTACATTGTTCACTGTAGGACACTGTTTCATTGTACCGTATTTAATGTTGGGCTGTGTTTAATTGTACATAGTTCACTGTAGGGCACTGTTTCATTGTACCGTATTTAATGTTGGGCTGTGTTTAATTGTACATTGTTCACTGTAGGGCACTGTTTCATTGTACCGTATTTAATGTCGAGCTGTGTTTAAGTTTACATTGTTCAGTGTAGGGCACTGATTCATTGTACTGTATTTAAAGTCGGGCTGTGTTTAATTTTACATTGTTCAGTGTAGGGCACTGTTTCACTGTACCGTATTTAATGTCGGGCTATGTTTAATTTTACATTGTTCACTGTAGGTCACTGTTTTATTGTACTGTACTTAATGTCGGGCGCTGTTTAATTTTACCTTGTTGCTTGTAGGGCACTGTTTCATTGTACCGTATTTAATGTCGGGCTCTGTTTAATTTTACCTTGTTCACTGTAGGTCACTGTTTCATTGCACCGTATTTAATGTCGGGCTGTGTTTAATTTTACATTGTTCACTGTAGGGCACTGTTTCATTGCACTGTATTTAATGTCGGGCTCTGTTTAATTTTACCTTGTTGCTTGTAGGGCACTGTTTCATTGTACCGTATTTAATGTCGGGCTCTGTTTAATTTTACATTTTTCACTGTAGGGCACTGTTTCATTGTGCTGTATTTAATGTCGGGCTCTGTTTAATTTTACCTCGTTGCTTGTAGGGCACTGTTTCATTGTACTGTATTTAATGTCGGGCTCTGTTAAATTTTACCTTGGTCACTGTAGGGCACTGTTTCATTGTACCGTATTTAATGTCGGGCTCAGTTTAATTTTACCTTGTTCAGTGTAGGGCACTGTTTCATTGTACCGTATTTAATGATGGGCTCTGTTTAATTTTACCTTGTTCAGTGTAGGGCACTGTTTCATTGTACCATATTTACTGTCGGGCTGTGTTTAATTGTACATTGTTCACTGTAGGGCACTGTTTCATTGTACCGTATTTAATGTCGGGCTGTGTTTAATTGTACATTGTTCACTGTAGGGCACTGTTTCATTGTACCGTATTTAATGTTGGGCTGTGTGTAATTGTACATTGTTCAGTGTAGGGCACTGATTCATTGTACTGTATTTAATGTCGGGCTGTGTTTAATTTTACATTCTTCACTGCAGGGCATTGTTTCATTGTGCTGTATTTAATGTCGGGCTCTGTTTAATGTTACATTGTTCAGTGTAGGGCACTGTTTCATTGTACTGTATTTAATGTCGGGCTCTGTTTAATTTTGCCTTGTTTACTGTATGTCACTGTTTCAGTGTACTGTATTTAATGTCGGGCTCTGTTTCATTGTACCGTATTTAATGTCGGGCTGTGTTTAATTTCACCTTGTTCAGTGTAGGGCACTGTTTCATATTACCGTATTTAATGTCGGGCTGTGTTTAATTGTACATTGTTCACTGTAGGACACTGTTTCATTGTACCGTATTTAATGTTGGGCTGTGTTTAATTGTACATAGTTCACTGTAGGGCACTGTTTCATTGTACCGTATTTAATGTTGGGCTGTGTTTAATTGTACATTGTTCACTGTAGGGCACTGTTTCATTGTACCGTATTTAATGTCGGGCTGTGTTTAAGTTTACATTGTTCAGTGTAGGGCACTGTTTCACTGTACCGTATTTAATGTCGGGCTATGTTTAATTTTACATTGTTCACTGTAGGTCACTGTTTTATTGTACTGTACTTAATGTCGGGCGCTGTTTAATTTTACCTTGTTGCTTGTAGGGCACTGTTTCATTGTACCGTATTTAATGTCGGGCTCTGTTTAATTTTACCTTGTTCACTGTAGGTCACTGTTTCATTGCACCGTATTTAATGTCGGGCTCTGTTTAATTTTACCTTGTTGCTTGTAGGGCACTGTTTGATTGTACCGTATTTAATGTCGGGCTCTGTTTAATTTTACATTGTTCAGTGTAGGTCACTGTTTCATTGCACCGTATTTAATGTCGGGCTGTGTTTAATTTTACATTGTTCACTGTAGGGCACTGTTTCATTGCACTGTATTTAATGTCGGGCTCTGTTTAATTTTACCTTGTTGCTTGTAGGGCACTGTTTGATTGTACCGTATTTAATGTCGGGCTCTGTTTAATTTTACATTTTTCACTGTAGGGCACTGTTTCATTGTGCTGTATTTAATGTCGGGCTCTGTTTAATTTTACCTCGTTGCTTGTAGGGCACTGTTTCATTGTACTGTATTTAATGTCGGGCTCTGTTAAATTTTACCTTGTTCACTGTAGGGCACTGTTACATTGTACTGTATTTAATGTCGGGCTGTGTTTAATTTTACATTGTTCACTGTAGGGCACTGTTTCATTGTACCGTATTTAATGTCGGGCTGTGTTTAATTTTACCTTGTTCAGTGTTGGGCACTGTTTCATTGTCCCGTATTTAATGTCGGGCTCTGTTTAATTTTACATTATTCAGTGTAGGGCACTGTTTCATTGTACTGTCTTTAATGTCGGGCTCTGTATAATTTTGCCTTGTTTACTGTAGGTCACTGGTTCATTGTACTGTATTTAATGCCGGGCTGTGTTTAATTTTACATTGTTCAGTGTAGGGCACTGATTCATTGTACCGTATTTAATGTCGGGCTGTGTTTAAATTTACATTGTTCAGTGGAGGGCACTGTTTCATTGTACTGTATTTAATGTCGGGCTCTGTTTAATGTTACATTGTTCAGTGTAGGTCACTGTTTCATTGTACTGTATTTAATGTCGGGCTCTGTTTAATTTTACCTTGTTCAGTGTAGGGCACTGTTTCATTTTACCGTATTTAATGTCGGGCTGTGTTTATGTTTACCTTGTTCACTGTCGGTCACTGTTTCATTGCACCTTATTTAATGTCGGGCTGTGTTTAATTTTACATTGTTCAGTGTAGGGCACTGTTTCATTCTACCGTATTTAATGTCGTGCTCTGTTTAATTTTACCTTGTTGCTTGTGGGGCACTGTTTCATTTTACTGTATTTAATGTCGGGCTGTGTTTAATTTTACATTGTTCAGTGTAGGGCACTGATTCATTGTACCGTATTCAATGTCGGGCTCTGTTTAATTTTACATTGTTCACTGTAGGGCAATGTTTCATTGTACCGTATTTAATGTCGGGCTCTGTTTTATTTTACATTGTTCACATTAGGGCCCTGTTTCATTGTACTGTATTTAATGTCGGGCTCTGTTTAATTTTACGTTTTTCACTGTAGGGCACTGTTTCATTGTACCGTATTTAATGTCTAGCTCTGTTTAATTTTACATTGTTGCTGGTAGGGCACTGATTCATTATACCGTATTTAATGTCGGGCTGTGTTTAATTCTACATTGTTCACTGTAGGGCACTGTTTCATTGTACCGTATTTAATGTCGGGCTCTGTTTAATTTTACCTTGTTCAATGTAGGGCACTGTTTCATTGTACCGTATTTAATGTCGGGCTCTGTTTAATTTTACCTTGTTCAGTGTAGGGCACTGTTTCATTGTACCGTATTTACTGTCGGGCTGTGCTTAATTGTACACTGTTCACTGTAGGGCACTGTTTCATTGTACCGTATTTAATGTCGGGCTCTGTTTAATTTTACCTTGTTCAGTGTAGGGCACTGTTTCATTGTACCGTATTTAATGTCGGGCTTGTTTAATTTTACCTTGTTCAGTGTAGGGCACTGTTTCATTGTACCGTATTTAATGTCGGGCTGTGTTTAATTTTACATTGTTCAGTGTAGGGCACTGTTTCATTGTAACGTATTTAATGTCGGGCTGTGTTTAATTTTACCTTGTTCAGTGTAGGGCACTGTTTCACTGTACCGTATTTAATGTTGAGCTGTGTTTAATTGTACATTGTCCACTGTAGGGCACTGTTTCATTGTACTGTATTTAATGTCGGGCTCTGTTTAATTTTACCTTGTTCGGTGTAGGGCACTGTTTCATTGTACCGTATTTAATGTCGGGCTGTGTTTAATTTTACATTGTTCAGTGTAGGGCACTGTTTCATTGTAACGTATTTAATGTCGGGCTGTGTTTAACTTTACCTTGTTCAGTGTAGGGCACTGTTTCACTGTTTAGTATTTAATGTTGGGCTGTGTTTAATTGTACATTATTCACTGTAGGGCACTGTTTCATTGTACCGTATTTAATGTTGGGCTGTGTTTAATTGTACATTGTTCACTGTCGGGCATTGTTTCATTGTACCGTATTTAATGTCGGGCTGTGTTTAATTTTACCTTGCTCAGTGGAGGACACTGTTACATTGTACTGTATTTAATGTCGTGCTCTGTTTAATTTTACATTGTTCACTGTAGGGCACTGTTTCATTGTACCGTATTTAATGTCGGGCTATGTTTAATTTTACATTGTTCACTGTAGGTCACTGTTTCATTGTACTGTATTTAATGTCGTGCTGTGTTTAATTTTACCTTGCTCAGTGTAGGGCACTGTTACATTGTACTGTATTTAATGTCGTTCTCTGTTTAATTTTACATTGTTCACTGTCGGGCACTCTTTCATTGTCCCGTATTTAATGTCGGGCTCTGTTTAATTTTACATTATTCAGTGTAGGGCACTGTTTCATTGTACAGTCTTTAATGTCGGGCTCTGTTTAATTTTACATTGTTCAGTATAGGGCACTGATTCATTGTACCGTATTTAATGTCGGGCTGTGTTTAATTTTACCTTGTTCAGTGTAGGGCACTGTTTCATTGTACCGTATTTAATGTCGGGCTGTGTGTAATTGTACATTGTTCACTGTAGGGCACTGTTTCATTGTACTGTATTTAATGTCGTGCTCTGTTTAATTTTACATTGTTCACTGTAGGGCACTGTTTCATTGTACCGTATTTAATGTTGGGCTCTGTCTAATTTTACCTTGTTCACTGTCGGGCACTGTTTCGTTGTCCCGTATTTAATGTCGGGCTCTGTTTAATTTTACCTTGTTTAGTGTAGGGCAGTGTTTCATTTTACCGTATTTAATGTCGGGCTGTGTTTAACTTTACATTGTTCACTGTAGGGCATTGTTTCATTTTACCGTATTTAATGTCGGGCTCTGTTTAATTTTACATTGTTCACTGTTGGGCACTGTTTCATTGTCCCGTATTTAATGTCGGGCTCTGTTTAATTTTACATTGTTCACTGTAGGGCACTGTTTCATTATACCGTATTTAATGTCGGGCTCTGTTTAATTTTACCTTGTTCAGTGTAGGGCACTGTTTCATTGTACCGTATTTAATGTCGGGCTCTGTTTAATTTTACATTGTTCAGTGTAGGGCACTGTTTCATTGTACCGTATTTAATGTCGGGCTCTGTTTAATTTTACATTATTCAGTGTAGGTCACTGTTTCATTGTACTGTCTTTAATGTCGGGCTCTGTTTAATTTTGCCTTGTTTACTGTAGCGCACTGTTTCATTGTACTGTATTTAATGTCGGGCTCTGTTTAATTTTACCTTGTTCAGTGTAGGGCACTGTTTCATTGTACTGTATTTAATGTCGGGCTGTGTTTAATTTTACATAGTTCAGTGCAGGGCACTGTTTCACTGTACCGTATTTAATGTCGGGCTGTGTTTAATTGTACCTTGTTCAGTGTAGGGCACTGTTTCATTGTACCGTATTTAATGTCGGGCTCTGTTTAATTTTACCTTGTTCAGTGTAGGGCACTGTTTCATTTTACCGTATTTAATGTCGGGCTCTGTTTTATTTTACATTGTTCAGTGTAGGGCACTGTTTCATTTTACCGTATTTAATGTCGGGCTGTGTTTAATTTTACCTTGATCAGTGTAGGGCACTGTTTCATTGTACCGTATTTAATGTCGGGCTGTGTTTAATTGTACATTGTTCACTGTAGGGCACTGTTTCATTGTACCGTATTTAATGTCGGGCTGTCTTTAATTGTACATTGTTCACTGTAGGGCACTGTTTCATTGTACCGTATTTAATGTCGCGCTGTGTTTAATTTTACCTTGCTCAGTGGAGGGCACTGTTACATTGTACTGTATTTAATGTCGTGCTCTGTTTAATTTTACATTGTTCACATTAGGGCACTGTTTCATTCTACCGTATTTAATGTCGGGCTCTGTTTAATTTTACCTTGTTCAGTGTAGGGCACTGTTTCATTGTACCGTATTTACTGTCGGGCTGTGTTTAATTGTACATTGTTCACTGTAGGGCACTGTTTCATTGTACCGTATTTAATGTCGGGCTGTGTTTAATTGTACATTGTTCACTGTAGGGCACTGTTTCATTGTACTGCATTTAATGTCGGGCTCTGTTTAATTTTACCTTGTTCAGTGTAGGACACTGTTTTATATTACCGTATTTAATGTTGGGCTGTGTTTAATTGTACATTGTTCACTGTAGGGCACTGTTTCATTGTACCGTATTTAATGTTGGGCTGTGTGTAATTGTACATTGTTCACTGTAGGGCACTGTTTCATTGTACCGTATTTAATGTCGGGCTGTGTTTAAGTTTACATTGTTCAGTGTAGGGCACTGATTCATTGTACTGTATTTAATGTCGGGCTGTGTTTAATTTTACATTGTTCAGTGTAGGGCACTGTTTCACTGCACGGTATTTAATGTCGGGCTATGTTTAATTTTACATTGTTCACTGTAGGTCGCTGTTTCATTGTACTGTATTTAATGTCGGGCTGTGTTTAATTTTACATTCTTCACTGCAGGGCATTGTTTCATTGTGCTGTATTTAATGTTGGGCTCTGTTTAATTTTACCTTGTTCACTGTCGGGCACTGTTTCGTTGTCCTGTATTTAATGTCGGGCTCTGTTTAATGTTACATTGTTCAGTGTAGGGCACTGTTTCATTGTACTCTATTTAATGTCGGGCTCTGTTTAATTTTGCCTTGTTTACTGTATGTCACTGTTTCAGTGTACTGTATTTAATGTCGGGCTCTGTTTCATTGTACCGTATTTAATGTCGGGCTATGTTTAATTTCACCTTGTTCAGTGTAGGGCACTGTTTCATATTACCGTATTTAATGTCGGGCTGTGTTTAATTGTACATTGTTCACTGTAGGGCACTGTTTCATTGTACCGTATTTGATGTTGGGCTGTGTTTAATTGTACATTGTTCACTGTAGGGCACTGTTTCATTGTACCGTATTTAATGTCGGGCTGTGTTTAATTTTACCTTGCTCAGTGGAGGGCACTGTTACATTGTACTGTATTTCATGTCGTGCTCTGTTTAATTTTACATTGTTCACTGTAGGGCACTGTTTCATTGTACCGTATTTAATGTCGGGCTATGTTTAATTTTACATTGTTCAGTGTAGGGCACTGTTTCATTGTACCGTATTTAATGTCGGGCTCTGTTTAATTTTACCTTGTTCAGTCTAGGGCACTGTTTCATTGTACTGTATTTAATGTCGGGCTGTGTTTAATTTTACCTTGTTCAGTGTAGGGCACTGTTTCATTTTACCGTATTTAATGTCGGGCTGTGTTTAACTTTACATTGTTCACTGTAGGGCATTGTTTCATTGTGCTGTATTTAATGTTGGGCTCTGTTTAATTTTACCTTGTTCACTGTCGGGCAATGTTTCATTGTCCCGTATTTAATGTCGGGCTCTGTTTAATTTTACATTATTCAGTGTAGGGCCCTCTTTCATTGTACAGTCTTTAATGTCGGGCTCTTTTTAATTTTGCCTTGTTTACTGTAGGTCACTGTTTCATTGTACTGTATTTAATGTCGAGCTGTGTTTAATTTTACATTGTTCAGTGTAGGGCACTGATTCATTGTACTGTATTTAATGTCGGGCTGTGTTTAATTTTACATTGTTCAATGTTGGGCACTGATTCATTGTACCGTGTTTAATGTCGGGCTGTGTTTAAATTTACATTGTTCAGTGGAGGGCACTGTTTCATTGTACTGTATTTAATGTCGGGCTCTGTTTAATTTTGCCTTGTTTACTGTAGGTCACTGTTTCATTATACTGTATTTAATGTCGGGCTCTGTTTAATTTTACCTTGTTCAGTGTAGGGCACTGTTTCATTGTACCGTATTTAATGTCGGGCTCTGTTTAATTTTACCTTGTTCAGTGTAGGGCACTGTTTCATTTTACCGTATTTAATGTCGGGCTGTGTTTATGTTTACATTGTTCACTGTAGGTCACTGTTTCATTGCACCGTATTTAATGTCGGGCTGTGTTTAATTTTACATTGTTCAGTGTAGTGCACTGTTTCATTCTACCGTATTTAATGTCGGGCTCTGTTTAATTTTACCTTGTTGCTTGTAGGGCACTGTTTCATTTTACTGTACTTAATGTCGGGCTGTGTTTAATTTTACATTGTTCAGTGTAGGGCACTGATTCATTGTACCGTATTTAATGTCGGGCTCTGTTTAATTTTACATTGTTCACTGTAGGGCACTGTTTCATTGTACCGTATTTAATGTCGGGCTCTGTTTTATTTTACATTGTTCACATTAGGGCCCTGTTTCATTGTACTGTATTTAATGTCGGGCTCTGTTTAATTTTACGTTGTTCACTGTAGGGCACTGTTTCATTGTACCGTATTTACTGTCGGGCTGTGTTTAATTGTACACTGTTCACTGTAGGGCACTGTTTCATTGTACCGTATTTAATGTCGGGCTGTGTTTAATTGTACATTATTCACTGTAGGGCACTGTTTCATTGTACCGTATTTAATGTTGGGCTGTGTTTAATTGTACATTGTTCACTGTCGGGCACTGTTTCATTGTACCGTATTTAATGTCGGGCTGTGTTTAATTTTACCTTGCTCAGTGGAGGACACTGTTACATTGTACTGTATTTAATGTCGTGCTCTGTTTAATTTTACATTGTTCACTGTAGGGCACTGTTTCATTGTACCGTATTTAATGTCGGGCTATGTTTAATTTTACATTGTTCACTGTAGGTCACTGTTTCATTGTACTGTATTTAATGTCGTGCTGTGTTTAATTTTACCTTGCTCAGTGTAGGGCACTGTTACATTGTACTGTATTTAATGTCGTTCTCTGTTTAATTTTACATTGTTCACTGTAGGGCACTGTTCCATTTTACCGTATTTAATGTCGGACTATGTTTAATTTTACATTGCTCAGTGTAGGGCACTGTTTCAGTGTTCCGTATTTAATGTCGTGCTCTGTTTAATTTTACCTTGCTCAGTGGAGGGCACTGTTACATTGTACTGTATTTAATGTCGTGCTCTGTTTAATTTTACGTTGTTCACTGTAGGTCACTGTTTCATTGTACCGTATTTAATGTCGGGCTCTGTTTAATTTTACATTATTCAGTGTAGGGCACTGTTTCATTGTACAGTCTTTAATGTCGGGCTCTGTTTAATTTTACATTGTTCAGTGTAGGGCACTGATTCATTGTACCGTATTTAATGTCGGGCTGTGTTTAATTTTACCTTGTTCAGTGTAGGGCACTGTTTCATTGTACCGTATTTAATGTCGGGCTGTGTTTAATTGTACATTGTTCACTGTAGGGCACTGTTTCATTGTACTGTATTTAATGTCGTGCTCTGTTTAATTTTACATTGTTCACTGTAGGGCACTGTTTCATTGTACCGTATTTAATGTTGGGCTCTGTCTAATTTTACCTTGTTCACTGTCGGGCACTGTTTCGTTGTCCCGTATTTAATGTCGGGCTCTGTTTAATTTTACCTTGTTTAGTGTAGGGCAGTGTTTCATTTTACCGTATTTAATGTCGGGCTGTGTTTAACTTTACATTGTTCACTGTAGGGCATTGTTTCATTGTGCTGTATTTAATGTTGGGCTCTGTTTAATTTTACATTGTTCACTGTTGGGCACTGTTTCATTGTCCCGTATTTAATGTCGGGCTCTGTTTAATTTTACATTATTCAGTGTAGGGCACTGTTTCATTGTACTGTCTTTAATGTCGGGCTCTGTTTAATTTTGCCTTGTTTACTGTAGGTCACTGTTTCATTGGACTGTATTTAATGCCGGGCTGTGTTTAATTTTGCATTGTTCAGTGTAGGGCACTGATTCATTGTACCGTATTTAATGTCGGGCTGTGTTTAAGTTTACATTGTTCAGTGTCGGGCACTGTTTTATTGTACTGTATTTAATGTCGGGCTGTGTTTAATTGTACATTGTTCACTGTAGGGCACTGTTTCATTGAACTGTATTTAATGTCGGGCTCAGTTTAATTTTACCTTGTTCAGTGTAGGGCACTGTTTCATTGTACCGTATTTAATGTCGGGCTCTGTTTAATTTTACCTTGTTCAGTGTAGGGCACTGTTTCATTGTACCGTATTTAATGTCGGGCTGTGTTTAATTTTACATTGTTCCGTGTAGGGCACTGTTTCATTGTAACGTATTTAATGTCGGGCTGTGTTTAATTTTACCTTGTTCAGTGTAGGGCACTGTTTCACTGTACCGTATTTAATGTTGGGCTGTGTTTAATTGTACATTGTTCACTGTAGGGCAATGTTTCATTGTACTGTATTTAATGTCGGGCTCTGTTTAATTTTACCTTGTTCAGTGTAGGGCACTGTTTCATTGTACCGTATTTAATGTCGGGCTGTGTTTAATTTTACATTGTTCAGTGTAGGGCACTGTTTCATTGTAACGTATTTAATGTCGGGCTGTGTTTAATTTTACCTTGTTCAGTGTAGGGCACTGTTTCACTGTACCGTATTTAATGTTGGGCTGTGTTTAATTGTACATTGTTCACTGTAGGGCACTGTTTCATTGTACCGTATTTAATGTTGGGCTGTGTTTAATTGTACATTGTTCACTGTAGGGCACTGTTTCATTGTACCGTATTTAATGTCGGGCTGTGTTTAATTTTACCTTGCTCAGTGGAGGGCACTGTTACATTGTACTGTATTTAATGTCGTGCTCTGTTTAATTTTACATTGTTCACTGTAGGGCACTGTTTCATTGTACCGTATTTAACATCGGGCTCTGTTTAATTTTACATTATTCAGTGTAGGGCCCTGTTTCATTGTACAGTCTTTAATGTCGGGCTCTGTTTAATTTTGCCTTGTTTACTGTAGGTCACTGTTTCATTGTACTGTATTTAATGCCGGGCTGTGTTTAATTTTACATTGTTCAGTGTAGGGCACTGATTCATTGTACCGTATTTAATGTCGGGCTGTGTTTAATTTTACCTTGTTCAGTGTTGGGCACTGTTTCATTGTCCCGTATTTAATGTCGGGCTCTGTTTAATTTTACATTATTCAGTGTAGGGCACTGTTTCATTGTACTGTCTTTAATGTCGGGCTCTGTATAATTTTGCCTTGTTTACTGTAGGTCACTGGTTCATTGTACTGTATTTAATGCCGGGCTGTGTTTAATTTTACATTGTTCAGTGTAGGGCACTGATTCATTGTACCGTATTTAATGTCGGGCTGTGTTTAAATTTACATTGTTCAGTGGAGGGCACTGTTTCATTGTACTGTATTTAATGTCGGGCTCTGTTTAATGTTACATTGTTCAGTGTAGGTCACTGTTTCATTGTACTGTATTTAATGTCGGGCTCTGTTTAATTTTACCTTGTTCAGTGTAGGGCACTGTTTCATTTTACCGTATTTAATGTCGGGCTGTGTTTATGTTTACCTTGTTCACTGTCGGTCACTGTTTCATTGCACCTTATTTAATGTCGGGCTGTGTTTAATTTTACATTGTTGCTTGTAGGGCACTGTTTCATTTTACTGTATTTAATGTCGGGCTGTGTTTAATTTTACATTGTTCAGTGTAGGGCACTGATTCATTGTACCGTATTTAATGTCGGGCTCTGTTTAATTTTACATTGTTCACTGTAGGGCAATGTTTCATTGTACCGTATTTAATGTCGGGCTCTGTTTTATTTTACATTGTTCACATTAGGGCCCTGTTTCATTGTACTGTATTTAATGTCGGGCTCTGTTTAATTTTACGTTTTTCACTGTAGGGCACTGTTTCATTGTACCGTATTTAATGTCTAGCTCTGTTTAATTTTACATTGTTGCTGGTAGGGCACTGATTCATTATACCGTATTTAATGTCGGGCTGTGTTTAATTCTACATTGTTCACTGTAGGGCACTGTTTCATTGTACCGTATTTAATGTCGGGCTCTGTTTAATTTTACCTTGTTCAGTGTAGGGCACTGTTTCATTGTACCGTATTTAATGTCGGGCTCTGTTTAATTTTACCTTGTTCAGAGTAGGGCACTGTTTCATTGTACCGTATTTACTGTCGGGCTGTGTTTAATTGTACACTGTTCACTGTAGGGCACTGTTTCATTGTACCGTATTTAATGTCGGGCTCTGTTTAATTTTACCTTGTTCAGTGTAGGGCACTGTTTCATTGTACCGTATTTAATGTCGGGCTTGTTTAATTTTACCTTGTTCAGTGTAGGGCACTGTTTCATTGTACCGTATTTAATGTCGGGCTGTGTTTAATTTTACATTGTTCAGTGTAGGGCACTGTTTCATTGTAACGTATTTAATGTCGGGCTGTGTTTAATTTTACCTTGTTCAGTGTAGGGCACTGTTTCACTGTACCGTATTTAATGTTGAGCTGTGTTTAATTGTACATTGTTCACTGTAGGGCACTGTTTCATTGTACTGTATTTAATGTCGGGCTCTGTTTAATTTTACCTTGTTCGGTGTAGGGCACTGTTTCATTGTACCGTATTTAATGTCGGGCTGTGTTTAATTTTACATTGTTCAGTGTAGGGCACTGTTTCATTGTAACGTATTTAATGTCGGGCTGTGTTTAATTTTACCTTGTTCAGTGTAGGGCACTGTTTCATTGTACCGTATTTAATGTCGGGCTGTGTTTAATTTTACCTTGCTCAGTGGAGGACACTGTTACATTGTACTGTATTTAATGTCGTGCTCTGTTTAATTTTACATTGTTCACTGTAGGGCACTGTTTCATTGTACCGTATTTAATGTCGGGCTATGTTTAATTTTACATTGTTCACTGTAGGTCACTGTTTCATTGTACTGTATTTAATGTCGTGCTGTGTTTAATTTTACCTTGCTCAGTGTAGGGCACTGTTACATTGTACTGTATTTAATGTCGTTCTCTGTTTAATTTTACATTGTTCACTGTCGGGCACTCTTTCATTGTCCCGTATTTAATGTCGGGCTCTGTTTAATTTTACATTATTCAGTGTAGGGCACTGTTTCATTGTACAGTCTTTAATGTCGGGCTCTGTTTAATTTTACATTGTTCAGTGTAGGGCACTGATTCATTGTACCGTATTTAATGTCGGGCTGTGTTTAATTTTACCTTGTTCAGTGTAGGGCACTGTTTCATTGTACCGTATTTAATGTCGGGCTGTGTGTAATTGTACATTGTTCACTGTAGGGCACTGTTTCATTGTACTGTATTTAATGTCGTGCTCTGTTTAATTTTACATTGTTCACTGTAGGGCACTGTTTCATTGTACCGTATTTAATGTTGGGCTCTGTCTAATTTTACCTTGTTCACTGTCGGGCACTGTTTCGTTGTCCCGTATTTAATGTCGGGCTCTGTTTAATTTTACCTTGTTTAGTGTAGGGCAGTGTTTCATTTTACCGTATTTAATGTCGGGCTGTGTTTAACTTTACATTGTTCACTGTAGGGCATTGTTTCATTTTACCGTATTTAATGTCGGGCTCTGTTTAATTTTACATTGTTCACTGTTGGGCACTGTTTCATTGTCCCGTATTTAATGTCGGGCTCTGTTTAATTTTACATTGTTCACTGTAGGGCACTGTTTCATTATACCGTATTTAATGTCGGGCTCTGTTTAATTTTACCTTGTTCAGTGTAGGGCACTGTTTCATTGTACCGTATTTAATGTCGGGCTCTGTTTAATTTTACATTGTTCAGTGTAGGGCACTGTTTCATTGTACCGTATTTAATGTCGGGCTCTGTTTAATTTTACATTATTCAGTGTAGGTCACTGTTTCATTGTACTGTCTTTAATGTCGGGCTCTGTTTAATTTTGCCTTGTTTACTGTAGCGCACTGTTTCATTGTACTGTATTTAATGTCGGGCTCTGTTTAATTTTACATTGCTCACTGTAGGGCACTGTTTCATTGTACTGTATTTAATGTCGGGCTGTGTTTAATTTTACATAGTTCAGTGCAGGGCACTGTTTCACTGTACCGTATTTAATGTCGGGCTGTGTTTAATTGTACCTTGTTCAGTGTAGGGCACTGTTTCATTGTACCGTATTTAATGTCGGGCTCTGTTTTATTTTACATTGTTCAGTGTAGGGCACTGTTTCATTTTACCGTATTTAATGTCGGGCTGTGTTTAATTTTACCTTGATCAGTGTAGGGCACTGTTTCATTGTACCGTATTTAATGTCGGGCTGTGTTTAATTGTACATTGTTCACTGTAGGGCACTGTTTCATTGTACCGTATTTAATGTCGGGCTGTCTTTAATTGTACATTGTTCACTGTAGGGCACTGTTTCATTGTACCGTATTTAATGTCGCGCTGTGTTTAATTTTACCTTGCTCAGTGGAGGGCACTGTTACATTGTACTGTATTTAATGTCGTGCTCTGTTTAATTTTACATTGTTCACATTAGGGCACTGTTTCATTCTACCGTATTTAATGTCGGGCTCTGTTTAATTTTACCTTGTTCAGTGTAGGGCACTGTTTCATTGTACCGTATTTACTGTCGGGCTGTGTTTAATTGTACATTGTTCACTGTAGGGCACTGTTTCATTGTACCGTATTTAATGTCGGGCTGTGTTTAATTGTACATTGTTCACTGTAGGGCACTGTTTCATTGTACTGCATTTAATGTCGGGCTCTGTTTAATTTTACCTTGTTCAGTGTAGGACACTGTTTTATATTACCGTATTTAATGTTGGGCTGTGTTTAATTGTACATTGTTCACTGTAGGGCACTGTTTCATTGTACCGTATTTAATGTTGGGCTGTGTGTAATTGTACATTGTTCACTGTAGGGCACTGTTTCATTGTACCGTATTTAATGTCGGGCTGTGTTTAAGTTTACATTGTTCAGTGTAGGGCACTGATTCATTGTACTGTATTTAATGTCGGGCTGTGTTTAATTTTACATTGTTCAGTGTAGGGCACTGTTTCACTGCACGGTATTTAATGTCGGGCTATGTTTAATTTTACATTGTTCACTGTAGGTCGCTGTTTAATTGTACTGTATTTAATGTCGGGCTGTGTTTAATTTTACATTCTTCACTGCAGGGCATTGTTTCATTGTGCTGTATTTAATGTTGGGCTCTGTTTAATTTTACCTTGTTCACTGTCGGGCACTGTTTCGTTGTCCTGTATTTAATGTCGGGCTCTGTTTAATGTTACATTGTTCAGTGTAGGGCACTGTTTCATTGTACTCTATTTAATGTCGGGCTCTGTTTAATTTTGCCTTGTTTACTGTATGTCACTGTTTCAGTGTACTGTATTTAATGTCGAGCTCTGTTTCATTGTACCGTATTTAATGTTGGGCTGTGTTTAATTGTACATTGTTCACTGTAGGGCACTGTTTCATTGTACCGTATTTAATGTCGAGCTGTGTTTAAGTTTACATTGTTCAGTGTAGGGCACTGATTCATTGTACTGTATTTAAAGTCGGGCTGTGTTTAATTTTACATTGTTCAGTGTAGGGCACTGTTTCACTGTACCGTATTTAATGTCGGGCTATGTTTAATTTTACATTGTTCACTGTAGGTCACTGTTTTATTGTACTGTACTTAATGTCGGGCGCTGTTTAATTTTACCTTGTTGCTTGTAGGGCACTGTTTCATTGTACCGTATTTAATGTCGGGCTCTGTTTAATTTTACCTTGTTCACTGTAGGTCACTGTTTCATTGCACCGTATTTAATGTCGGGCTGTGTTTAATTTTACATTGTTCACTGTAGGGCACTGTTTCATTGCACTGTATTTAATGTCGGGCTCTGTTTAATTTTACCTTGTTGCTTGTAGGGCACTGTTTCATTGTACCGTATTTAATGTCGGGCTCTGTTTAATTTTACATTTTTCACTGTAGGGCACTGTTTCATTGTGCTGTATTTAATGTCGGGCTCTGTTTAATTTTACCTCGTTGCTTGTAGGGCACTGTTTCGTTGTACTGTATTTAATGTCGGGCTCTGTTAAATTTTACCTTGGTCACTGTAGGGCACTGTTTCATTGTACCGTATTTAATGTCGGGCTCAGTTTAATTTTACCTTGTTCAGTGTAGGGCACTGTTTCATTGTACCGTATTTAATGATGGGCTCTGTTTAATTTTACCTTGTTCAGTGTAGGGCACTGTTTCATTGTACCATATTTACTGTCGGGCTGTGTTTAATTGTACATTGTTCACTGTAGGGCACTGTTTCATTGTACCGTATTTAATGTCGGGCTGTGTTTAATTGTACATTGTTCACTGTAGGGCACTGTTTCATTGTACCGTATTTAATGTTGGGCTGTGTGTAATTGTACATTGTTCAGTGTAGGGCACTGATTCATTGTACTGTATTTAATGTCGGGCTGTGTTTAATTTTACATTCTTCACTGCAGGGCATTGTTTCATTGTGCTGTATTTAATGTCGGGCTCTGTTTAATGTTACATTGTTCAGTGTAGGGCACTGTTTCATTGTACTGTATTTAATGTCGGGCTCTGTTTAATTTTGCCTTGTTTACTGTATGTCACTGTTTCAGTGTACTGTATTTAATGTCGGGCTCTGTTTCATTGTACCGTATTTAATGTCGGGCTGTGTTTAATTTCACCTTGTTCAGTGTAGGGCACTGTTTCATATTACCGTATTTAATGTCGGGCTGTGTTTAATTGTACATTGTTCACTGTAGGACACTGTTTCATTGTACCGTATTTAATGTTGGGCTGTGTTTAATTGTACATAGTTCACTGTAGGGCACTGTTTCATTGTACCGTATTTAATGTTGGGCTGTGTTTAATTGTACATTGTTCACTGTAGGGCACTGTTTCATTGTACCGTATTTAATGTCGGGCTGTGTTTAAGTTTACATTGTTCAGTGTAGGGCACTGTTTCACTGTACCGTATTTAATGTCGGGCTATGTTTAATTTTACATTGTTCACTGTAGGTCACTGTTTTATTGTACTGTACTTAATGTCGGGCGCTGTTTAATTTTACCTTGTTGCTTGCAGGGCACTGTTTCATTGTACCGTATTTAATGTCGGGCTCTGTTTAATTTTACCTTGTTCACTGTAGGTCACTGTTTCATTGCACCGTATTTAATGTCGGGCTCTGTTTAATTTTACCTTGTTGCTTGTAGGGCACTGTTTGATTGTACCGTATTTAATGTCGGGCTCTGTTTAATTTTACATTGTTCAGTGTAGGTCACTGTTTCATTGCACCGTATTTAATGTCGGGCTGTGTTTAATTTTACATTGTTCACTGTAGGGCACTGTTTCATTGCACTGTATTTAATGTCGGGCTCTGTTTAATTTTACCTTGTTGCTTGTAGGGCACTGTTTGATTGTACCGTATTTAATGTCGGGCTCTGTTTAATTTTACATTTTTCACTGTAGGGCACTGTTTCATTGTGCTGTATTTAATGTCGGGCTCTGTTTAATTTTACCTCGTTGCTTGTAGGGCACTGTTTCATTGTACTGTATTTAATGTCGGGCTCTGTTAAATTTTACCTTGTTCACTGTAGGGCACTGTTACATTGTACTGTATTTAATGTCGGGCTGTGTTTAATTTTACATTGTTCACTGTAGGGCACTGTTTCATTGTACCGTATTTAATGTCGGGCTGTGTTTAATTTTACCTTGTTCAGTGTTGGGCACTGTTTCATTGTCCCGTATTTAATGTCGGGCTCTGTTTAATTTTACATTATTCAGTGTAGGGCACTGTTTCATTGTACTGTCTTTAATGTCGGGCTCTGTATAATTTTGCCTTGTTTACTGTAGGTCACTGGTTCATTGTTCTGTATTTAATGCCGGGCTGTGTTTAATTTTACATTGTTCAGTGTAGGGCACTGATTCATTGTGCCGTATTTAATGTCGGGCTGTGTTTAAATTTACATTGTTCAGTGGAGGGCACTGTTTCATTGTACTGTATTTAATGTCGGGCTCTGTTTAATGTTACATTGTTCAGTGTAGGTCACTGTTTCATTGTACTGTATTTAATGTCGGGCTCTGTTTAATTTTACCTTGTTCAGTGTAGGGCACTGTTTCATTTTACCGTATTTAATGTCGGGCTGTGTTTATGTTTACCTTGTTCACTGTCGGTCACTGTTTCATTGCACCTTATTTAATGTCGGGCTGTGTTTAATTTTACATTGTTCAGTGTAGGGCACTGTTTCATTCTACCGTATTTAATGTCGTGCTCTGTTTAATTTTACCTTGTTGCTTGTGGGGCACTGTTTCATTTTACTGTATTTAATGTCGGGCTGTGTTTAATTTTACATTGTTCAGTGTAGGGCACTGATTCATTGTACCGTATTTAATGTCGGGCTCTGTTTAATTTTACATTGTTCACTGTAGGGCAATGTTTCATTGTACCGTATTTAATGTCGGGCTCTGTTTTATTTTACATTGTTCACATTAGGGCCCTGTTTCATTGTACTGTATTTAATGTCGGGCTCTGTTTAATTTTACGTTTTTCACTGTAGGGCACTGTTTCATTGTACCGTATTTAATGTCTAGCTCTGTTTAATTTTACATTGTTGCTGGTAGGGCACTGATTCATTATACCGTATTTAATGTCGGGCTGTGTTTAATTCTACATTGTTCACTGTAGGGCACTGTTTCATTGTACCGTATTTAATGTCGGGCTCTGTTTAATTTTACCTTGTTCAATGTAGGGCACTGTTTCATTGTACCGTATTTAATGTCGGGCTCTGTTTAATTTTACCTTGTTCAGTGTAGGGCACTGTTTCATTGTACCGTATTTACTGTCGGGCTGTGTTTAATTGTACACTGTTCACTGTAGGGCACTGTTTCATTGTACCGTATTTAATATCGGGCTCTGTTTAATTTTACCTTGTTCAGTGTAGGGCACTGTTTCATTGTACCGTATTTAATGTCGGGCTTGTTTAATTTTACCTTGTTCAGTGTAGGGCACTGTTTCATTGTACCGTATTTAATGTCGGGCTGTGTTTAATTTTACATTGTTCAGTGTAGGGCACTGTTTCATTGTAACGTATTTAATGTCGGGCTGTGTTTAATTTTACCTTGTTCAGTGTAGGGCACTGTTTCACTGTACCGTATTTAATGTTGAGCTGTGTTTAATTGTACATTGTCCACTGTAGGGCACTGTTTCATTGTACTGTATTTAATGTCGGGCTCTGTTTAATTTTACCTTGTTCGGTGTAGGGCACTGTTTCATTGTACCGTATTTAATGTCGGGCTGTGTTTAATTTTACATTGTTCAGTGTAGGGCACTGTTTCATTGTAACGTATTTAATGTCGGGCTGTGTTTAATTTTACCTTGTTCAGTGTAGGGCACTGTTTCACTGTTTAGTATTTAATGTTGGGCTGTGTTTAATTGTACATTATTCACTGTAGGGCACTGTTTCATTGTACCGTATTTAATGTTGGGCTGTGTTTAATTGTACATTGTTCACTGTCGGGCATTGTTTCATTGTACCGTATTTAATGTCGGGCTGTGTTTAATTTTACCTTGCTCAGTGGAGGACACTGTTACATTGTACTGTATTTAATGTCGTGCTCTGTTTAATTTTACATTGTTCACTGTAGGGCACTGTTTCATTGTACCGTATTTAATGTCGGGCTATGTTTAATTTTACATTGTTCACTGTAGGTCACTGTTTCATTGTACTGTATTTAATGTCGTGCTGTGTTTAATTTTACCTTGCTCAGTGTAGGGCACTGTTACATTGTACTGTATTTAATGTCGTTCTCTGTTTAATTTTACATTGTTCACTGTCGGGCACTCTTTCATTGTCCCGTATTTAATGTCGGGCTCTGTTTAATTTTACATTATTCAGTGTAGGGCACTGTTTCATTGTACAGTCTTTAATGTCGGGCTCTGTTTAATTTTACATTGTTCAGTGTAGGGCACTGATTCATTGTACCGTATTTAATGTCGGGCTGTGTTTAATTTTACCTTGTTCAGTGTAGGGCACTGTTTCATTGTACCGTATTTAATGTCGGGCTGTGTGTAATTGTACATTGTTCACTGTAGGGCACTGTTTCATTGTACTGTATTTAATGTCGTGCTCTGTTTAATTTTACATTGTTCACTGTAGGGCACTGTTTCATTGTACCGTATTTAATGTTGGGCTCTGTCTAATTTTACCTTGTTCACTGTCGGGCACTGTTTCGTTGTCCCGTATTTAATGTCGGGCTCTGTTTAATTTTACCTTGTTTAGTGTAGGGCAGTGTTTCATTTTACCGTATTTAATGTCGGGCTGTGTTTAACTTTACATTGTTCACTGTAGGGCATTGTTTCATTTTACCGTATTTAATGTCGGGCTCTGTTTCATTTTACATTGTTCACTGTTGGGCACTGTTTCATTGTCCCGTATTTAATGTCGGGCTCTGTTTAATTTTACATTGTTCACTGTAGGGCACTGTTTCATTATACCGTATTTAATGTCGGGCTCTGTTTAATTTTACCTTGTTCAGTGTAGGGCACTGTTTCATTGTACCGTATTTAATGTCGGGCTCTGTTTAATTTTACATTGTTCAGTGTAGGGCACTGTTTCATTGTACCGTATTTAATGTCGGGCTCTGTTTAATTTTACATTATTCAGTGTAGGTCACTGTTTCATTGTACTGTCTTTAATGTCGGGCTCTGTTTAATTTTGCCTTGTTTACTGTCGCGCACTGTTTCATTGTACTGTATTTAATGTCGGGCTCTGTTTAATTTTACCTTGTTCAGTGTAGGGCACTGTTTCATTGTACTGTATTTAATGTCGGGCTGTGTTTAATTTTACATAGTTCAGTGCAGGGCACTGTTTCACTGTACCGTATTTAATGTCGGGCTGTGTTTAATTGTACCTTGTTCAGTGTAGGGCACTGTTTCATTGTACCGTATTTAATGTCGGGCTCTGTTTAATTTTACCTTGTTCAGTGTAGGGCACTGTTTCATTTTACCGTATTTAATGTCGGGCTCTGTTTTATTTTACATTGTTCAGTGTAGGGCACTGTTTCATTTTACCGTATTTAATGTCGGGCTGTGTTTAATTTTACCTTGATCAGTGTAGGGCACTGTTTCATTGTACCGTATTTAATGTCGGGCTGTG
The DNA here is from genome assembly GCF_047496885.1 of Scyliorhinus torazame. Classification (NCBI taxonomy): domain Eukaryota; kingdom Metazoa; phylum Chordata; class Chondrichthyes; order Carcharhiniformes; family Scyliorhinidae; genus Scyliorhinus; species Scyliorhinus torazame. Next base: position 1,002,261 of record NW_027307770.1, read on the forward strand.
TTTAATTGTACATTGTTCACTGTAGGGCACTGTTTCATTGTACCGTATTTAATGTCGGGCTGTCTTTAATTGTACATTGTTCACTGTAGGGCACTGTTTCATTGTACCGTATTTAATGTCGCGCTGTGTTTAATTTTACCTTGCTCAGTGGAGGGCACTGTTACATTGTACTGTATTTAATGTCGTGCTCTGTTTAATTTTACATTGTTCACATTAGGGCACTGTTTCATTCTACCGTATTTAATGTCGGGCTCTGTTTAATTTTACCTTGTTCAGTGTAGGGCACTGTTTCATTGTACCGTATTTACTGTCGGGCTGTGTTTAATTGTACATTGTTCACTGTAGGGCACTGTTTCATTGTACCGTATTTAATGTCGGGCTGTGTTTAATTGTACATTGTTCACTGTAGGGCACTGTTTCATTGTACTGCATTTAATGTCGGGCTCTGTTTAATTTTACCTTGTTCAGTGTAGGACACTGTTTTATATTACCGTATTTAATGTTGGGCTGTGTTTAATTGTACATTGTTCACTGTAGGGCACTGTTTCATTGTACCGTATTTAATGTTGGGCTGTGTGTAATTGTACATTGTTCACTGTAGGGCACTGTTTCATTGTACCGTATTTAATGTCGGGCTGTGTTTAAGTTTACATTGTTCAGTGTAGGGCACTGATTCATTGTACTGTATTTAATGTCGGGCTGTGTTTAATTTTACATTGTTCAGTGTAGGGCACTGTTTCACTGCACGGTATTTAATGTCGGGCTGTGTTTAATTTTACATTGTTCACTGTAGGTCGCTGTTTCATTGTACTGTATTTAATGTCGGGCTGTGTTTAATTTTACATTCTTCACTGCAGGGCATTGTTTCATTGTGCTGTATTTAATGTTGGGCTCTGTTTAATTTTACCTTGTTCACTGTCGGGCACTGTTTCGTTGTCCTGTATTTAATGTCGGGCTCTGTTTAATGTTACATTGTTCAGTGTAGGGCACTGTTTCATTGTACTCTATTTAATGTCGGGCTCTGTTTAATTTTGCCTTGTTTACTGTATGTCACTGTTTCAGTGTACTGTATTTAATGTCGGGCTCTGTTTCATTGTACCGTATTTAATGTCGGGCTATGTTTAATTTCACCTTGTTCAGTGTAGGGCACTGTTTCATATTACCGTATTTAATGTCGGGCTGTGTTTAATTGTACATTGTTCACTGTAGGACACTGTTTCATTGTACCGTATTTAATGTCGGGCTGTGTTTAATTGTACATAGTTCACTGTAGGGCACTGTTTCATTGTACCGTATTTAATGTTGGGCTGTGTTTAATTGTACATTGTTCACTGTAGGGCACTGTTTCATTGTACCGTATTTAATGTCGAGCTGTGTTTAAGTTTACATTGTTCAGTGTAGGGCACTGATTCATTGTACTGTATTTAAAGTCGGGCTGTGTTTAATTTTACATTGTTCAGTGTAGGGCACTGTTTCACTGTACCGTATTTAATGTCGGGCTATGTTTATTTTTACATTGTTCACTGTAGGTCACTGTTTTATTGTACTGTACTTAATGTCGGGCTCTGTTTAATTTTACCTTGTTGCTTGTAGGGCACTGTTTCATTGTACCGTATTTAATGTCGGGCTCTGTTTAATTTTACATTTTTCACTGTAGGGCACTGTTTCATTGTGCTGTATTTAATGTCGGGCTCTGTTTAATTTTACCTCGTTGCTTGTAGGGCACTGTTTCATTGTACTGTATTTAATGTCGGGCTCTGTTAAATTTTACCTTGGTCACTGTAGGGCACTGTTTCATTGTACCGTATTTAATGTCGGGCTCAGTTTAATTTTACCTTGTTCAGTGTAGGGCACTGTTTCATTGTACCGTATTTAATGATGGGCTCTGTTTAATTTTACCTTGTTCAGTGTAGGGCACTGTTTCATTGTACCATATTTACTGTCGGGCTGTGTTTAATTGTACATTGTTCACTGTAGGGCACTGTTTCATTGTACCGTATTTAATGTCGGGCTGTGTTTAATTGTACATTGTTCACTGTAGGGCACTGTTTCATTGTACCGTATTTAATGTTGGGCTGTGTGTAATTGTACATTGTTCACTGTAGGGCACTGTTTCATTGTACCGTATTTAATGTCGGGCTGTGTTTAAGTTTACATTGTTCAGTGTAGGGCACTGAATCATTGTACTGTATTTAATGTCGGGCTGTGTTTAATTTTACATTCTTCACTGCAGGGCATTGTTTCATTGTGCTGTATTTAATGTCGGGCTCTGTTTAATGTTACATTGTTCAGTGTAGGGCACTGTTTCATTGTACTGTATTTAATGTCGGGCTCTGTTTCATTGTACCGTATTTAATGTCGGGCTGTGTTTAATTTCACCTTGTTCAGTGTAGGGCACTGTTTCATATTACCGTATTTAATGTCGGGCTGTGTTTAATTGTACATTGTTCACTGTAGGACACTGTTTCATTGTACCGTATTTAATTTTGGGCTGTGTTTAATTGTACATAGTTCACTGTAGGGCACTGTTTCATTGTACCGTATTTAATGTTGGGCTGTGTTTAATTGTACATTGTTCACTGTAGGGCACTGTTTCATTGTACCGTATTTAATGTCGGGCTGTGTTTAAGTTTACATTGTTCAGTGTAGGGCACTGTTTCACTGTACCGTATTTAATGTCGGGCTATGCTTAATTTCACATTGTTCACTGTAGGTCACTGTTTTATTGTACTGTACTTAATGTCGGGCGCTGTTTAATTTTACCTTGTTGCTTGTAGGGCACTGTTTCATTGTACCGTATTTAATGTCGGGCTCTGTTTAATTTTACCTTGTTCACTGTAGGTCACTGTTTCATTGCACCGTATTTAATGTCGGGCTCTGTTTAATTTTACCTTGTTGCTTGTAGGGCACTGTTTGATTGTACCGTATTTAATGTCGGGCTCTGTTTAATTTTACATTGTTCAGTGTAGGTCACTGTTTCATTGCACCGTATTTAATGTCGGGCTGTGTTTAATTTTACATTGTTCACTGTAGGGCACTGTTTCATTGCACTGTATTTAATGTCGGGCTCTGTTTAATTTTACCTTGTTGCTTGTAGGGCACTGTTTGATTGTACCGTATTTAATATCGGGCTCTGTTTAATTTTACATTTTTCACTGTAGGGCACTGTTTCATTGTGCTGTATTTAATGTCGGGCTCTGTTTAATTTTACCTCGTTGCTTGTAGGGCACTGTTTCATTGTACTGTATTTAATGTCGGGCTCTGTTAAATTTTACCTTGTTCACTGTAGGGCACTGTTACATTGTACTGTATTTAATGTCGGGCTGTGTTTAATTTTACATTGTTCACTGTAGGGCACTGTTTCATTGCACTGTATTTAATGTCGGGCTCTGTTTAATTTTATCTTGTTGCTTGTAGGGCACTGTTTGATTGTACCGTATTTAATGTCGGGCTCTGTTTAATTTTACATTTTTCACTGTAGGGCACTGTTTCATTGTGCTGTATTTAATGTCGGGCTCTGTTTAATTTTACCTCGTTGCTTGTAGGGCACTGTTTCATTGTACTGTATTTAATGTCGGGCTGTGTTTAATTTTACCTTGTTCACTGTAGGGCACTGTTTCATTGTACCGTATTTAATGTCGGGCTCTGTTTAATTTTACCTTGTTCAGTGTAGGGCACTGTTTCATTGTACCGTATTTAATGATGGGCTCTGTTTAATTTTACCTTGTTCAGTGGAGGGCACTGTTTCATTGTACCGTATTTACTGTCGGGCTGTGTATAATTGTACATTGTTCACTGTAGGGCACTGTTTCATTGTACCGTATTTAATGTCGGGCTGTGTTTAATTGTACATTGTTCACTGTAGGGCACTGTTTCATTGTACCGTATTTAATGTCGGGCTCTGTTTAATTTTACCTTGTTCACTGTAGGTCACTGTTTCATTGCACCGTATTTAATGTCGGGCTCTGTTTAACTTTACATTGTTCAGTGTAGGGCACTGTTTCATTGTACTGTATTTAATGTCGGGCTCTGTTTAATTTTACATTGTTCACTGTAGGTCACTGTTTCATTGTACCGTATTTAATGTCGGGCTGTGTTATATTTTACATTGTAGCTTGTAGGGCACTGTTTCATTGTACTGTATTTAATGTCGGGCTCTGTTTAATTTTACCTTGTTCACTGTAGGTCACTGTTTCATTTTACCGTATTTAATGTCGGGCTCTGTTTAATTTTACTTTGTTCACTGTAGGTCACTCTTTCAAATTACCGTATTTAATGACGGGATGTGTTAAATTGTACATTGTTCACTGTAGGACACTGTTTCATTGTACCGTATTTAATGTTGGGCTGTGTTTAATTGTACATTGTTCACTGTAGGGCACTGTTTCATTGTACCGTATTTAATGTTGGGCTGTTTTTAATTGTACATTGTTCACTGTCGGGCACTGTTTCATTGTACCGTATTTAATGTCGGGCTGTGTTTAATTTTACATTGTTCAGTGTAGGGCACTGTTTCACTGTACCGTATTTAATGTCGGGCTCTGTTTTATTTTACATTGTTCACATTAGGGCACTGTTTCATTGTACCGTATTTAATGTCGGGCTCTGTTTAATTTTACCTTGTTCACTGTCGGGCACTGTTTCATTGTACCGTATTTAATGTCGGGCTGTGTTTAATTTTACATTGTTCCGTGTAGGGCACTGTTTCATTGTAACGTATTTAATGTCGGGCTCTGTTTAACTTTACTTTGTACACTGTAGGGCACTGTTTCATTGTACCGTATTTAATGTCGGGCTCTGTTTAATTTTACCTTGCTCAGTGGAGGGCACTGTTACATTGTACTGTATTTAATGTCGTGCTCTGTTTAATTTTACATTGTTCACTGTAGCGCACTGTTTCATTGTACCGTATTTATTGTAGGGCACTGTTTCATTGTACCGTATTTAATGTCGAGCTGTGTTTAAGTTTACATTGTTCAGTGTAGGGCACTGATTCATTGTACTGTATTTAAAGTCGGGCTGTGTTTAATTTTACCTTGTTGCTTGTAGGGCACTGTTTCATTGTACCGTATTTAATGTCGGGCTCTGTTTAATTTTACATTTTTCACTGTAGGGCACTGTTTCACTGTACCGTATTTAATGTCGGGCTATGTTTAATTTTACATTGTTCACTGTAGGTCACTGTTTTATTGTACTGTACTTAATGTCGGGCGCTGTTTAATTTTACCTTGTTGCTTGTAGGGCACTGTTTCATTGTACCGTATTTAATGTCGGGCTCTGTTTAATTTTACCTTGTTCACTGTAGGTCACTGTTTCATTGCACCGTATTTAATGTCGGGCTGTGTTTAATTTTACATTGTTCACTGTAGGGCACTGTTTCATTGCACTGTATTTAATGTCGGGCTCTGTTTAATTTTACCTTGTTGCTTGTAGGGCACTGTTTCATTGTACCGTATTTAATGTCGGGCTCTGTTTAATTTTACATTTTTCACTGTAGGGCACTGTTTCATTGTACCGTATTTAATGTCGGGCTCTGTTTAATTTTACCTTGTTCAGTGTAGGGCACTGTTTCATTGTACCGTATTTAATGATGGGCTCTGTTTAATTTTACCTTGTTCAGTGTAGGGCACTGTTTCATTGTACCATATTTACTGTCGGGCTGTGTTTAATTGTACATTGTTCACTGTAGGGCACTGTTTCATTGTACCGTATTTAATGTCGGGCTGTGTTTAATTGTACATTGTTCACTGTAGGGCACTGTTTCATTGTACCGTATTTAATGTTGGGCTGTGTGTAATTGTACATTGTTCACTGTAGGGCACTGTTTCATTGTACCGTATTTAATGTCGGGCTGTGTTTAAGTTTACATTGTTCAGTGTAGGGCACTGATTCATTGTACTGTATTTAATGTCGGGCTGTGTTTAATTTTACATTCTTCACTGCAGGGCATTGTTTCATTGTGCTGTATTTAATGTCGGGCTCTGTTTAATGTTACATTGTTCAGTGTAGGGCACTGTTTCATTGTACTGTATTTAATGTCGGGCTCTGTTTAATTTTGCCTTGTTTACTGTATGTCACTGTTTCAGTGTACTGCATTTAATGTCGGGCTCTGTTTCATTGTACCGTATTTAATGTCGGGCTGTGTTTAATTTCACCTTGTTCAGTGTAGGGCACTGTTTCATATTACCGTATTTAATGTCGGGCTGTGTTTAATTGTACATTGTTCACTGTAGGACACTGTTTCATTGTACCGTATTTAATGTTGGGCTGTGTTTAATTGTACATAGTTCACTGTAGGGCACTGTTTCATTGTACCGTATTTAATGTTGGGCTGTGTTTAATTGTACATTGTTCACTGTAGGGCACTGTTTCATTGTACCGTATTTAATGTCGGGCTGTGTTTAAGTTTACATTGTTCAGTGTAGGGCACTGTTTCACTGTACCGTATTTAATGTCGGGCTATGTTTAATTTTACATTGTTCACTGTAGGTCACTGTTTTATTGTACTGTACTTAATGTCGGGCGCTGTTTAATTTTACCTTGTTGCTTGTAGGGCACTGTTTCATTGTACCGTATTTAATGTCGGGCTCTGTTTAATTTTACCTTGTTCACTGTAGGTCACTGTTTCATTGCACCGTATTTAATGTCGGGCTCTGTTTAATTTTACCTTGTTGCTTGTAGGGCACTGTTTGATTGTACCGTATTTAATGTCGGGCTCTGTTTAATTTTACATTGTTCAGTGTAGGTCACTGTTTCATTGCACCGTATTTAATGTCGGGCTGTGTTTAATTTTACATTGTTCACTGTAGGGCACTGTTTCATTGTACTGTATTTAATGTCGGGCTGTGTTTAATTTTACATTGTTCAGTGTAGTGCACTGTTTCATTGTACTGTATTTAATGTCGGGCTCTGTTTAATTTTACCTTGTTGCTTGTAGGGCACTGTTTGATTGTACCGTATTTAATGTCGGGCTCTGTTTAATTTTACATTTTTCACTGTAGGGCACTGTTTCATTGTGCTGTATTTAATGTCGGGCTCTGTTTAATTTTACCTCGTTGCTTGTAGGGCACTGTTTCATTGTACTGTATTTAATGTCGGGCTCTGTTAAATTTTACCTTGTTCACTGTAGGGCACTGTTACATTGTACTGTATTTAATGTCGGGCTGTGTTTAATTTTACATTGTTCACTGTAGGGCACTGTTTCATTGCACTGTATTTAATGTCGGGCTCTGTTTAATTTTACCTTGTTGCTTGTAGGGCACTGTTTGATTGTACCGTATTTAATGTCGGGCTCTGTTTAATTTTACATTTTTCACTGTAGGGCACTGTTTCATTGTGCTGTATTTAATGTCGGGCTCTGTTTAATTTTACCTCGTTGCTTGTAGGGCACTGTTTCATTGTACTGTATTTAATGTCGGGCTGTGTTTAATTTTACCTTGTTCACTGTAGGGCACTGTTTCATTGTACCGTATTTAATGTCGGGCTCTGTTTAATTTTACCTTGTTCAGTGTAGGGCACTGTTTCATTGTACCGTATTTAATGATGGGCTCTGTTTAATTTTACCTTGTTCAGTGGAGGGCACTGTTTCATTGTACCGTATTTACTGTCGGGCTGTGTATAATTGTACATTTTTCACTGTAGGGCACTGTTTCATTGTACCGTATTTAATGTCGGGCTGTGTTTAATTGTACATTGTTCACTGTAGGGCACTGTTTCATTGTACCGTATTTAATGTCGGGCTCTGTTTAATTTTACCTTGTTCACTGTAGGTCACTGTTTCATTGCACCGTATTTAATGTCGGGCTCTGTTTAACTTTACATTGTTCACTGTAGGGCACTGTTTCATTGTACCGTATTTAATGTCGGGCTGTGTTATATTTTACATTGTAGCTTGTAGGGCACTGTTTCATTGTACTGTATTTAATGTCGGGCTCTGTTTAATTTTACCTTGTTCACTGTAGGTCACTGTTTCATTTTACCGTATTTAATGTCGGGCTCTGTTTAATTTTACATTGTTGCTGGTAGGGCACTGATTCATTGTACCGTATTTAATGTCGGGCTGTGTTTAATTTTACATTGTTCAGTGTAGTGCACTGTTTCATTGTACCGTATTTAATGTCGGGCTCTGTTTAATTTTACCTTGTTCACTGTCGGGCACTGTTTCATTGTACCGTATTTAATGTCGGGCTGTGTTTAATTTTACATTGTTCCGTGTAGGGCACTGTTTCATTGTAACGTATTTAATGTCGGGCTCTGTTTAACTTTACTTTGTACACTGTAGGGCACTGTTTCATTGTACCGTATTTAATGTCGGGCTCTGTTTAATTTTACCTTGCTCAGTGGAGGGCACTGTTACATTGTACTGTATTTAATGTCGTGCTCTGTTTAATTTTACATTGTTCACTGTAGCGCACTGTTTCATTGTACCGTATTTATTGTCGGGCTCTGTTTAATTTTACATTGTTGCTGGTAGGGCGCTGATTAATTGTACCGTATTTAATGTCGGGCTGTGTTATATTTTACATTGTAGCTTGTAGGGCACTGTTTCATTGTACTGTATTTAATGTCGGGCTCTGTTTAATTTTACCTTGTTCACTGTAGGTCACTGTTTCATTTTACCGTATTTAATGTCGGGCTCTGTTTAATTTTACTTTGTTCACTGTAGGTCACTCTTTCATATTACCGTATTTAATGACGGGATATGTTAAATTGTACATTGTTCACTGTAGGACACTGTTTCATTGTACCGTATTTAATGTTGGGCTGTGTTTAATTGTACATTGTTCACTGTAGGGCACTGTTTCATTGTACCGTATTTAATGTTGGGCTGTGTTTAATTGTACATTGTTCACTGTCGGGCACTGTTTCATTGTACCGTATTTAATGTCGGGCTGTGTTTAATTTTACATTGTTCAGTGTAGGGCACTGTTTCACTGTACCGTATTTAATGTCGGGCTAGATTTAATTTTACATTGTTCACTGTAGGTCACTGTTTCATTGTACCGTATTTAATGTCGAGCTCTGTTTAATTTTACATTGTAGCTTGTAGGGCACTGTTTCATTGTACTGTATTTAATGTCGGGCTCTGTTTAATTTTACATTGTTCACTGTAGGGCACTGTTTCATTGCACTGTATTTAATGTCGGGCTCTGTTTAATTTTACCTTGTTGCTTGTTGGGCACTGTTTCATTGAACTGTATTTAATGTCGGGCTCTGTTTAATTTTACCTTGTTCAGTGTAGGGCACTGTTTCATTGTGCTGTATTTAATGTCGAGCTCTGTTTAATTTTACATTGTAGCTTGTAGGGCACTGTTTCATTGTACTGTATTTAATGTCGGCTCTGTTTAATTTTACATTGTTCACTGTAGGGCACTGTTTCATTGCACTGTATTTAATGTCGGGCTCTGTTTAATTTTACCTTGTTGCTTGTTGGGCACTGTTTCATTGTTCCGTATTTAATGTCGGGCTCTGTTTAATTTTACCTTGTTGCTTGTAGGGCACTGTTTCATTGTAACGTATTTAATGTCGGGCTCTGTTTAACTTTACTTTGTACACTGTAGGGCACTGTTTCATTGTACCGTATTTAATGTCGGGCTCTGTTTAATTTTACCTTGCTCAGTGGAGGGCACTGTTACATTGTACTGTATTTAATGTCGTGCTCTGTTTAATTTTACATTGTTCACTGTAGCGCACTGTTTCATTGTACCGTATTTATTGTAGGGCACTGTTTCATTGTACCGTATTTAATGTCGAGCTGTGTTTAAGTTTACATTGTTCAGTGTAGGGCACTGATTCATTGTACTGTATTTAAAGTCGGGCTGTGTTTAATTTTACCTTGTTGCTTGTAGGGCACTGTTTCATTGTACCGTATTTAATGTCGGGCTCTGTTTAATTTTACATTTTTCACTGTAGGGCACTGTTTCACTGTACCGTATTTAATGTCGGGCTATGTTTAATTTTACATTGTTCACTGTAGGTCACTGTTTTATTGTACTGTACTTAATGTCGGGCGCTGTTTAATTTTACCTTGTTGCTTGTAGGGCACTGTTTCATTGTACCGTATTTAATGTCGGGCTCTGTTTAATTTTACCTTGTTCACTGTAGGTCACTGTTTCATTGCACCGTATTTAATGTCGGGCTGTGTTTAATTTTACATTGTTCACTGTAGGGCACTGTTTCATTGCACTGTATTTAATGTCGGGCTCTGTTTAATTTTACCTTGTTGCTTGTAGGGCACTGTTTCATTGTACCGTATTTAATGTCGGGCTCAGTTTAATTTTACATTTTTCACTGTAGGGCACTGTTTCATTGTGCTGTATTTAATGTCGGGCACTGTTTAATTTTACCTCGTTGCTTGTAGGGCACTGTTTCATTGTACTGTATTTAATGTCGGGCTCTGTTAAATTTTACCTTGTTCACTGTAGGGCACTGTTTCATTGTACCGTATTTAATGTCGGGCTCTGTTTAATTTTACCTTGTTCAGTGTAGGGCACTGTTTCATTGTACCGTATTTAATGATGGGCTCTGTTTAATTTTACCTTGTTCAGTGTAGGGCACTGTTTCATTGTACCATATTTACTGTCGGGCTGTGTTTAATTGTACATTGTTCACTGTAGGGCACTGTTTCATTGTACCGTATTTAATGTCGGGCTGTGTTTAATTTTACATTGTTCCGTGTAGGGCACTGTTTCATTGTACCGTATTTAATGTCGGGCTGTGTTTAAGTTTACATTGTTCAGTGTAGGGCACTGATTCATTGTACTGTATTTAATGTCGGGCTGTGTTTAATTTTACATTCTTCACTGCAGGGCATTGTTTCATTGTGCTGTATTTAATGTCGGGCTCTGTTTAATGTTACATTGTTCAGTGTAGGGCACTGTTTCATTGTACTGTATTTAATGTCGGGCTCTGTTTAATTTTGCCTTGTTTACTGTATGTCACTGTTTCAGTGTACTGTATTTAATGTCGGGCTCTGTTTCATTGTACCGTATTTAATGTCGGGCTGTGTTTAATTTCACCTTGTTCAGTGTAGGGCACTGTTTCATATTACCGTATTTAATGTCGGGCTGTGTTTAATTGTACATTGTTCACTGTAGGACACTGTTTCATTGTACCGTATTTAATGTTGGGCTGTGTTTAATTGTACATAGTTCACTGTAGGGCACTGTTTCATTGTACCGTATTTAATGTTGGGCTGTGTTTAATTGTACATTGTTCACTGTAGGGCACTGTTTCATTGTACCGTATTTAATGTCGGGCTGTGTTTAAGTTTACATTGTTCAGTGTAGGGCACTGTTTCACTGTACCGTATTTAATGTCGGGCTATGTTTAATTTTACATTGTTCACTGTAGGTCACTGTTTTATTGTACTGTACTTAATGTCGGGCGCTGTTTAATTTTACCTTGTTGCTTGTAGGGCACTGTTTCATTGTACCGTATTTAATGTCGGGCTCTGTTTAATTTTACCTTGTTCACTGTAGGTCACTGTTTCATTGCACCGTATTTAATGTCGGGCTCTGTTTAATTTTACCTTGTTGCTTGTAGGGCACTGTTTGATTGTACCGTATTTAATGTCGGGCTCTGTTTAATTTTACATTGTTCAGTGTAGGTCACTGTTTCATTGCACCGTATTTAATGTCGGGCAGTGTTTAATTTTACATTGTTCACTGTAGGGCACTGTTTCATTGTACTGTATTTAATGTCGGGCTGTGTTTAATTTTACATTGTTCAGTGTAGTGCACTGTTTCATTGTACTGTATTTAATGTCGGGCTCTGTTTAATTTTACCTTGTTGCTTGTAGGGCACTGTTTGATTGTACCGTATTTAATGTCGGGCTCTGTTTAATTTTACATTTTTCACTGTAGGGCACTGTTTCATTGTGCTGTATTTAATGTCGGGCTCTGTTTAATTTTACCTCGTTGCTTGTAGGGCACTGTTTCATTGTACTGTATTTAATGTCGGGCTCTGTTAAATTTTACCTTGTTCACTGTAGGGCACTGTTACATTGTACTGTATTTAATGTCGGGCTGTGTTTAATTTTACATTGTTCACTGTAGGGCACTGTTTCATTGCACTGTATTTAATGTCGGGCTCTGTTTAATTTTACCTTGTTGCTTGTAGGGCACTGTTTGATTGTACCGTATTTAATGTCGGGCTCTGTTTAATTTTACATTTTTCACTGTAGGGCACTGTTTCATTGTGCTGTATTTAATGTCGGGCTCTGTTTAATTTTACCTCGTTGCTTGTAGGGCACTGTTTCATTGTACTGTATTTAATGTCGGGCTGTGTTTAATTTTACCTTGTTCACTGTAGGGCACTGTTTCATTGTACCGTATTTAATGTCGGGCTCTGTTTAATTTTACCTTGTTCAGTGTAGGGCACTGTTTCATTGTACCGTATTTAATGATGGGCTCTGTTTAATTTTACCTTGTTCAGTGGAGGGCACTGTTTCATTGTACCGTATTTACTGTCGGGCTGTGTATAATTGTACATTGTTCACTGTAGGGCACTGTTTCATTGTACCGTATTTAATGTCGGGCTGTGTTTAATTGTACATTGTTCACTGTAGGGCACTGTTTCATTGTACCGTATTTAATGTCGGGCTCTGTTTAATTTTACCTTGTTCACTGTAGGTCACTGTTTCATTGCACCGTATTTAATGTCGGGCTCTGTTTAACTTTACATTGTTCACTGTAGGGCACTGTTTCATTGTACCGTATTTAATGTCGGGCTGTGTTATATTTTACATTGTAGCTTGTAGGGCACTGTTTCATTGTACTGTATTTAATGTCGGGCTCTGTTTAATTTTACCTTGTTCACTGTAGGTCACTGTTTCATTTTACCGTATTTAATGTCGGGCTCTGTTTAATTTTACTTTGTTCACTGTAGGTCACTCTTTCATATTACCGTATTTAATGACGGGATGTGTTAAATTGTACATTGTTCACTGTAGGACACTGTTTCATTGTACCGTATTTAATGTTGGGCTGTGTTTAATTGTACATTGTTCACTGTAGGGCACTGTTTCATTGTACCGTATTTAATGTTGGGCTGTGTTTAATTGTACATTGTTCACTGTCGGGCACTGTTTCATTGTACCGTATTTAATGTCGGGCTGTGTTTAATTTTACATTGTTCAGTGTAGGGCACTGTTTCACTGTACCGTATTTAATGTCGGGCTAGATTTAATTTTACATTGTTCACTGTAGGTCACTGTTTCATTGTACCGTATTTAATGTCGGGCTCTGTTTAATTTTACATTGTTGCTGGTAGGGCACTGATTCATTGTACCGTATTTAATGTCGGGCTGTGTTTAATTTTACATTGTTCAGTGTAGTGCACTGTTTCATTGTACCGTATTTAATGTCGGGCTCTGTTTAATTTTACCTTGTTCACTGTCGGGCACTGTTTCATTGTACCGTATTTAATGTCGGGCTGTGTTTAATTTTACATTGTTCCGTGTAGGGCACTGTTTCATTGTAACGTATTTAATGTCGGGCTCTGTTTAACTTTACTTTGTACACTGTAGGGCACTGTTTCATTGTACCGTATTTAATGTCGGGCTCTGTTTAATTTTACCTTGCTCAGTGGAGGGCACTGTTACATTGTACTGTATTTAATGTCGTGCTCTGTTTAATTTTACATTGTTCAGTGTAGTGCACTGTTTCATTGTACCGTATTTAATGTCGGGCTCTGTTTAATTTTACCTTGTTCACTGTCGGGCACTGTTTCATTGTACCGTATTTAATGTCGAGCTCTGTTTAATTTTACATTGTAGCTTGTAGGGCACTGTTTCATTGTACTGTATTTAATGTCGGGCTCTGTTTAATTTTACATTGTTCACTGTAGGGCACTGTTTCATTGCACTGTATTTAATGTCGGGCTCTGTTTAATTTTACCTTGTTGCTTGTTGGGCACTGTTTCATTGAACTGTATTTAATATCGGGCTCTGTTTAATTTTACCTTGTTCAGTGTAGGGCACTGTTTCATTGTGCTGTATTTAATGTCGAGCTCTGTTTAATTTTACATTGTAGCTTGTAGGGCACTGTTTCATTGTACTGTATTTAATGTCGGCTCTGTTTAATTTTACATTGTTCACTGTAGGGCACTGTTTCATTGCACTGTATTTAATGTCGGGCTCTGTTTAATTTTACCTTGTTGCTTGTTGGGCACTGTTTCATTGTTCCGTATTTAATGTCGGGCTCTGTTTAATTTTACCTTGTTGCTTGTAGGGCACTGTTTCATTGTGCTGTATTTAATGTCGGGCTCTGTTTAATGTTACCTCGTTGCTTGTAGGGCACTGTTTCATTGTACTGTATTTAATGTCGGGCTCTGTTTAATTTTACCTTGTTCACTGAAGGGCACTGTTTCATTGTACTGTATTTAATGTCCGGCTCTGTTTAATTTTACCTTGTTCACTGTAGGGCACTGTTTCATTGTACTGTATTTAATGTCGGGCTCTGTTTAATTTTACGTTGTTCACTGTCGGGCACTGTTTCATTGTACCGTATTTAATGTCGGGCTCTGTTTAATTTTACATTGTTGCTGGTAGGGCACTGATTCATTGTACCGTATTTAATGTCGGGCTGTGTTTAATTTTACATTGTTCACTGTAGGGCACTGTTTCATTGTACCGTATTTAATGTCGGGCTCTGTTTAATTTTACCTTGTTGCTTGTAGGGCACTGTTTCATTGTGCTGTATTTAATGTCGGGCTCTGTTTAATGTTACCTCGTTGCTGGTAGGGCACTGATTCATTGTACCGTATTTAATGTCGGGCTCTGTTTAATTTTACCTTGTTGCTTGTAGGGCACTGTTTCATTGTGCTGTATTTAATGTCGGGCTCTGTTTAATGTTACCTCGTTGCTTGTAGGGCACTGTTTCATTGTACTGTATTTAATGTCGGGCTCTGTTTAATTTTACCTTGTTCACTGAAGGGCACTGTTTCATTGTACCGTATTTAATGATGGGCTCTGTTTAATTTTACCTTGTTCAGTGTAGGGCACTGTTTCATTGTACCATATTTACTGTCGGGCTGTGTTTAATTGTACATTGTTCACTGTAGGGCACTGTTTCATTGTACCGTATTTAATGTCGGGCTGTGTTTAATTGTACATTGTTCACTGTAGGGCACTGTTTCATTGTACCGTATTTAATGTTGGGCTGTGTGTAATTGTACATTGTTCACTGTAGGGCACTGTTTCATTGTACCGTATTTAATTTCGGGCTCTGTTTTATTTTACATTGTTCACATTAGGGCACTGTTTCATTGTACCGTATTTAATGTCGGGCTCTGTTTAATTTTACCGTGTTCAGTGTAGGGCACTGTTTCATTGTAACCTATTTAATGTCGGGCTGTGTTTAATTTTACATTGTTCCGTGTAGGGCACTGTTTCATTGTACTGTATTTAATGTCGGGCTCTGTTTAATTTTACCTTGTTCAGTGTAGGGCACTGTTTCACTGTACCGTATTTAATGTTGGGCTGTGTTTAATTGTACATTGTTCACTGTAGGGCACTGTTTCATTGTACTGTATTTAATGTCGGGCTCTGTTTAATTGTACCTTGTTCAGTGTAGGGCACTGTTTCATTGTGCTGTATTTAATGTCGAGCTCTGTTTAATTTTACATTGTAGCTTGTAGGGCACTGTTTCATTGTACTGTATTTAATGTCGGGCTCTGTTTAATTTTACATTGTTCACTGTTGGGCACTGTTTCATTGCACTGTATTTAATGTCGGGCTCTGTTTAATTTTACCTTGTTGCTTGTTGGGCACTGTTTCATTGTTCCGTATTTAATGTCGGGCTCTGTTTAATTTTACCTTGTTGCTTGTAGGGCACTGTTTCATTGTGCTGTATTTAATGTCGGGCTCTGTTTAATGTTACCTCGTTGCTTGTAGGGCACTGTTTCATTGTACTGTATTTAATGTCGGGCTCTGTTTAATTTTACCTTGTTCACTGAAGGGCACTGTTTCATTGTACTGTATTTAATGTCCGGCTCTGTTTAATTTTACCTTGTTCACTGTAGGGCACTGTTTCATTGTACTGTATTTAATGTCGGGCTCTGTTTAATTTTACGTTGTTCACTGTCGGGCACTGTTTCATTGTACCGTATTTAATGTCGGGCTCTGTTTAATTTTACATTGTTGCTGGTAGGGCACTGATTCATTGTACCGTATTTAATGTCGGGCTGTGTTTAATTTTACATTGTTCACTGTAGGGCACTGTTTCATTGTACCGTATTTAATGTCGGGCTCTGTTTTATTTTACATTGTTCACATTAGGGCACTGTTTCATTGTACCGAATTTAATGTCGGGCTCTGTTTAATTTTACCTTGTTCAGTGTAGGGCACTGTTTCATTGTACCGTATTTAATGTCGGGCTGTGTTTAATTTTACATTGTTCCGTGTAGGGCACTGTTTCATTGTAACGTATTTAATGTCGGGCTGTGTTTAATTTTACCTTGTTCAGTGTAGGGCACTGTTTCACTGTACCGTATTTAATGTTGGGCTGTGTTTAATTGTACATTGTTCACTGTAGGGCACTGTTTCATTGTACTGTATTTAATGTCGGGCTCTGTTTAATTTTACCTTGTTCAGTGTAGGGCACTGTTTCATTGTACCGTATTTAATGTCGGGCTGTGTTTAATTTTACATTGTTCAGTGTAGGGCACTGTTTCATTGTAACGTATTTAATGTCGGGCTGTGTTTAATTTTACCTTGTTCAGTATAGGGCACTGTTTCACTGTACCGTATTTAATGTTGGGCTGTGTTTAATTGTACATTGTTCACTGTAGGGCACTGTTTCATTGTACCGTATTTAATGTTGGGCTGTGTTTAATTGTACATTGTTCACTGTAGGGCACTGTTTCATTGTACCGTATTTAATGTCGGGCTGTGTTTAATTTTACCTTGCTCAGTGGAGGGCACTGTTACATTGTACTGTATTTAATGTCGTGCTCTGTTTAATTTTACATTGTTCACTGTAGGGCACTGTTTCATTGTACCGTATTTAATGTCGGGCTATGTTTAATTTTACATTGTTCACTGTAGGTCACTGTTTCATTGTACTGTATTTAATGTCGGGCTGTGTTTAATTTTACCTTGCTCAGTGTAGGGCACTGTTTCATTGTACGGTATTTAATGTCGGGCTCTGTTTTATTTTACATTGTTCACTGTAGGGCACTGTTTCATTGTGCTGTATTCAATGTCGGGCTCTGTTTAATTTTAACCCATTGCTTGTAGGGCACTGTTTCATTGTACTGTATTTAATGTCGGACTCTGTTTAATTTTACCTTGTTCACTGTAGGGCACTGTTTCATTGTACTGTATTTAATGTCCGGCTCTGTTTAATTTTACCTTGTTCACTGTAGGGCACTGTTTCATTTTACTGTATTTAATGTCGGGCTGTGTTTAATTTTACATTGTTCAGTGTAGGGCACTGATTCATTGTACCGTATTTAATGTCGGGCTCTGTTTAATTTTACCTTGTTCACTGTAGGGCACTGTTTCATTGTACCGTATTTAATGTCGTGCTCTGTTTAATTTTACATTGTTCACTGTAGGGCACTGTTTCATTGTACCGTATTTAATGTCGGGCTCTGTTTTATTTTACATTGTTCACATTAGGGCCCTGTTTCATTGTACTGTATTAAATGCCGGGCTCTGTTTAATTTTACATTGTTCACTGTAGGGCACTGTTTCATTGTACCGTATTTAATGTCGTGCTCTGTTTAATTTTACATTGTTCACTGTAGGGCACTGTTTCATTGTACCGTATTTAATGTCGGGCTCTGTTTTATTTTACATTGTTCACATTAGGGCCCTGTTTCATTGTACTGTATTAAATGCCGGGCTCTGTTTAATTTTACGTTGTTCACTGTAGGGCACTGTTTCATTGTACCGTATTTAATGTCGGGCTCTGTTTTATTTTACATTGTTCACATTAGGGCCCTGTTTCATTGTACTGTATTAAATGCCGGGCTCTGTTTAATTTTACGTTGTTCACTGTAGGGCATTGTTTCATTTTACCGTATTTAATGGCGGGCTCTGTTTAATTTTACCTTGTTCACTGTAGGTCACTGTTTCATTGCACCGTATTTAATGTCGGGCTGTGTTTAATTTTACATTGTTCACTGTAGGGCACTGTTTCGTGGTACCGTATTTAATGTCGGGCTCTGTTTAATGTTACATTGTTCAGTGTAGGGCACTGTTTCATTGTACTGTATTTAATGTCGGGCTCTGTTTAATTTTGCCTTGTTTACTGTAGGTCACTATTTCATTGTACTGTATTTAATGTCGGGCTCTGTTTAATTTTACCTTATTCAGTGTAGGGCACTGTTTCATTGTACCATATTTAATGTCGGGCTCTGTTTAATTTTACCTTGTTCAGTGTAGGACACTGTTTCATTTTACCGTATTTAATGTCGGGCTGTGTTTAACTTTACATTGTTCACTGTAGGGCATTGTTTCATTGTGCTGTATTTAATGCTGGGCTCTGTTTAATTTTACCTTGTTCACTGTCGGGCACTTTTTCATTGTCCCGTATTTAATGTCGGGCTCTGTTTAATTTTACATTATTCAGTGTAGGGCACTGTTTCATTGTACTGTCTTTAATGTCGGGCTCTGTTTAATTTTGCCTTGTTTACTGTAGGTCACTGTTTCATTGTACTGTATTTAATGCCGGGTTGTGTTTTATTTTACATTGTTCAGTGTAGGGCACTGATTCATTGTACCGTATTTAATGTCGGGCTGTGTTTAACTTTACATTGTTCACTGTAGGTCACTATTTCATTGTACTGTATTTAATGTCGGGCTCTGTATAATTTTACCTTGTTGCTTGTAGGGCACTGTTTCATTGTACCGTATTTAATGTCGGGCTCTGTTTAATTTTACCTTGTTCACTGTAGGTCACTGTTTCATTGCACCGTATTTAATGTCGGGCTCTGTTTAATTTTACCTTGTTCAGTGTAGTGCACTGTTTCATTGTACTGTATTTAATGTTGGGCTCTGTTTAATTTTACCTTGTTGCTTGTAGGGCACTGTTTCATTGTACCGTATTTAATGTCGAGCTCTGTTTAATTTTACCTTGTTCACTGTAGGTCACTGTTTCATTGTACTGTATTTACTGTCGGGCTGTGTTTAATTTTACATTGTTCACTGTAGGGCACTGTTTCATTGTACCGTATTTAATGTCGGGCTCTGTTTAATTTTACCTTGTTCACTGTAGGGCACTGTTTCATTGTACCGCATTTAATGTCGGGCTCTGTTTTATTTTACATTGTTCACATTAGGGCCCTGTTTCATTGTACTGTATTAAATGCCGGGGTCTGTTTAATTTTACGTTGTTCACTGTAGGTCACTGTTTCATTGCACCGTATTTAATGTCGGGCTGTGTTTAATTTTACATTGTTCAGTGTAGTGCACTGTTTCATTGTACCGTATTTAATGTCGGGCTGTGTTTAATTTTACATTGTTCACTGTAGGGCACTGTTTCATTGTACCGTATTTAATGTCGGGCTCTGTTTAATTTTACCTTGTTCACTGTAGGGCACTGTTTCATTGTACCGTATTTAATGTCGGGCTGTGTGTTATTGTACATTGTTCACTATGGGGCACTGTTTCATTGTACCGTATTTAATGTCGGGCTGTGTTTAATTTTACCTTGTTCAGTGTAGGGCACTGTTTCATATTACCGTATTTAATGTCGGGCTGTGTTTAACTTTACATTGTTCACTGCAGGGCATTGTTTCATTGTGCTGTATGTAATGTTGGGCTCTGTTTAATTTTACCTTGTTCACTGTTGGGCACTGTTTCATTGTCCCGTATTTAATGTCGGGCTCTGTTTAATTTTACATTATTCAGTGAAGGGCACTGTTTCATTGTACTGTCTTTAATGTCGGGCTCTGTTTAATTTTGCCTTATTTACTGTAGGTCACTGTTTCATTGTCCTGTATTTAATGCCGGGCTGTGTTTAATTTTACATTGTTCAGTGTAGGGCACTGATTCATTGTACCGTATTTAATGTCGGGCTGCGTTTAAGTTTACATTGTTCAGTGTAGGGCACTGTTTCATTGTACTGTATTTAATGTCGGGCTCTGTTTAATTTTGCCTTGTTTACTGTAGGTCACTGTTTCATTGTACCGTATTTAATGTCGGGCTCTGTTTAATTTTACCTTGTTCAGTGTAGGGCACTGTTTCATTGTACCGTATTTAATGTCGGGCTCTGTTTAATTTTACCTTGTTCAGTGTAGGGCACTGTTTCATTGTACCGTACTTACTGTCGGGCTGTGTTTAATTGTACATTGTTCACTGTAGGGCACTGTTTCATTGTACCGTATTTAATGTCGGGCTGTGTTTAATTGTACATTGTTCACTGTAGGGCACTGTTTCATTGTACTGTATTTAATGTCGGGCTCTGTTTAATTTTACCTTGTTCAGTGTAGGGCACTGTTTCATTGTACCGTATTTAATGTCGGGCTCTGTTTAATTTTACCTTGTTCAGTGTAGGGCACTGTTTCATATTACCGTATTTAATGTCGGGCTCTGTTTAATTTTACATTGTTGCTGGTAGGGCACTGATTCATTGTACCGTATTTAATGTCGGACTGTGTTTAACTTTACATTGTTCACTGCAGGGCATTGTTTCATTGTGCTGTATTTAATGTTGGGCTCTGTTTAATTTTACCTTGTTCACTGTTGGGCACTGTTTCATTGTCCCGTATTTAATGTCGGGCTCTGTTTAATTTTACATTATTCAGTGTAGGGCACTGTTTCATTGTACTGTCTTTAATGTCGGGCTCTGTTTAATTTTGCCTTGTTTACTGTAGGTCACTGTTTCATTGTCCTGTATTTAATGCCGAGCTCTGTTTAATTTTACATTGTAGCTTGTAGGGCACTGTTTCATTGTACTGTATTTAATGTCGGGCTCTGTTTAATTTTACATTGTTCACTGTTGGGCACTGTTTCATTGCACTGTATTTAATGTCGGGCTCTGTTTAATTTTACCTTGTTGCTTGTTGGGCACTGTTTCATTGTTCCGTATTTAATGTCGGGCTCTGTTTAATTTTACCTTGTTGCTTGTAGGGCACTGTTTCATTGTGCTGTATTTAATGTCGGGCTCTGTTTAATGTTACCTCGTTGCTTGTAGGGCACTGTTTCATTGTACTGTATTTAATGTCGGGCTCTGTTTAATTTTACCTTGTTCACTGAAGGGCACTGTTTCATTGTACTGTATTTAATGTCCGGCTCTGTTTAATTTTACCTTGTTCACTGTAGGGCACTGTTTCATTGTACTGTATTTAATGTCGGGCTCTGTTTAATTTTACGTTGTTCACTGTCGGGCACTGTTTCATTGTACCGTATTTAATGTCGGGCTCTGTTTAATTTTACATTGTTGCTGGTAGGGCACTGATTCATTGTACCGTATTTAATGTCGGGCTGTGTTTAATTTTACATTGTTCACTGTAGGGCACTGTTTCATTGTACCGTATTTAATGTCGGGCTCTGTTTTATTTTACATTGTTCACATTAGGGCACTGTTTCATTGTACCGAATTTAATGTCGGGCTCTGTTTAATTTTACCTTGTTCAGTGTAGGGCACTGTTTCATTGTACCGTATTTAATGTCGGGCTGTGTTTAATTTTACATTGTTCCGTGTAGGGCACTGTTTCATTGTAACGTATTTAATGTCGGGCTGTGTTTAATTTTACCTTGTTCAGTGTAGGGCACTGTTTCACTGTACCGTATTTAATGTTGGGCTGTGTTTAATTGTACATTGTTCACTGTAGGGCACTGTTTCATTGTACTGTATTTAATGTCGGGCTCTGTTTAATTTTACCTTGTTCAGTGTAGGGCACTGTTTCATTGTACCGTATTTAATGTCGGGCTGTGTTTAATTTTACATTGTTCAGTGTAGGGCACTGTTTCATTGTAACGTATTTAATGTCGGGCTGTGTTTAATTTTACCTTGTTCAGTATAGGGCACTGTTTCACTGTACCGTATTTAATGTTGGGCTGTGTTTAATTGTACATTGTTCACTGTAGGGCACTGTTTCATTGTACCGTATTTAATGTTGGGCTGTGTTTAATTGTACATTGTTCACTGTAGGGCACTGTTTCATTGTACCGTATTTAATGTCGGGCTGTGTTTAATTTTACCTTGCTCAGTGGAGGGCACTGTTACATTGTACTGTATTTAATGTCGTGCTCTGTTTAATTTTACATTGTTCACTGTAGGGCACTGTTTCATTGTACCGTATTTAATGTCGGGCTATGTTTAATTTTACATTGTTCACTGTAGGTCACTGTTTCATTGTACTGTATTTAATGTCGGGCTGTGTTTAATTTTACCTTGCTCAGTGTAGGGCACTGTTTCATTGTACGGTATTTAATGTCGGGCTCTGTTTTATTTTACATTGTTCACTGTAGGGCACTGTTTCATTGTGCTGTATTCAATGTCGGGCTCTGTTTAATTTTAACCCATTGCTTGTAGGGCACTGTTTCATTGTACTGTATTTAATGTCGGACTCTGTTTAATTTTACCTTGTTCACTGTAGGGCACTGTTTCATTGTACTGTATTTAATGTCCGGCTCTGTTTAATTTTACCTTGTTCACTGTAGGGCACTGTTTCATTTTACTGTATTTAATGTCGGGCTGTGTTTAATTTTACATTGTTCAGTGTAGGGCACTGATTCATTGTACCGTATTTAATGTCGGGCTCTGTTTAATTTTACGTTGTTCACTGTAGGGCACTGTTTCATTGTACCGTATTTAATGTCGTGCTCTGTTTAATTTTACATTGTTCACTGTAGGGCACTGTTTCATTGTACCGTATTTAATGTCGGGCTCTGTTTTATTTTACATTGTTCACATTAGGGCCCTGTTTCATTGTACTGTATTAAATGCCGGGCTCTGTTTAATTTTACATTGTTCAGTGTAGGGCACTGATTCATTGTACCGTATTTAATGTCGGGCTCTGTTTAATTTTACGTTGTTCACTGTAGGGCACTGTTTCATTGTACCGTATTTAATGTCGTGCTCTGTTTAATTTTACATTGTTCACTGTAGGGCACTGTTTCATTGTACCGTATTTAATGTCGGGCTCTGTTTTATTTTACATTGTTCACATTAGGGCCCTGTTTCATTGTACTGTATTAAATGCCGGGCTCTGTTTAATTTTACGTTGTTCACTGTAGGGCACTGTTTCATTGTACCGTATTTAATGTCGGGCTCTGTTTTATTTTACATTGTTCACATTAGGGCCCTGTTTCATTGTACTGTATTAAATGCCGGGCTCTGTTTAATTTTACGTTGTTCACTGTAGGGCATTGTTTCATTTTACCGTATTTAATGGCGGGCTCTGTTTAATTTTACCTTGTTCACTGTAGGTCACTGTTTCATTGCACCGTATTTAATGTCGGGCTGTGTTTAATTTTACATTGTTCACTGTAGGGCACTGTTTCGTGGTACCGTATTTAATGTCGGGCTCTGTTTAATGTTACATTGTTCAGTGTAGGGCACTGTTTCATTGTACTGTATTTAATGTCGGGCTCTGTTTAATTTTGCCTTGTTTACTGTAGGTCACTATTTCATTGTACTGTATTTAATGTCGGGCTCTGTTTAATTTTACCTTATTCAGTGTAGGGCACTGTTTCATTGTACCATATTTAATGTCGGGCTCTGTTTAATTTTACCTTGTTCAGTGTAGGACACTGTTTCATTTTACCGTATTTAATGTCGGGCTGTGTTTAACTTTACATTGTTCACTGTAGGGCATTGTTTCATTGTGCTGTATTTAATGCTGGGCTCTGTTTAATTTTACCTTGTTCACTGTCGGGCACTTTTTCATTGTCCCGTATTTAATGTCGGGCTCTGTTTAATTTTACATTATTCAGTGTAGGGCACTGTTTCATTGTACTGTCTTTAATGTCGGGCTCTGTTTAATTTTGCCTTGTTTACTGTAGGTCACTGTTTCATTGTACTGTATTTAATGCCGGGTTGTGTTTTATTTTACATTGTTCAGTGTAGGGCACTGATTCATTGTACCGTATTTAATGTCGGGCTGTGTTTAAGTTTACATTGTTCAGTGTAGGGCACTGTTTCACTGTACCGTATTTAATGTCGGGCTATGTTTAATTTTACATTGTTCACTGTAGGTCACTATTTCATTGTACTGTATTTAATGTCGGGCTCTGTATAATTTTACCTTGTTGCTTGTAGGGCACTGTTTCATTGTACCGTATTTAATGTCGGGCTCTGTTTAATTTTACCTTGTTCACTGTAGGTCACTGTTTCATTGCACCGTATTTAATGTCGGGCTCCGTTTAATTTTACCTTGTTCAGTGTAGTGCACTGTTTCATTGTACTGTATTTAATGTTGGGCTCTGTTTAATTTTACCTTGTTGCTTGTAGGGCACTGTTTCATTGTACCGTATTTAATGTCGAGCTCTGTTTAATTTTACCTTGTTCACTGTAGGTCACTGTTTCATTGTACTGTATTTACTGTCGGGCTGTGTTTAATTTTACATTGTTCACTGTAGGGCACTGTTTCATTGTACCGTATTTAATGTCGGGCTCTGTTTAATTTTACCTTGTTCACTGTAGGGCACTGTTTCATTGTACCGCATTTAATGTCGGGCTCTGTTTTATTTTACATTGTTCACATTAGGGCCCTGTTTCATTGTACTGTATTAAATGCCGGGCTCTGTTTAATTTTACGTTGTTCACTGTAGGGCACTGTTTCATTGTACTGTATTTAATGTCGGGCTGTGTTTAATTTTACATTGTTCACTGTAGGGCACTGTTTCATTGTACCGTATTTAATGTCGGGCTCTGTTTAATTTTACCTTGTTCACTGTAGGGCACTGTTTCATTGTACCGTATTTAATGTCGGGCTGTGTGTTATTGTACATTGTTCACTATGGGGCACTGTTTCATTGTACCGTATTTAATGTCGGGCTGTGTTTAATTTTACCTTGTTCAGTGTAGGGCACTGTTTCATATTACCGTATTTAATGTCGGGCTGTGTTTAACTTTACATTGTTCACTGCAGGGCATTGTTTCATTGTGCTGTATGTAATGTTGGGCTCTGTTTAATTTTACCTTGTTCACTGTTGGGCACTGTTTCATTGTCCCGTATTTAATGTCGGGCTCTGTTTAATTTTACATTATTCAGTGAAGGGCACTGTTTCATTGTACTGTCTTTAATGTCGGGCTCTGTTTAATTTTGCCTTATTTACTGTAGGTCACTGTTTCATTGTCCTGTATTTAATGCCGGGCTGTGTTTAATTTTACATTGTTCAGTGTAGGGCACTGATTCATTGTACCGTATTTAATGTCGGGCTGCGTTTAAGTTTACATTGTTCAGTGTAGGGCACTGTTTCATTGTACTGTATTTAATGTCGGGCTCTGTTTAATTTTGCCTTGTTTACTGTAGGTCACTGTTTCATTGTCCTGTATTTAATGCCGGGCTGTGTTTAATTTTACATTGTTCAGTGTAGCGCACTGATTCATTGTACCGTATTTAATGTCGGGCTGCGTTTAAGCTTACATTGTTCAGTGTAGGGCACTGTTTCATTGTACTGTATTTAATGTCGGGCTCTGTTTAATTTTGCCTTGTTTACTGTAGGTCACTGTTTCATTGTACCGTATTTAATGTCGGGCTCTGTTTAATTTTACCTTGTTCAGTGTAGGGCACTGTTTCATTGTACCGTATTTAATGTCGGGCTCTGTTTAATTTTACCTTGTTCAGTGTAGGGCACTGTTTCATTGTACCGTACTTACTGTCGGGCTGTGTTTAATTGTACATTGTTCACTGTAGGGCACTGTTTCATTGTACCGTATTTAATGTCGGGCTGTGTTTAATTGTACATTGTTCACTGTAGGGCACTGTTTCATTGTACTGTATTTAATGTCGGGCTCTGTTTAATTTTACCTTGTTCACTGTAGGGAACTATTTCATTGTACCGTATTTAATGTCGGGCTCTGTTTAATTTTACTTTGTACAATGTAGGGCACTGTTTCATGGTACCGTATTTAATGTCGGGCTCTGTTTAATTTTACAGCGTTCAATGTAGGGCACTGTTTCATTGTACTGTATTTAATGTCGGGCTCTGTTTAATTTTACATTGTTCAGTGTAGGGCACTGTTTCATTGCACCGTATTTAATGTCTGGCTCTGTTTAATTTGACCTTGTTCACTGTAGGGCACTGTTTCATTGTACTATATTTAATGTCGGGCTCTGTTTAACTTTACTTTGTACACTGTAGGGCACTGTTTCATTGTTCAGTATTTAATAGAACATAGAACATAGAAAATACAGCACAAAACAGGCCCTTCGGCCCACGATGTTGTGCCGAACCTTTGTCCTAGATTAATCATAGATTATCATTGAATTTACAGTGCAGAAGGAGGCCATGCGGCCCTTTGAGTCTGCACCAGCTCTTGGAAAGAGCACCCTACCCAAACTCAACACCTCCACCCAACAGCAAGGGCAATTTGGACATTAAGGGCAATTTGTCATTGGCCAATTCACCTTACCCGCACATCTTTGGACTGTGGGTGGAAACCGGAGCACCCGGAGGAAACCCACTCAGACACGGGGAGGACGTGCAGACTCCGCACAGACAATGACCCAAGCTGGAATCGAACCTGGGACCATGGATCTGTGAAGCAATTGTGCTATCCACAATGCTACCGTGCTGCCCTTAAGAACAAATAAATCTACACTATATCATTTTCCCGTAATCCATGTACCTATCCAACAGCTGCTTGAAGGTCCCTAATGTTTCCGACTCAACTATTTCCACAGGCAGTGCATTCCATGCCCCCACTACTCACTGGGTAAAGAACCTACCTCTGATATCCCTCCTATATCTTCCACCTTTCATCTTAAATTTATGTCCCCTTGTAATGGTGTGTTCCACCTGGGGAAAAAATCTCTGACCGTCTACTCTATCTATTCCCCTGATCATCTTATAAACCTCTATCAAGTCGCCCCTCATCCTTCTCCGCTCTAATGAGAAAAGGCCTAGCACCCTCAACCTTTCCTCGTAAGACCTACTCTCCATTCCAGGCAACACCCTGGTAAATCTTCTTTGCACCTTTTCCAGAACTTCCACATACTTCCTAAAATGAGGCGACCAGAACTGTACACAGTACTCCAAATGTGGCCTTACCAAAGTTTTGTACAGCTGCATCATTACCTCATGGCTCTTAAATTCAATCCCTCTGTTAATGAACGCGAGCACACCATAGGCCTTCTTCACAGCTCTATCCACTTGAGTGGCAACTTTCAAAGATGTATGAACATAGACCCCAAGGTCTCTCTGCTCCTCCACAATGCCAAGAACTCTACCGTTAACCCTGTATTCCGCATTCATATTTGTCCTTCCAAAATGGACAACCTCACACTTTTCAGGGTTAAACTCCATCTGCCACTTCTCAGCCCAGCTCTGCATCCTATCTATGTCTCTTTGCAGCCGACAACAGCCCTCCTTACTATCCACAACTCCACCAATCTTCGTATCGTCTGCAAATTTACTGACCCACCCTTCAACTCCCTCATCCAAGTCATTAATGAAAATCACAAACAGCAGAGGACCCAGAACTGATCCCTGCGGTACACCACTGGTAACTGGGATCCAGGCTGAATATTTGCCATCCACCACCACTCTCTGACTTCTATCGGTTAGCCAGTTCGTTATCCAACTGGCCAAATTTCCCACTATCCCATGCCTCCTTATTTTGTGCAGAAGCCTACCATGGGGAACTTTATCAAATGCCTTACTAAAATCCATGTACACTACATCCACTGCTTTACCTTCATCCACATGCTCTAGTTAGTCCACAGGGCAGCTATATTCTGTCAGGTAAGAGGGGATGGAGGCTAGGCCAGTTACATGCTCCTCCTGTAGGATGTGGGTGGTGAGGGATACCACCGGTGTCCCCGCTGACTATACCTGCGGGAAGTGCACCCAACTTCAGCTCCTCAAAGACCGTGTTAGGGAACTGGAGCTGAAGCTGGATGAACTTCGGATCATCCGGGAGGCAGAGGGGGTGATTGAGAAGAGTTACACGGAGGTAACCACACCCAAGGTACAGGACAAGAATAGCTGGGTTACAGTCAGGGGGAAAGAAACAAACAGGCAGACTGTGCAGGGATCCCTCGTGGCCGTTCCCCTTCAAAACAAGTATACCGTTTTGGATGCTGTTGGGGGGGGATGACCTACCGGGGGAAGGCCCGAGCGGCCAGGTCTCTGGCACTGAGTCTGGCTCTGGGGCTCAGAAGGGAAGGGGGGAGAATAGAAAAGCAATAGTTGTAGGAGATTCAATGGTTAGGGGAATAGATAGGAGATTCTGTGGTCGCGAGCGAGACTCCCGGAAGGTATGTTACCTCCCGGGTGCCAGGGCCAGGGATGTCTCGGATCGTGTCTTCAGGTTCCTTAAGGGGGGGGGGGAGCAGCCAGAAGTCGTGGTGCACATTGGTACCAACGACATAGGTAGGAAAAGGGGTGTGGAGGTAATAAACAAGTTTAAGGAGTTAGGCTGGAAGTTGAAAGCCAGGGCAGACAGAGTTGTCATCTCTGGTTTGTTGCCGGTGCCACGTGATAGCGAGGCTAGGAATAGGGAGAGAGTGCAGTTGAACACGTGGCTGCAGGAATGGTGTAGGAGGGAGGGCTTCAGGTATTTGGATAATTGGAGCGCATTCTGGGGAAGGTGGGACCTGTACAAGCAGGACCGGTTGCATCTGAACCAGAGGGGCACCAATATCCTGGGAGGAAGGTTTGCTAGTACTCTTCGGGAGGGTTTAAAATAATTTGGCAGGGTAATGGGAACCGCATTTGTAGTCCTGCAACTAAGGTAGCCGATATTCAGGACGCCAAAGCTTGTAATGAGGCAGTTGGGAAGGGAACACTAACAAAGGAGAGTATTTGCAGGCACGGAGATGGGTTGAAGTGTGTATACTTCAACGAAAGAAGCATCAGGAATAAGGTGGGTGAACTTATGGCATGGATCGGTACTTGGGACTACGATGTGGTGGCCATCACGGAAACTTGGATAGAAGAGGGGCAGAAATGGTTGTTGGAGGTCCCTGGTTATAGATGTTTCAATAAGATTAGGGAGGGTGGTAAAAGAGGTGGGGGGCGTGGCATTATTAATTAGAGATAGTATAACAGCTGCAGAAAGGCAGTTTGAGGAGTATCACCCTATTGAGGTAGTATGGGTTGAAGTCAGAAATAGGAAAGGAGCAGTCACCTTGTTAGGAGTTTTCTATAGACCCCCCAATAGTAGCAGAGATGTGGAGGAACAGATTGGGAAACAGATTTTGGAAAGGTGCAGAAGTCATAGGGTAGTAGTCATGGGCGACTTTAACTTCCCAAATATTGAGTGGAAACTCTTTAGATCAAATAGTTT
Organism: Scyliorhinus torazame; assembly: GCF_047496885.1. Classification (NCBI taxonomy): domain Eukaryota; kingdom Metazoa; phylum Chordata; class Chondrichthyes; order Carcharhiniformes; family Scyliorhinidae; genus Scyliorhinus; species Scyliorhinus torazame. Next base: position 1,031,672 of record NW_027307770.1, read on the forward strand.
GGATGGGGTGGTGTTTGTGCAGTGTGTCCAGGAAGCTTTTCTAACACAGTATGTAGATTGTCCGACCAGAGGAGGGGCAATATTGGATTTAGTACTGGGTAATGAACCAGGGCAAGTGATAGATTTGTTAGTGGGGGAGCATTTTGGAGATAGTGACCACAATTCTGTGACTTTCACTTTAGTAATGGAGAGGGATAGGTACGTGCAACAGGGCAAGGTTCACAATTGGGGGAAGGGTAAATACGATGTTGTCAGACAAGAATTGAAGTGCATAAGTTGGGAACATAGGCTGGCAGGGAAGGACACAAGTGAAATGTGGAACTTGTTCAAGGAACAGGTGCTACGTGTCCTTGATATGTATGTCCCTGTCAGGCAGGGAAGAGATGGTCGAGTGAGGGAACCATGGTTGACAAGAGAGGTTGAATGCCTTGTTAAGAGAAAAAATGTGACTTATGTCAGGCTGAGGAAACAAGGTTCAGACAGGGCATTGGAGGGATACAAGATAGCCAGGAGGGAACTGAAGAAAGGGATTAGGAGAGCTAAGAGAGGGCATGAACAATCTTTGGCGGGTAGGATCAAGGAAAACCCCAAGGCCTTTTACACATATGTGAGAAATATGAGAATGACTAGAGCGAGGGTAGGTCCGATCAAGGACAGTAGCGGGAGATTGTGTATTGAGTCTGAAGAGATAGGAGAGGTCTTGAATGAGTACTTTTCTTCTGTATTTACAAATGAGAGGGGCGATATTGTTGGAGAGGACAGTGTGAAACAGATTGGTAAGCTCGATGAAATACTTGTTAGGAAGGAAGATGTGTTGGGCATTTTGAAAAACTTGAGGATAGACAAGTCCCCCGGGCCTGACGGGATATATCCAAGGATTCTATGGGAAGCAAGAGATGAAATTGCAGAGCCGTTGGCAATTATCTTTTCGTCCTCACTGTCAACAGGGGTGGTACCAGGGGATTGGAGAGTGGCGAATGTCGTGCCCCTGTTCAAAAAAGGAACTAGGGATAACCCTGGGAATTACAGGCCAGTTAGTCTTACTTCGGTGGTAGGCAAAGTAATGGAAAGGGTACTGAAGGATAGGAATTCTGAGCATCTGGAAAGACACTGCTTGATTAGGGATAGTCAGCACGGATTTGTGAGGGGTAGGTCTTGCCTTACGAATCTTATTGAATTCTTTGAGGAGGTGACCAAGCATGTGGATGAAGGTAAAGCAGTGGATGTCGTGTACATGGATTTTAGTAAGGCATTTGATAAAGTTCCCCATGGTAGGCTCCTGCACAAAGTAAGGAGGCATGGGATAGTGGGAAATTTGGCCAGTTGGATAACGAACTGGCTAACCGATAGAAGTCAGAGAGTGGTGGTGGATGGCAAATATTCAGACTGGATCCCAGTTACCAGTGGTGTACCGCAGGGATCAGTTCTGGGTCCTCTGCTGTTTGTGATTTTCATTAATGACTTGGATGGGGGAGTTGAAGGGTGGGTCAGTAAATTTGCAGACGATACGAAGATTGGTGGAGTTGTGGATAGTAAGGAGGGCTGTTGTCGGCTGCAAAGAGACATAGATAGGATGCAGAGCTGGGCTGAGAAGTGGCAGATGGAGTTTAACCCTGAAAAGTGTGAGGTTGTCCATTTTGGAAGGACAAATATGAATGCGGAATACAGGGTTAACGGTAGAGTTCTTGACATTGTGGAGGAGCAGAGAGACCTTGGGGTCTATGTTCATACATCTTTGAAAGTTGCCACTCAAGTGGATAGAGCTGCGAAGAAGACCTATGGTGTGCTCGCGTTCATTAACAGAGAGATTGAACTTAAGAGCCATGAGGTAATGATGCAGCTGTACAAAACTTTGGTAAGGCCACATTTGGAGTACTGTGTACAGTTCTGGTCGCCTCATTTTAGGAAGGATATGGAAGTTCTGGAAAAGGTGCAAAGAAGATTTACCAGGATGTTGCCTGGAATGGAGAGTAGGTCTTACGAGGAAAGGTTGAGGGTGCTCGGCCTTTTCTCATTCGAGCGGAGAAGGATGAGGGGCGACTTGATAGAGGTTTATAAGATGATCAGGGGAATAGATAGAGTAGACAGTCAGAGACTTTTTCCCCAGGTGGAACACACCATTGTGGGCAGCACGGTAGCACAAGTGATTAGCACTGTGGCTTCACAGCGCCAGGGTCCCAGGTTCGATTCCCCGCTGGGTCACTGTCTGTGCGGAGTTTGCACGTTCTCCCCGTGTCCGCGTGGGTTTCCTCCGGGTGCTCCGGTTTCCTCCCACAGTCCAAAGACGTGCAGGTTAGGTGGATTGGCCATGCTAAATTACCCGTAGTGTCCATAAGGGTTGAGAGGGGTTATTGGGTTGCGGGGATAAGGTGGAAGTGAGGGATTAATGTGGGTCGGTGCAGACTCGATGGGCCGAATGGCCTCCTTCTGCACTGTATGTTCTATGTAATCTATGTATTACAAGGGGACATAAATTTAAGGTGAAAGGTGGAAGATACAGGAGGGATATCATAGGTAGGTTCTTTACCCAGAGAGTAGTGGGGGCATGGAATGCACTGCCTGTGGAAGCAGTTGAGTCGGAAAATTAGGGACCTTCAAGCAGCTGTTGGATAGGTACATGGATTACGGGAAAATGATATAGTGTAGATTTATTTGTTCTTAAGGGCAGCACGGTAGCATTGTGGGGAGCACAATTGCTTCACAGATCCATGGTCCCAGGTTCGATTGCAGCTTGGGTCATTCTCTGTGCGGTGTCTGCACGTCCTCCCCGTGTCTGCGTGGGTTTCCTCCGGGTGCTCCGGTTTCCTCCCACAGTCCAAAGATGTGCGGGTTTGGTGAATTGGCCAATGATAAATTGCCCTTAATGTCCAAATTGCCATTGGTGTTGGGTGGAGGTGTTGAGTTTGGGTAGGGTGCTCGTTCCAAGAGCTGGTGCAGACTCAAAGGGCCGAATGGCCCCCTTCTGCACTGTAAATTCAATGATTATCTATGATTAATCTAGGACAAAGGTTCGGCACAACATCGTGGGCCGAAGGGCCTGTTCTGTGCTGTATTTTCTATGTTCTATGTTCTATTAAATACACAACAATGAAACAGTGCCCTACAGTGTACAAAGTAAAGTTAAACAGAGCCCGACATTAAATACAGTACAATGAAACATTGCCCTACACTGAACAATGTAAAATTAAACAGAGCCCGACATTAAATACGGTACAATGAAACAGTGCCCGACAGTGAACAAGGTAAAATTAAACAGAGCCCGACATTATATACAGTACAATGAAACAGTGCCCTACACTGACCAAAGCAAAATTAAACAGCGCCCGACATTAAACATGGTTCAATGAAACAGTGCCCTACAGTGAACAATGTAAAATTAAACAGAGCCCGACATTAAATACGATACAATGAAACGGTGCCCTACAATCAACAATGTAAAATTAAACAGAGCCCGACATTAAATACAGTACAATGAAACAGTGCCCTACAATCAACAATGTAAAATTAAACAGAGCCCGACATTAAATACGGTACAATGAAACAGTGCCCTACAGTGTACAAAGTAAAATTAAACACAGCCCGACATTAAATACGGTACAATGAAACAGGGCCCTAATGTGAACAATGTAAAATTAAACAGAGCCCGACATTAAAGACAGTACAATGAAACAGTGCTCTACACTGAACAATGTAAAATTAAACAGAGCCCGACATTAAATACGAAACAATGAAACGGTGCCCTACAATTAACAATGTAAAATTAAACAGAGCCCGACATTAAATACAGTACAATGAAACAGTGCCCTACAATCAACAATGTAAAATTAAACAGAGCCCGACATTAAATACGGTACAATGAAACAGTGCCCTACAGTGTACAAAGTAAAATTAAACAGAGCCCGACATTAAATACAGTACAATGAAACAGTGACCTACAGTGAACAATGCAAAATTAAACAGAGCCCGACATTAAATACGATACAATGAAACGGTGCCCTACAATCAACAATGTAAAATTAAACAGAGCCCGACATTAAATACGGTACAATGAAACAGTGCCCTACAGTGTACAAAGTAAAATTAAACAGAGCCCGACATTAAATACGGTACAATGAAACAGTGCTCTACACTGAACAATGTAAAATTAAACACAGCCCGACATTAAATACGATACAATGAAACGGTGCCCTACAATTAACAATGTAAAATTAAACAGAGCCCGACATTAAATACAGTACAATGAAACAGTGCCCTACAATCAACAATGTAAAATTAAACAGAGCCCGACATTAAATACGGTACAATGAAACAGTGCCCTACAGTGTACAAAGTAAAATTAAACAGAGCCCGAATTTAATACAGTACAATGAAACAGTGACCTACAGTGAACAATGCAAAATTAAACAGAGCCCGACATTAAATACGATACAATGAAACGGTGCCCTACAATCAACAATGTAAAATTAAACAGTGCCCGACATTAAATACAGTACAATGAAACAGTGCCCTACAGTGAACAATGTAAAATTAAACACAGCCCGACATTAAATACGGTACAATGAAACAGTGCCCTACACTGAACAAGGTAAAATTAAACACAGCCCGACATTAAATACGATACAATGAAACGGTGCCCTACAATTAACAATGTAAAATTAAACAGAGCCCGACATTAAATACAGTACAATGAAACAGTGCCCTACAATCAACAATGTAAAATTAAACAGAGCCCGACATTAAATACGGTACAATGAAACAGTGCCCTACAGTGTACAAAGTAAAATTAAACAGAGCCCGAATTTAATACAGTACAATGAAACAGTGACCTACAGTGAACAATGCAAAATTAAACAGAGCCCGACATTAAATACAGTACAATGAAACAGTGCCCTACAGTGAACAATGTAAAATTAAACAGAGCCCGACATTAAATACGATACAATGAAACGGTGCCCTACAATCAACAATGTAAAATTAAACACTGCCCGACATTAAATACAGTACAATGAAACAGTGCCCTACAGTGAACAATGTAAAATTAAACACAGCCCGACATTAAATACGGTACAATGAAACAGTGCCCTACACTGAACAAGGTAAAATTAAACACAGCCCGACATTAAATACGGGACAATGAAACAGTGCCCTACACTGAACAATGTAAAATTAAACAGAGCCCGACATTAAATACAGTACAATGAAACAATGCCCTACAGTGAACAAAGTAAAATTAAACAGAGCCCGACATTAAATACAGTACAATGAAACAGTGACCTACAGTGAACAATGCAAAATTAAACAGAGCCCGACATTAAATACGATACAATGAAACGGTGCCCTACAATCAACAATGTAAAATTAAACAGAGCCCGACATTAAATACAGTACAATGAAACAGTGCCCTACACTGAACAATGTAAAATTAAACAGAGCCCGACATTAAATACGGTACAATGAAACAGTGCCCTACAGTGTACAAAGTAAAATTAAACAGAGCCCGACATTAAAAACGGTACAATGAAACAGTGCTCTACACTGAACAATGTAAAATTAAACAGAGCCCGACATTAAATACGATACAATGAAACGGTGCCCTACAATTAACAATGTAAAATTAAACAGAGCCCGACATTAAATACAGTACAATGAAACAGTGCCCTACAATCAACAATGTAAAATTAAACAGAGCCCGACATTAAATACGGTACAATGAAACAGTGCCCTACAGTGTACAAAGTAAAATTAAACAGAGCCCGAATTTAATACAGTACAATGAAACAGTGACCTACAGTGAACAATGCAAAATTAAACAGAGCCCGACATTAAATACAGTACAATGAAACAGTGCCCGACAGTGAACAATGTAAAATTAAACAGAGCCCGACATTAAATACGATACAATGAAACGGTGCCCTACAATTAACAATGTACAATTAAACACAGCCCGACATTAAATACGATACAATGAAACAGTGCCCTACAGTGAAGAATGTACAATTAAACAGAGCCCGACATTAAATACAGTACAATGAAACAGTGCCCTACAGTGAAGAATGTACAATTAAACACAGCCCGACATTAAATACAGTACAATGAAACAGTGCCCGACAGTGAACAAGGTAAAATTAAACACAGCCCGACATTAAATTCGGTACAATGAAACAGTGCCCTACACTGAACAATGTAAAATTTAACAGAGCCCGACATTAAATACGGTACAATGAAACGGTGCCCTACAGTGTACAAAGTAAAATTAAACAGAGCCCGACATTAAATACGGTACAATGAAACAGTGCCCGACAGTGAACAAGGTAAAATTAAACACAGCCCGACATTAAATACGGTACAATGAAACAGTGCTCTACACTGAACAATGTAAAATTAAACAGAGCCCGACATTAAATACGGTACAATGAAACAGTGACCTACAGTGTACAAAGTAAAATTAAACAGAGCCCGACATTAAATACAGTACAATGAAACAGTGCCCTACAGTGAACAAGGTAAAATTAAACAGAGCCCGACATTAAATACGGTACAATGAAACAGTTCCCTACAGTGAACAATGTACAATTAAACACAGCCCGACATTCAATACGGTACAATGAAACAGTGCTCTACACTGAACAATGTAAAATTAAACAGAGCCCGACATTAAATACGGTACAATGAAACAGTGACCTACAGTGTACAAAGTAAAATTAAACAGAGCCCGACATTAAATACAGTACAATGAAACAGTGACCTACAGTGTACAAAGTAAAATTAAACAGAGCCCGACATTAAATACAGATCAATGAAACAGTGCCCTACACTGAACAATGTAAAAATAAACAGAGCCCGACATTAAATACGGGACAATGAAACAGTGCCCTACACTGAACAATGTACAATTAAACACAGCCCGACATTAAATACGGTACAATGAATCAGTGCCCTACACTGAACAATGTAAACTTAAACACAGCCCGACATTAAATACGGTACAATGAAACAGTGCCCTACACTGAAGAAGGTAAAATTAAACACAGCCCGACATTAAATACAGTACAATGAAACAGAGCCCTACACTGAACAAGGTAAAATTAAACAGAGCCCGACATTAAATACGGTACAATGAAACAGTGGCCTACAGTGAACAATGTAAAATAAAACACAGCCCGACATTAAATACGGTACAATTAATCAGTGCCCTACCAGCAACAATGTAAAATTAAACACAGCCCGACATTAAATACGGTACAATGAAACAGTGCCCTACAGTGAACAAAGTAAAATTAAACAGAGCCCGACATTAAATACAGTACAATGAAACAGAGCTCTACTGTGAACAATGTAAAATAAAACAGAGCCCGACATTAAATACGGTACAATTAAACAGTGCCCTACACTGAACAAGGTAAAATTAAACAGAGCTCGACATTAAATACGGTACAATGAAACAGTGCCCTACAAGCAACAAGGAAAAATTAAACAGAGCCCGACATTAAATACGGTACAATGAAACAGTGCCCTACAGTGAACAATGTACAATTAAACACAGCCCGACATTACAAACAGTACAATGAAACAGTGACCTACAGTAAACAAGGCAAAATTAAACAGAGCCCGACATTAAATACAGTACAATGAAACAGTGCCCTACACTGAACAATGTAAAATTAAACATATCCCGACATTAAATACGGTACAATGAAACAGTGCCCTACAGTGTACAAAGTAAAATTAAACAGAGCCCGAATTTAATACAGTACAATGAAACAGTGACCTACAGTGAACAATGCAAAATTAAACAGAGCCCGACATTAAATACAGTACAATGAAACAGTGCCCTACAGTGAACAATGTAAAATTAAACAGAGCCCGACATTAAATACGATACAATGAAACGGTGCCCTACAATTAACAATGTACAATTAAACACAGCCCGACATTAAATACGATACAATGAAACGGTGCCCTACAATCAACAATGTAAAATTAAACAGAGCCCGACATTAAATACGGTACAATGAAACAGTGCCCTACAGTGTACAAAGTAAAATTAAACAGAGCCCGACATTAAATACGGTACAATGAAACAATGCCCTACAGTGAACAAGGTAAAATTAAACAGAGCCAGACATTAAATACGGTACAATGAAACAGTGCCCTACACTGAGCAAGGCAAAATTAAACAGAGCCCGACATTAAATACAGTACAATGAAACAGTGCCCTACAGTGAAGAATGTACAATTAAACACAGCCCGACATTAAATACAGTACAATGAAACAGTGCCCGACAGTGAACAAGGTAAAATTAAACACAGCCCGACATTAAATTCGGTACAATGAAACAGTGCCCTACACTGAACAATGTAAAATTTAACAGAGCCCGACATTAAATACGGTACAATGAAACGGTGCCCTACAGTGTACAAAGTAAAATTAAACAGAGCCCGACATTAAATACGGTACAATGAAACAGTGCCCGACAGTGAACAAGGTAAAATTAAACACAGCCCGACATTAAATACGGTACAATGAAACAGTGCTCTACACTGAACAATGTAAAATTAAACAGAGCCCGACATTAAATACGGTACAATGAAACAGTGACCTACAGTGTACAAAGTAAAATTAAACAGAGCCCGACATTAAATACAGTACAATGAAACAGTGCCCTACAGTGAACAAGGTAAAATTAAACAGAGCCCGACATTAAATACGGTACAATGAAACAGTTCCCTACAGTGAACAATGTACAATTAAACACAGCCCGACATTCAATACGGTACAATGAAACAGTGCTCTACACTGAACAATGTAAAATTAAACAGAGCCCGACATTAAATACGGTACAATGAAACAGTGACCTACAGTGTACAAAGTAAAATTAAACAGAGCCCGACATTAAATACAGTACAATGAAACAGTGACCTACAGTGTACAAAGTAAAATTAAACAGAGCCCGACATTAAATACAGATCAATGAAACAGTGCCCTACACTGAACAATGTAAAAATAAACAGAGCCCGACATTAAATACGGGACAATGAAACAGTGCCCTACACTGAACAATGTACAATTAAACACAGCCCGACATTAAATACGGTACAATGAAACAGTGCCCTACACTGAACAATGTAAAATTAAACACAGCCCGACATTAAATACAGTACAATGAAACAGAGCCCTACACTGAACAAGGTAAAATTAAACAGAGCCCGACATTAAATACGGTACAATGAAACAGTGCCCTACACTGAACAAGGTAAAATTAAACACAGCCCGACATTAAATACGGTACAATGAAACAGTGGCCTACAGTGAACAATGTAAAATAAAACACAGCCCGACATTAAATACGGTACAATTAATCAGTGCCCTACCAGCAACAATGTAAAATTAAACACAGCCCGACATTAAATACGGTACAATGAAACAGTGCCCTACAGTGAACAAAGTAAAATTAAACAGAGCCCGACATTAAATACAGTACAATGAAACAGAGCTCTACTGTGAACAATGTAAAATAAAACAGAGCCCGACATTAAATACGGTACAATTAAACAGTGCCCTACACTGAACAAGGTAAAATTAAACAGAGCTCGACATTAAATACGGTACAATGAAACAGTGCCCTACAAGCAACAAGGAAAAATTAAACAGAGCCCGACATTAAATACGGTACAATGAAACAGTGCCCTACAGTGAACAATGTACAATTAAACACAGCCCGACATTACAAACAGTACAATGAAACAGTGACCTACAGTAAACAAGGCAAAATTAAACAGAGCCCGACATTAAATACAGTACAATGAAACAGTGCCCTACACTGAACAATGTAAAATTAAACATATCCCGACATTAAATACGGTACAATGAAACAGTGCCCTACACTGAACAATGTAAAATTAAACACAGCCCGACATTAAATACGGTACAATGAAACAGTGCACTACAGTGAACAAGGTAAAATTAAACACAGCCCGACATTAAATACAGCACAATGAAACAGTGACCTACAGAGAACAATGTAAAATTAAACAGAGCCCGACATTAAATACGGGACAATGAAACAGTACCCTACAGTGAACAAGGTAAAATTAAACAGAGCCCGACATTAAATACGGTACAATGAAACAGTGCCCTACAGTGAACAATGTAAAATTAAACACAGCCCGACATTAAATACAGTACAATGAAACAGTGCCCTACAGTGAACAATGTAAAATTAAACACAGCCCGACATTAAATACAGTGCAATGAAACAGTGACCTACAGTGAACAAGGTAAAATTAAACAGAGCCCGACATTAAATACGGTACAATGAAACAGTGCCCTACAGTGAACAATGTAAAATTAAACAGAGCCCGACATTAAATACAGTACAATGAAACAGTGCCCTACAGTGAACAATGTAAAATTAAACACAGCCCGACATTAAATACGGTACAATGAAACAGTGACCTACAGTGAACAAGGTAAAATTAAACAGAGCCCGACATTAAATACGGGACAATGAAACAGTGACCTACAGTGAACAATGTAAAATTAAACAGAGCCCGACATTAAATACAGTACAATGAAACAGTGACCTACAGTGAACAATGTAAAATTAAACACAGCCCGACACTAAATACAGTACAATGAAACAGTGCCCTACAGTGAACAATGTAAAATTAAACATAGCCCGACATTAAATACGGTACAATGAAACAGTGACCTACAGTGAACAATGTAAAATTAAACACAGCCCGACATTAAATACGGTACAATGAAACAGTGACCTACAGTGAACAATGTAAAATTAAACACAGCCCGACATTAAATACGGTACAATGAAACAGTGACCTACAGTGAACAAGGTAAAATTAAACAGAGCCCGACATTAAATACAGTACAATGAAACAGTGACCTACAGTAAACAAGGCAAAATTAAACAGAGCCCGACACTAAATACAGTACAATGAAACAGTGCCCTACACTGAACAATGTAAAATTAAACATAGCCCGACATTAAATACGGTACAATGAAACAGTGTCCGACAGTGAACAATGTACAATTAAACAGAGCCCGACATTAAGTACGGTACAATGAAACAGTGACCTACACTGAACAATGTAAAATTAAACACAGCCCGACATTAAATACGGTACAATGAAACAGTGCCCTACACTGAACAATGTAAAATTAAACACAGCCCGACATTAAATACGGTACAATGAAACAGTGCCCTACAAGCAACAAGGAAAAATTAAACAGAGCCCGACATTAAATACGGTACAATGTACCAGTGCCCTACACTGAACAATGTAAAATTAAACATATCCCGACATTAAATACGGTACAATGAAACAGTGCCCTACACTGAACAAGGTAAAATTAAACACAGCCCGACATTAAATACGGTACAATGAAACAGTGCCCTACAGTGAACAATGTAAAATTAAACAGAGCCCGACATTAAATACAGTACAATGAAACAGTGACCTACAGTGAACAATGTAAAATTAAACACAGCCCGACATTAAATACGGTACAATGAAACAGTGCCCTACAGTGAACAATGTAAAATTAAACACAGCCCGACATTAAATACAGTGCAATGAAACAGTGACCTACAGTAAACAATGTAAAATTAAACAGAGCCCGACATTAAATACGGTACAATGAAACAGTGACCTACAGTAAACAAGGCAAAATTAAACAGAGCCCGACACTAAATACAGTACAATGAAACAGTGCCCTACACTGAACAATGTAAAATTAAACATAGCCCGACATTAAATACGGTACAATGAAACAGTGCCCTACACTGAACAATGTAAAATTAAACACAGCCCGACATTAAATACGGTAAAATGAAACAGTGCCCTACAGTGAACAAGGTAAAATTAAACAAAGCCCGACATTAAGTACAGTACAATGAAACAGTGCCCTACAGTGAACAAGGTAACATTAAACAGAACCCGACATTAAATACGGTACAATAAAACACTGCCCTACACTGAACAATGTAAAATTAAACACAGCCCGACATTAAATACGGTGCAATGAATCAGTGCCCTACACTGAACAATGTAAAATTAAACACAGCCCGACATTAAATACGGTACAATGAAACAGTGCCCTACATTGATCAATGTAAAATTAAACAGAGCCGGACATGAAATACAGTACAATGAAACAGTGACCTACAGTAAACAAGACAAAATTAAGCAGAGCCCGCCATTAAATACAGTACAATGAATCAGTGACCTACAGTAAACAAGGCAAAATTAAACAGAGCCCGACATTAAATACAGATCAATGAAACAGTGCCCTACAGTGAACAAAGTAAAATTAAACAGAGCCCGACATTAAATACAGTACAATGAAACAGTGCCCTACACTGAACAATGTAAAAATAAACAGAGCCCGACATTAAATACGGTACAATGAAACAGTGACCTACAGTGAACAAGGTAAAATTAAACAGAGCCCGACATTAAATACGGGACAATTAAACAGTGACCTACAGTAAACAAGGCAAAATTAAACAGAGCCCGACACTAAATACAGTACAATGAAACAGTGCCCTACAGTGAACAATGTAAAATTAAACACAGCCCGACATTAAATACGGTACAATGAAACAGTGCCCTACACTGAACAATGTAAAATTAAACATAGCCCGACATTAAATACGGTACAATGAAACAGTGTCCGACAGTGAACAATGTACAATTAAACAGAGCCCGACATTAAGTACGGTACAATGAAACAGTGACCTACACTGAACAATGTAAAATTAAACACAGCCCGACATTAAATACGGTACAATGAAACAGTGCCCTACACTGAACAATGTAAAATTAAACACAGCCCGACATTAAATACGGTACAATGAAACAGTGCCCTACAAGCAACAAGGAAAAATTAAACAGAGCCCGACATTAAATACGGTACAATGTACCAGTGCCCTACACTGAACAATGTAAAATTAAACATATCCCGACATTAAATACGGTACAATGAAACAGTGCCCTACACTGAACAAGGTAAAATTAAACACAGCCCGACATTAAATACGGTACAATGAAACAGTGCCCTACAGTGAACAATGTAAAATTAAACAGAGCCCGACATTAAATACAGTACAATGAAACAGTGACCTACAGTGAACAATGTAAAATTAAACACAGCCCGACATTAAATACGGTACAATGAAACAGTGCCCTACAGTGAACAATGTAAAATTAAACACAGCCCGACATTAAATACAGTGCAATGAAACAGTGACCTACAGTAAACAATGTAAAATTAAACAGAGCCCGACATTAAATACGGTACAATGAAACAGTGACCTACAGTAAACAAGGCAAAATTAAACAGAGCCCGACACTAAATACAGTACAATGAAACAGTGCCCTACACTGAACAATGTAAAATTAAACATAGCCCGACATTAAATACGGTACAATGAAACAGTGCCCTACACTGAACAATGTAAAATTAAACACAGCCCGACATTAAATACGGTAAAATGAAACAGTGCCCTACAGTGAACAAGGTAAAATTAAACAAAGCCCGACATTAAGTATAGTACAATGAAACAGTGCCCTACAGTGAACAAGGTAACATTAAACAGAACCCGACATTAAATACGGTACAATAAAACACTGCCCTACACTGAACAATGTAAAATTAAACACAGCCCGACATTAAATACGGTGCAATGAATCAGTGCCCTACACTGAACAATGTAAAATTAAACACAGCCCGACATTAAATACGGTACAATGAAACAGTGCCCTACATTGATCAATGTAAAATTAAACAGAGCCGGACATGAAATACAGTACAATGAAACAGTGACCTACAGTAAACAAGACAAAATTAAGCAGAGCCCGCCATTAAATACAGTACAATGAAACAGTGACCTACAGTAAACAAGGCAAAATTAAACAGAGCCCGACATTAAATACAGATCAATGAAACAGTGCCCTACAGTGAACAAAGTAAAATTAAACAGAGCCCGACATTAAATACAGTACAATGAAACAGTGCCCTACACTGAACAATGTAAAAATAAACAGAGCCCGACATTAAATACGGGACAATGAAACAGTGCCCGACAGTGAACAAGGTAAAATTAAACACATCCCGACATTAAATACCGTACAATGAAACAGTGACCTACAGTGAACAATGTAAAATTAAACATAGCCCGACATTAAATACGGTACAATGAAACAGTGCCCTACAGTGAACTATGTAAAATTAAACAGAGCACGACATTAAATACAGTACAATGAAACAGTGCCCTCAACTGAGCAAGGAAAAATTAAACACAGCCCGACATTAAATACGGTACAATGAAACAGTGCCCTACAGTGAACAAGGTAAAATTAAACAGAGCCCGACATTAAATACGGTACAATGAATCAGTGCCCTACACTGAACAAGGTAAAATTAAACAGAGCTCGACATTAAATACGGTACAATGAATCAGTGCCCTACACTGAACAAGGTAAAATTAAACAGAGCTCGACATTAAATACGGTACAATGAAACAGTGCCCTACAAGCAACAAGGAAAAATTAAATAGAGCCCGACATTAAATACAGTACAATGTAACAGTGCCCTCCACTGAGCAAGGAAAAATTAAACACAGCCCGACATTAAATACGGTACAATGAAACAGTGCCCTACAGTGAACAAGGTAAAATTAAACAGAGCCCGACATTAAATACGGTACAATTAAACAGTGCCCTACAGTGAACAATGTAAAATTAAACAGAGCTCGACATTAAATACGGTACAATGAAACAGTGCCCTCAACTGAGCAAGGAAAAATTAAACACAGCCCGACATTAAATACGGTACAATGAAACAGTGCCCTACCAGCAACAATGTAAAATTAAACAGAGCCCGACATTAAATACGGTACACTGAAACAGTGCCCTACAGTGAACAGTGTAAAATTAAACAGAGCCCGACATTAAATACGGTACAATGAAACAGTGCCCTACAGTGAACAGTGTAAAATTAAACAGAGCCCGACATTAAATACGGTACAATGAAACAGTGCCCTACACTGAACAAAGTAAAATTAAACAGAGACAGACATTAAATACAGTACAATGAAACACTGCCCTACAGTGAACAAAGTAAAATTAAACAGAGCTCGACATTAAATACGGTACAATGAAACAGGGCTCTACTGTGAACAATGTAAAATAAAACAGAGCCCGACATTAAATACGGTACAATGAAACAGTGCCCTACAGTGAACAAGGTAAAATTAAAAAGAGCCCGACATTAAATACGGTACAATTAAACAGTGCCCTACAGTGAACAATGTAAAATTAAACAGAGCTCGACATTAAATACGGTACAATGAATCAGTGCCCTACACTGAACAAGGTAAAATTAAACAGAGCTCGACATTAAATACGGTACAATGAAACAGTGCCCTACAAGCAACAAGGAAAAATTAAACAGAGCCCGACATTAAATACAGTACAATGTAACAGTGCCCTCCACTGAGCAAGGTAAAATTAAACACAGCCCGACATTAAATACAGTACAATGAAACAGTGCCCTACGCTGAACAATGTAAAATTAAACAGAGCCCGACATTAAATACGGGACAATGAAACAGTGACCTACAGTAAACAAGGCAAAATTAAACAGAGCGCGACATTAAATACAGTACAATGAAACAGTGCCCTACACTGAACAATGTAAAATTAAACACAGCCCGACATTAAATACAGTACAATGAAACAGTGCCCTACACTGAACAATGTAAAATTAAACATAGCCCGACATTAAATACGGTACAATGAAACAGTGCCCGACAGTGAACAATGTAAAATTAAACAGCGCCCGACATTAAATACAGTACAATGTAACAGTGCCCTCCACTGAGCAAGGTAAAATTAAACACAGCCCGACATTAAATACAGTACAATGAAACAGTGCCCTACACTGAACAATGTAAAATTAAACAGAGCCCGACATTAAATACGGGACAATGAAACAGTGCCCTACACTGAACAATGTAAAATTAAACAGAGCCCGGCATTAAATACAGTACAATGAAACAGTGACCTACAGTAAACAAGGCAAAATTAAACAGAGAGCGACATTAAATACAGTACAATGAAACAGTGCCCTACACTGAACAATGTAAAATTAAACAGAGCCCGACATTAAATACAGTACAATGAAACAGTGCCCTACACTGAACAATGTAAAATTAAACAGAGCCCGGCATTAAATACAGTACAATGAAACAGTGACCTACAGTAAACAAGGCAAAATTAAACAGAGAGCGACATTAAATACGGTACAATGAAACAGTGCCCTACGCTGAACAATGTAAAATTAAACAGAGCCCGACATTAAATACGGGACAATGAAACAGTGACCTACAGTAAACAAGGCAAAATTAAACAGAGCGCGACATTATATACGGTACAATGAAACAGTGCCCTACACTGAACAATGTAAAATTAAACACAGCCCGACATTAAATACAGTACAATGAAACAGTGCCCTACACTGAACAATGTAAAATTAAACACAGCCCGACATTAAATACGGTAAAATGAAACAGTGCCCTACAGTGAACAAGGTAAAATTAAACAAAGCCCGACATTAAATATAGTACAATGAAACAGTGCCCTACAGTGAACAAGGTAACATTAAACAGAGACCGACATTAAATACGGTACAATAAAACAGTGCCCGACAGTGAACAATGTAAAATTAAACACAGCCCGACATTAAATATAGTACAATGAAACAGTGCCCTACAGTGAACAAGGTAACATTAAACAGAGACCGACATTAAATACGGTACAATGAAACAGTGCCCTACAGTGAACAATGTAAAATTAAACAGAGCCCGACATTAAATACGGTACAATAAAACAGTGCCCGACAGTGAACAATGTAAAATTAAACACAGCCCGACATTAAATACGGTACAATGAATCAGTGCCCTACAGTGAACAATGTAAAATTAAACACAGCCCAACATTAAATACGGGACAATGAAACAGTGCCCTACAGTGAACAATGTAAAATTAAACAGAGCCCGACATTAAATACTAAACAGTGAAACAGTGCCCTACACTGAACAATGTAAAATTAAACACAGCCCGACATTAAATACGGTACAATGAATCAGTGCCCTACACTGAACAATGTAAAATTAAACACAGCCCGACATTAAAAACGGTACAATTAAACAGTGCCCGACAGTGAACAATGTAAAATTAAACAGAGCTCGACATTAAATACAGTACAATGAATCAGTGCCCTACAGTGAACAAGGTAAAATTAAACAGAGCCCGACATTAAATACAGTACAATGAAACAGTGCCCTACAGTGAACAATGTAAAATTAAACACAGCCCGACATTAAATACAGTACAATGAAACAGTGCCCTACACTGAACAATGTAAAATTAAACACAGCCCGACATTAAATACGGTAAAATGAAACAGTGCCCTACACTGAACAAGGTAAAATTAAACACAGCCCGACATTAAATACGGTACAATGAAACAGTGACCTACAGTAAACAAGGCAAAATTAAACAGAGCCCGACATTCAATACAGTACAATGAAACAGTGCCCTACACTGAACAATGTAACATTAAACAGAGCCCGACATTAAATACGGTACAATGAAACAGTGACCTACAGTGAACAATGTAAAATTAAACACAGCCCGACATTAAATACGGTACAATGAAACAGTGCCCTACAGTGAACAAGGTAAAATTAAACACAGCCCGACATTAAATACGGTACAATGAAACAGTGCCCTACAGTGAACAATGTAAAATTAAACAGAGCCCGACATTAAATACAGCACAATGAAACAGTGACCTACAGTAAACAAGGCAAAATTAAACAGAGCCCGACATTAAATACAGTACAATGAAACAGTGCCCTACAGTGAACAATGTAAAATTAAACAGAGCCCGACATTAAATACAGTACAATGAAACAGTGCCCTACAGTGAACAATGTAAAATTAAACCGAGCCCGACATTAAATACAGTACAATGAAACAGTGACCTACACTGAACAATGTAAAATTAAACAGAGCCCGACATTAAATACGGTACAATGAAACAGTGCCCTACAGTGTACAAAGTAAAATTAAACAGAGCCCGACATTAAATACGGTACAATGAAACAGTGCCCTACACTGAACAATGTAAAATTAAACAGAGCCCGACATTAAATACAGTACAATGAAACAATGCCCTACAGTGAACAAAGTAAAATTAAACAGAGCCCGACATTAAATACAGTACAATGAAACAGTGACCTACAGTGAACAATGCAAAATTAAACAGAGCCCGACATTAAATACGATACAATGAAACGGTGCCCTACAATCAACAATGTAAAATTAAACAGAGCCCGACATTAAATACAGTACAATGAAACAGTGCCCTACACTGAACAATGTAAAATTAAACAGAGCCCGACATTAAATACGGTACAATGAAACAGTGCCCTACAGTGTACAAAGTAAAATTAAACAGAGCCCGACATTAAATACGGTACAATGAAACAGTGCTCTACACTGAACAATGTAAAATTAAACAGAGCCCGACATTAAATACGATACAATGAAACGGTGCCCTACAATTAACAATGTAAAATTAAACAGAGCCCGACATTAAATACAGTACAATGAAACAGTGCCCTACAATCAACAATGTAAAATTAAACAGAGCCCGACATTAAATACGGTACAATGAAACAGTGCCCTACAGTGTACAAAGTAAAATTAAACAGAGCCCGAATTTAATACAGTACAATGAAACAGTGACCTACAGTGAACAATGCAAAATTAAACAGAGCCCGACATTAAATACAGTACAATGAAACAGTGCCCGACAGTGAACAATGTAAAATTAAACAGAGCCCGACATTAAATACGATACAATGAAACGGTGCCCTACAATTAACAATGTACAATTAAACACAGCCCGACATTAAATACGATACAATGAAACGGTGCCCTACAATCAACAATGTAAAATTAAACAGAGACCGACATTAAATACGGTACAATGAAACAGTGCCCTACAGTGTACAAAGTAAAATTAAACAGAGCCCGACATTAAATACGGTACAATGAAACAGTGCTCTACACTGAACAATGTAAAATTAAACAGAGCCCGACATTAAATACGATACAATGAAACAGTGCCCTACACTGAGCAAGGCAAAATTAAACAGAGCCCGACATTAAATACAGTACAATGAAACAGTGCCCTACAGTGAAGAATGTACAATTAAACAGAGCCCGACATTAAATACAGTACAATGAAACAGTGCCCTACAGTGAAGAATGTACAATTAAACACAGCCCGACATTAAATACAGTACAATGAAACAGTGCCCGACAGTGAACAAGGTAAAATTAAACACAGCCCGACATTAAATTCGGTACAATGAAACAGTGCCCTACACTGAACAATGTAAAATTTAACAGAGCCCGACATTAAATACGGTACAATGAAACGGTGCCCTACAGTGTACAAAGTAAAATTAAACAGAGCCCGACATTAAATACGGTACAATGAAACAGTGCCCGACAGTGAACAAGGTAAAATTAAACACAGCCCGACATTAAATACGGTACAATGAAACAGTGCTCTACACTGAACAATGTAAAATTAAACAGAGCCCGACATTAAATACGGTACAATGAAACAGTGACCTACAGTGTACAAAGTAAAATTAAACAGAGCCCGACATTAAATACAGTACAATGAAACAGTGCCCTACAGTGAACAAGGTAAAATTAAACAGAGCCCGACATTAAATACGGTACAATGAAACAGTTCCCTACAGTGAACAATGTACAATTAAACACAGCCCGACATTCAATACGGTACAATGAAACAGTGCTCTACACTGAACAATGTAAAATTAAACAGAGCCCGACATTAAATACGGTACAATGAAACAGTGACCTACAGTGTACAAAGTAAAATTAAACAGAGCCCGACATTAAATACAGTACAATGAAACAGTGACCTACAGTGTACAAAGTAAAATTAAACAGAGCCCGACATTAAATACAGATCAATGAAACAGTGCCCTACACTGAACAATGTAAAAATAAACAGAGCCAGACATTAAATACGGGACAATGAAACAGTGCCCTACACTGAACAATGTACAATTAAACACAGCCCGACATTAAATACGGTACAATGAATCAGTGCCCTACACTGAACAATGTAAACTTAAACACAGCCCGACATTAAATACGGTACAATGAAACAGTGCCCTACACTGAAGAAGGTAAAATTAAACATAGCCCGACATTAAATACAGTACAATGAAACAGAGCCCTACACTGAACAAGGTAAAATTAAACAGAGCCCGACATTAAATACGGTACAATGAAACAGTGGCCTACAGTGAACAATGTAAAATAAAACACAGCCCGACATTAAATACGGTACAATTAATCAGTGCCCTACCAGCAACAATGTAAAATTAAACACAGCCCGACATTAAATACGGTACAATGAAACAGTGCCCTACAGTGAACAAAGTAAAATTAAACAGAGCCCGACATTAAATACAGTACAATGAAACAGAGCTCTACTGTGAACAATGTAAAATAAAACAGAGCCCGACATTAAATACGGTACAATTAAACAGTGCCCTACACTGAACAAGGTAAAATTAAACAGAGCTCGACATTAAATACGGTACAATGAAACAGTGCCCTACAAGCAACAAGGAAAAATTAAACAGAGCCCGACATTAAATACGGTACAATGAAACAGTGCCCTACAGTGAACAATGTACAATTAAACACAGCCCGACATTACAAACAGTACAATGAAACAGTGACCTACAGTAAACAAGGCAAAATTAAACAGAGCCCGACATTAAATACAGTACAATGAAACAGTGCCCTACAGTGTACAAAGTAAAATTAAACAGAGCCCGAATTTAATACAGTACAATGAAACAGTGCCCTACAGTGAACAATGTAAAATTAAACAGAGCCCGACATTAAATACGATACAATGAAACGGTGCCCTACAATTAACAATGTACAATTAAACACAGCCCGACATTAAATACGATACAATGAAACGGTGCCCTACAATCAACAATGTAAAATTAAACAGAGCCCGACATTAAATACGGTACAATGAAACAGTGCCCTACAGTGTACAAAGTAAAATTAAACAGAGCCCGACATTAAATACGGTACAATGAAACAATGCCCTACAGTGAACAAGGTAAAATTAAACAGAGCCAGACATTAAATACGGTACAATGAAACAGTGCCCTACACTGAGCAAGGCAAAATTAAACAGAGCCCGACATTAAATACAGTACAATGAAACAGTGCCCTACAGTGAAGAATGTACAATTAAACACAGCCCGACATTAAATACAGTACAATGAAACAGTGCCCGACAGTGAACAAGGTAAAATTAAACACAGCCCGACATTAAATTCGGTACAATGAAACAGTGCCCTCACTGAACAATGTAAAATTTAACAGAGCCCGACATTAAATACGGTACAATGAAACGGTGCCCTACAGTGTACAAAGTAAAATTAAACAGAGCCCGACATTAAATACGGTACAATGAAACAGTGCCCGACAGTGAACAAGGTAAAATTAAACACAGCCCGACATTAAATACGGTACAATGAAACAGTGCTCTACACTGAACAATGTAAAATTAAACAGAGCCCGACATTAAATACGGTACAATGAAACAGTGTACAAAGTAAAATTAAACAGAGCCCGACATTAAATACAGTACAATGAAACAGTGCCCTACAGTGAACAAGGTAAAATTAAACAGAGCCCGACATTAAATACGGTACAATGAAACAGTTCCCTACAGTGAACAATGTACAATTAAACACAGCCCGACATTCAATACGGTACAATGAAACAGTGCTCTACACTGAACAATGTAAAATTAAACAGAGCCCGACATTAAATACGGTACAATGAAACAGTGACCTACAGTGTACAAAGTAAAATTAAACAGAGCCCGACATTAAATACAGTACAATGAAACAGTGACCTACAGTGTACAAAGTAAAATTAAACAGAGCCCGACATTAAATACAGATCAATGAAACAGTGCCCTACACTGAACAATGTAAAAATAAACAGAGCCCGACATTAAATACGGGACAATGAAACAGTGCCCTACACTGAACAATGTACAATTAAACACAGCCCGACATTAAATACGGTACAATGAATCAGTGCCCTACACTGAACAATGTAAACTTAAACACAGCCCGACATTAAATACGGTACAATGAAACAGTGCCCTACACTGAAGAAGGTAAAATTAAACACAGCCCGACATTAAATACAGTACAATGAAACAGAGCCCTACACTGAACAAGGTAAAATTAAACAGAGCCCGACATTAAATACGGTACAATGAAACAGTGGCCTACAGTGAACAATGTAAAATAAAACACAGCCCGACATTAAATACGGTACCATGAATCAGTGCCCTACCAGCAACAATGTAAAATTAAACAGAGCCCGACATTAAATACGGTACAATGAAACAGTGCCCTACAGTGAACAAAGTAAAATTAAACAGAGCCCGACATTAAATACAGTACAATGAAACAGAGCTCTACTGTGAACAATGTAAAATAAAACAGAGCCCGACATTAAATACGGTACAATTAAACAGTGCCCTACACTGAACAAGGTAAAATTAAACAGAGCTCGACATTAAATACGGTACAATGAAACAGTGCCCTACAAGCAACAAGGAAAAATTAAACAGAGCCCGACATTAAATACGGTACAATGAAACAGTGCCCTACAGTGAACAATGTACAATTAAACACAGCCCGACATTACAAACAGTACAATGAAACAGTGACCTACAGTAAACAAGGCAAAATTAAACAGAGCCCGACATTAAATACAGTACAATGAAACAGTGCCCTACACTGAACAATGTAAAATTAAACATATCCCGACATTAAATACGGTACAATGAAACAGTGCCCTACACTGAACAATGTAAAATTAAACACAGCCCGACATTAAATACGGTACAATGAAACAGTGCACTACAGTGAACAAGGTAAAATTAAACACAGCCCGACATTAAATACAGCACAATGAAACAGTGACCTACAGAGAACAATGTAAAATTAAACAAAGCCCGACATTAAATACGGGACAATGAAACAGTGCCCTACAGTGAACAAGGTAAAATTAAACAGAGCCCGACATTAAATACGGTACAATGAAACAGTGCCCTACAGTGAACAATGTAAAATTAAACACAGCCCGACATTAAATACAGTACAATGAAACAGTGCCCTACAGTGAACAATGTAAAATTAAACACAGCCCGACATTAAATACAGTGCAATGAAACAGTGACCTACAGTGAACAAGGTAAAATTAAACAGAGCCCGACATTAAATACGGTACAATGAAACAGTGCCCTACAGTGAACAATGTAAAATTAAACAGAGCCCGACATTAAATACAGTACAATGAAACAGTGCCCTACAGTGAACAATGTAAAATTAAACAGAGCCCGACATTAAATACAGTACAATGAAACAGTGCCCTACAGTGAACAATGTAAAATTAAACACAGCCCGACATTAAATACGGTACAATGAAACAGTGACCTACAGTGAACAAGGTAAAATTAAACAGAGCCCGACATTAAATACGGGACAATGAAACAGTGACCTACAGTAAACAAGGCAAAATTAAACAGAGCCCGACACTAAATACAGTACAATGAAACAGTGCCCTACACTGAACAATGTAAAATTAAACATAGCCCGACATTAAATACGGTACAATGAAACAGTGTCCGACAGTGAACAATGTACAATTAAACAGAGCCCGACATTAAGTACGGTACAATGAAACAGTGACCTACACTGAACAATGTAAAATTAAACACAGCCCGACATTAAATACGGTACAATGAAACAGTGCCCTACACTGAACAATGTAAAATTAAACACAGCCCGACATTAAATACGGTACAATGAAACAGTGCCCTACAAGCAACAAGGAAAAATTAAACAGAGCCCGACATTAAATACGGTACAATGTACCAGTGCCCTACACTGAAAAATGTAAAATTAAACATATCCCGACATTAAATACGGTACAATGAAACAGTGCCCTACACTGAACAAGGTAAAATTAAACACAGCCCGACATTAAATACGGTACAATGAAACAGTGCCCTACAGTGAACAATGTAAAATTAAACAGAGCCCGACATTAAATACAGTACAATGAAACAGTGACCTACAGTGAACAATGTAAAATTAAACACAGCCCGACATTAAATACGGTACAATGAAACAGTGCCCTACAGTGAACAATGTAAAATTAAACACAGCCCGACATTAAATACAGTGCAATGAAACAGTGACCTACAGTAAACAATGTAAAATTAAACAGAGCCCGACATTAAATACGGTACAATGAAACAGTGACCTACAGTAAACAAGGCAAAATTAAACAGAGCCCGACACTAAATACAGTACAATGAAACAGTGCCCTACACTGAACAATGTAAAATTAAACATAGCCCGACATTAAATACGGTACAATGAAACAGTGCCCTACACTGAACAATGTAAAATTAAACACAGCCCGACATTAAATACGGTAAAATGAAACAGTGCCCTACAGTGAACAAGGTAAAATTAAACAAAGCCCGACATTAAGTATAGTACAATGAAACAGTGCCCTACAGTGAACAATGTAACATTAAACAGAACCCGACATTAAATACGGTACAATAAAACACTGCCCTACACTGAACAATGTAAAATTAAACACAGCCCGACATTAAATACGGTGCAATGAATCAGTGCCCTACACTGAACAATGTAAAATTAAACACAGCCCGACATTAAATACGGTACAATGAAACAGTGACCTACAGTAAACAAGGCAAAATTAAACAGAGCCCGACATTAAATACAGATCAATGAAACAGTGCCCTACAGTGAACAAAGTAAAATTAAACAGAGCCCGACATTAAATACAGTACAATGAAACAGTGCCCTACACTGAACAATGTAAAAATAAACAGAGCCCGACATTAAATACGGGACAATGAAACAGTGCCCGACAGTGAACAAGGTAAAATTAAACAGAGCCCAGCATTAAATACAGCACAATGAAACAATGCCCTACAGTGAAGAATGTAAAATTAAACACATCCCGACATTAAATACCGTACAATGAAACAGTGACCTACAGTGAACAATGTAAAATTAAACATAGCCCGACATTAAATACGGTACAATGAAACAGTGCCCTACAGTGAACTATGTAAAATTAAACAGAGCACGACATTAAATACAGTACAATGAAACAGTGCCCTCAACTGAGCAAGTAAAAATTAAACACAGCCCGACATTAAATACGGTACAATGAAACAGTGCCCTACAGTGAACAAGGTAAAATTAAACAGAGCCCGACATTAAATACGGTACAATGAATCAGTGCCCTACACTGAACAAGGTAAAATTAAACAGAGCTCGACATTAAATACGGTACAATGAATCAGTGCCCTACACTGAACAAGGTAAAATTAAACAGAGCTCGACATTAAATACGGTACAATGAAACAGTGCCCTACAAGCAACAAGGAAAAATTAAACAGAGCCCGACATTAAATACAGTACAATGTAACAGTGCCCTCCACTGAGCAAGGAAAAATTAAACACAGCCCGACATTAAATACGGTACAATGAAACAGTGCCCTACAGTGAACAAGGTAAAATTAAACAGAGCCCGACATTAAATACGGTACAATTAAACAGTGCCCTACAGTGAACAATGTAAAATTAAACAGAGCTCGACATTAAATACGGTACAATGAAACAGTGCCCTCAACTGAGCAAGGAAAAATTAAACACAGCCCGACATTAAATACGGTACAATGAAACAGTGCCCTACCAGCAACAATGTAAAATTAAACAGAGCCCGACATTAAATACGGTACACTGAAACAGTGCCCTACAGTGAACAGTGTAAAATTAAACAGAGCCCGACATTAAATACGGTACAATGAAACAGTGCCCTACAGTGAACAGTGTAAAATTAAACAGAGCCCGACATTAAATACGGTACAATGAAACAGTGCCCTACACTGAACAAAGTAAAATTAAACAGAGACAGACATTAAATACAGTACAATGAAACAGGGCTCTACTGTGAACAATGTAAAATAAAACACAGCCCGACATTAAATACGGTACAATTAATCAGTGCCCTACCAGCAACAAGGTAAAATTAAACACAGCCCGACATTAAATACGGTACAATGAAACACTGCCCTACAGTGAACAAAGTAAAATTAAACAGAGCTCGACATTAAATACGGTACAATGAAACAGGGCTCTACTGTGAACAATGTAAAATAAAACAGAGCCCGACATTAAATACGGTACAATGAAACAGTGCCCTACAGTGAACAAGGTAAAATTAAACAGAGCCCGACATTAAATACGGTACAATTAAACAGTGCCCTACAGGGAACAATGTAAAATTAAACAGAGCTCGACATTAAATACGGTACAATGAATCAGTGCCCTACACTGAACAAGGTAAAATTAAACAGAGCTCGACATTAAATACGGTACAATGAAACAGTGCCCTACAAGCAACAAGGAAAAATTAAACAGAGCCCGACATTAAATACAGTACAATGTAACAGTGCCCTCCACTGAGCAAGGTAAAATTAAACACAGCCCGACATTAAATACAGTACAATGAAACAGTGCCCTACGCTGAACAATGTAAAATTAAACAGAGCACGACATTAAATACGGGACAATGAAACAGTGACCTACAGTAAACAAGGCAAAATTAAACAGAGCGCGACATTAAATACAGTACAATGAAACAGTGCCCTACACTGAACAATGTAAAATTAAACACAGCCCGACATTAAATACAGTACAATGAAACAGTGCCCTACACTGAACAATGTAAAATTAAACATAGCCCGACATTAAATACGGTACAATGAAACAGTGCCCGACAGTGAACAATGTAAAATTAAACAGCGCCCGACATTAAATACAGTACAATGTAACAGTGCCCTCCACTGAGCAAGGTAAAATTAAACACAGCCCGACATTAAATACAGTACAATGAAACAGTGCCCTACACTGAACAATGTAAAATTAAACAGAGCCCGACATTAAATACGGGACAATGAAACAGTGACCTACAGTAAACAAGGCAAAATTAAACAGAGCGCGACATTAAATACGGTACAATGAAACAGTGCCCTACGCTGAACAATGTAAAATTAAACAGAGCCCGACATTAAATACGGGACAATGAAACAGTGACCTACAGTAAACAAGGCAAAATTAAACAGAGCGCGACATTATATACGGTACAATGAAACAGTGCCCTACACTGAACAATGTAAAATTAAACACAGCCCGACATTAAATACAGTACAATGAAACAGTGCCCTACACTGAACAATGTAAAATTAAACACAGCCCGACATTAAATACGGTAAAATGAAACAGTGCCCTACAGTGAACAAGGTAAAATTAAACAAAGCCCGACATTAAATATAGTACAATGAAACAGTGCCCTACAGTGAACAAGGTAACATTAAACAGAGACCGACATTAAATACGGTACAATAAAACAGTGCCCGACAGTGAACAATGTAAAATTAAACACAGCCCGACATTAAATATAGTACAATGAAACAGTGCCCTACAGTGAACAAGGTAACATTAAACAGAGACCGACATTAAATACGGTACAATGAAACAGTGCCCTACAGTGAACAATGTAAAATTAAACAGAGCCCGACATTAAATACGGTACAATAAAACAGTGCCCGACAGTGAACAATGTAAAATTAAACACAGCCCGACATTAAATACGGTACAATGAATCAGTGCCCTACAGTGAACAATGTAAAATTAAACACAGCCCAACATTAAATACGGGACAATGAAACAGTGCCCTACAGTGAACAATGTAAAATTAAACAGAGCCCGACATTAAATACTAAACAGTGAAACAGTGCCCTACACTGAACAATGTAAAATTAAACACAGCCCGACATTAAATACGGTACAATGAATCAGTGCCCTACACTGAACAATGTAAAATTAAACACAGCCCGACATTAAAAACGGTACAATTAAACAGTGCCCGACAGTGAACAATGTAAAATTAAACAGAGCTCGACATTAAATACAGTACAATGAATCAGTGCCCTACAGTGAACAAGGTAAAATTAAACAGAGCCCGACATTAAATACAGTACAATGAAACAGTGCCCTACAGTGAACAATGTAAAATTAAACACAGCCCGACATTAAATACAGTACAATGAAACAGTGCCCTACACTGAACAATGTAAAATTAAACACAGCCCGACATTAAATACGGTAAAATGAAACAGTGCCCTACACTGAACAAGGTAAAATTAAACACAGCCCGACATTAAATACGGTACAATGAAACAGTGACCTACAGTAAACAAGGCAAAATTAAACAGAGCCCGACATTCAATACAGTACAATGAAACAGTGCCCTACACTGAACAATGTAACATTAAACAGAGCCCTACATTAAATACGGTACAATGAAACAGTGACCTACAGTGAACAATGTAAAATTAAACACAGCCCGACATTAAATACGGTACAATGAAACAATGCCCTACAGTGAACAAGGTAAAATTAAACAGAGCCCGACATTAAATACGGTACAATGAAACAGTGCCCTACACTGAACACTGTAAAATTAAACAGAGCACGACATTAAATACGGTACAATGAAACAGTGCCCTACAGTGAACAAGGTAAAATTAAACACAGCCCGACATTAAATACGGTACAATGAAACAGTGCCCTACAGTGAACAATGTAAAATTAAACAGAGCCCGACATTAAATACAGCACAATGAAACAGTGACCTACAGTAAACAAGGCAAAATTAAACAGAGCCCGACATTAAATACAGTACAATGAAACAGTGCCCTACACTGAACAATGTAAAATTAAACACAGCCCGACATTAAATACGGTACAATGAAACAGTGCCCTACAGTGAACAATGTAAAATTAAACAGAGCCCGACATTAAATACAGGACAATGAAACAGTGACCTACAGTAAACAAGGTAAAATTAAACAGAGCCCGACATTAAATACGGTACAATGAAACAATGCCCGACAGTGAAGAATGTAAAATTAAACAGAGCCCGACATTAAATACGGTACAATGAAACAATGCCCGACAGTGAAGAATGTAAAATTAAACAGAGCCCGACATTAAATACGGTACAATGAAACAATGCCCTACAGTGAACAATGTAAAATTAAACAGAGCCCGACATTAAATACAGTACAATGAAACAGTGCCCTACACTGAGCAATGTAAAATTAATCAGAGCCCGACATTAAATACGGTACAATGAAACAGTGCCCTACACTGAACACTGTAAAATTAATCAGAGCCCGACATTAAATACAGTACAATGAAACAGTGCCCTACAGTGAACAATGTAAAATTAAACAGAGCCCGACATTAAATACAGTACAATGAAACAGTGACCTACAGTAAACAAGGCAAAATTAAACAGAGCCCGACATTAAATCCAGTCCAATGAAACAATGCCCTACACTGAACACTGAAAAATTAAACAGAGCCCGACATTAAATACAGCACAATGAAACAGTGCCCTACAGTGAACAATGTAAAACTAAACACAGCCCGACATTAAATACGGTAAAATGAAACAGTGCCCTACACTGAACAAGGTAAAATTAAACAGAGCCCGACATTAAATACGGTACAATGAAACAGTGCCCTACACTGAACAAGGTAAAATTAAACAGAGCCCGACATTAAATACGGTACAATGAAACAGTGCCCTACAGTGAACAATGTAAAATTAAACAGAGCTCGACATTAAATACGGTACAATGAATCAGTGCCCTACACTGAACAATGTAAACTTAAACACAGCCGGACATTAAATACGGTACAATGAAACAGTGCCCTACAGTGAACAATGTAAAATTAAACACAGCCCGACATTAAATACAGTACAATGAAACAGTGCCCAACAGTGAACCATGTAAAATTAAACAGAGGCCGACATTAAATACAGTACAATGAATCAGTGCCCTACACTGAACAATGTAAACTTAAACACAGCCCGACATTAAATACGGTACAATGAAACAGTGCCCTACAGTGAACAATGTAAAATTAAACAGAGCCCGACATTAAATACAGTACAATGAAACAGTGCCCTACAGTGAGCAATGTAAAATTAAACAGAGCCCGACATTAAATACAGTACAATGAAACAGTGCCCTACAGTGAACAATGTAAAATTAAACAGAGCCCGACATTAAATACAGTACAATGAAACAGTGCCCTACAGTGAACAATGTAAAATTAAACCGAGCCCGACATTAAATACAGTACAATGAAACAGTGACCTACAGTAAACAAGGAAAAATTAACAGAGCCCGACATTAAATACAGTACAATGAAACAGTGCCCTACACTGAACAATGTAAAATTAAACACAGCCCGACATTAAATACGGTAAAATGAAACAGTGCCCTACACTGAACAAGGTAAAATTAAACAGAGCCCGACATTAAATACGGTACAATGAAACAGTGCCCTACACTGAACAAGGTAAAATTAAACAGAGCCCGACATTAAATACAGTACACTGAAACAGTGACCTACAGTAAACAAGGCAAAATTAAACAGAGCCCGACATTAAATACAGTACAATGAAACAGTGCCCTACACTGAACAATGTAACATTAAACAGAGCCCGACATTAAATACGGGACAATGAAACAGTGCCGACAGTGAACAAGGTAAAATTAAACAGAGCCCAACTTTAAATACAGCACAATGAAACAGTGCCCTACAGTGAACAATGTACAATTAAACACAGCCCGACAGTAAGTACGGTACAATGAAACAGTGCCCTACACTGAACAAGGTAAAATTAAACAGAGCCCGACATTAAATACGGTACAATGAATCAGTGCCCTACACTGAACAATGTAAACTTAAACACAGCCCGACATTAAATACGGTACAATGAAACAGTGCCCTACACTGAAGAAGGTAAAATTAAACACAGCCTGACATTAAATACGGTACAATGAAACAGTGCCCTACAGTGAACAATGTACAATGAAACACAGCCCGACAGTAAATACGGTACAATGAAACAGTGCGCTACACTGAACAAGGTAAAATTAAACAGAGCCCGACATTAAATACGGTACAATGAAACAGTGGCCTACAGTGAACAATGTAAAATAAAACACAGCCCGACATTAAATACGGTACAATTAATCAGTGCCCTACCAGCAACAATGTAAAATTAAACACAGCCCGACATTAAATACGGTACAATGAAACAGTGCCCTACAGTGAACAAAGTAAAATTAAACAGAGCCCGACATTAATTACAGTACAATGAAACAGAGCTCTACTGTGAACAATGTAAAATAAAACAGAGCCCGACATTAAATACGGTACAATTAAACAGTGCCCTACACTGAACAAGGTAAAATTAAACAGAGCTCGACATTAAATACGGTACAATGAAACAGTGCCCTACAAGCAACAAGGAAAAATTAAACAGAGCCCGACATTAAATACGGTACAATGAAACAGTGCCCTACAGTGAACAATGTACAATTAAACACAGCCCGACATTACAAACAGTACAATGAAACAGTGACCTACAGTAAACAAGGCAAAATTAAACAGAGCCCGACATTAAATACAGTACAATGAAACAGTGCCCTACACTGAACAATGTAAAATTAAACATATCCCGACATTAAATACGGTACAATGAAACAGTGCCCTACACTGAACAATGTAAAATTAAACACAGCCCGACATTAAATACGGTACAATGAAACAGTGCACTACAGTGAACAAGGTAAAATTAAACACAGCCCGACATTAAATACAGCACAATGAAACAGTGACCTACAGAGAACAATGTAAAATTAAACAGAGCCCGACATTAAATACGGGACAATGAAACAGTGCCCTACAGTGAACAAGGTAAAATTAAACAGAGCCCGACATTAAATACGGTACAATGAAACAGTGCCCTACAGTGAACAATGCAAAATTAAACACAGCCCGACATTAAATACAGTACAATGAAACAGTGCCCTACAGTGAACAATGTAAAATTAAACACAGTCCGACATTAAATACAGTGCAATGAAACAGTGACCTACAGTGAACAAGGTAAAATTAAACAGAGCCCGACATTAAATACGGTACAATGAAACAGTGCCCTACAGTGAACAATGTAAAATTAAACAGAGCCCGACATTAAATACGGTACAATGAAACAGTGCCCTACAGTGAACAAGGTAAAATTAAACAGAGCCCGACATTAAATACAGTACAATGAAACAGTGCCCTACAGTGAACAATGTAAAATTAAACAGAGCCCGACATTGAATACAGTACAATGAAACAGTGCCCTACAGTGAACAATGTAAAATTAAACACAGCCCGACATTAAATACGGTACAATGAAACAGTGACCTACAGTGAACAAGGTAAAATTAAACAGAGCCCGACATTAAATACGGGACAATGAAACAGTGACCTACAGTAAACAAGGCAAAATTAAACAGAGCCCGACACTAAATACAGTACAATGAAACAGTGCCCTACACTGAACAATGTAAAATTAAACATAGCCCGACATTAAATACGGTACAATGAAACAGTGTCCGACAGTGAACAATGTACAATTAAAGAGAGCCCGACATTAAGTACGGTACAATGAAACAGTGACCTACACTGAACAATGTAAAATTAAACACAGCCCGACATTAAATACGGTACAATGAAACAGTGCCCTACACTGAACAATGTAAAATTAAACACAGCCCGACATTAAATACGGTACAATGAAACAGTGCCCTACAAGCAACAAGGAAAAATTAAACAGAGCCCGACATTAAATACAGTACAATGTAACAGTGCCCTCCACTGAGCAAGGAAAAATTAAACACAGCCCGACATTAAATACGGTACAATGAAACAGTGCCCTACAGTGAACAAGGTAAAATTAAACAGAGCCCGACATTAAATACGGTACAATTAAACAGTGCCCTACAGTGAACAATGTAAAATTAAACAGAGCTCGACATTAAATACGGTACAATGAAACAGTGCCCTCAACTGAGCAAGGAAAAATTAAACACAGCCCGACATTAAATACGGTACAATGAAACAGTGCCCTACCAGCAACAATGTAAAATTAAACAGAGCCCGACATTAAATACGGTACACTGAAACAGTGCCCTACAGTGAACAGTGTAAAATTAAACAGAGCCCGACATTAAATACGGTACAATGAAACAGTGCCCTACAGTGAACAGTGTAAAATTAAACAGAGCCCGACATTAAATACGGTACAATGAAACAGGGCTCTACTGTGAACAATGTAAAATAAAACACAGCCCGACATTAAATACAGTACAATGAAACAGTGCCCTACACTGAACAAAGTAAAATTAAACAGAGACCGACATTAAATACAGTACAATGAAACAGGGCTCTACTGTGAACAATGTAAAATAAAACACAGCCCGACATTAAATACGGTACAATTAATCAGTGCCCTACCAGCAACAAGGTAAAATTAAACACAGCCCGACATTAAATACGGTACAATGAAACACTGCCCTACAGTGAACAATGTAAAATAAAACAGAGCCCGACATTAAATACGGTACAATGAAACAGTGCCCTACAGTGAACAAGGTAAAATTAAACAGAGCCCGACATTAAATACGGTACAATTAAACAGTGCCCTACAGTGAACAATGTAAAATTAAACAGAGCTCGACATTAAATACGGTACAATGAATCAGTGCCCTACACTGAACAAGGTAACATTAAACAGAGCTCGACATTAAATACGGTACAATGAAACAGTGCCCTACAAGCAACAAGGAAAAATTAAACAGAGCCCGACATTAAATACAGTACAATGAAACAGTGCCCTACAGTGAACAATGTAAAATTAAACAGAGCCCGACATTAAATACGGTACAATGTAACAGTGCCCTCCACTGAGCAAGGTAAAATTAAACACAGCCCGACATTAAATACAGTACAATGAAACAGTGCCCTACGCTGAACAATGTAAAATTAAACAGAGCCCGACATTAAATACGGGACAATGAAACAGTGACCTACAGTAAACAAGGCAAAATTAAACAGAGCGCGACATTAAATACAGTACAATGAAACAGTGCCCTACACTGAACAATGTAAAATTAAACACAGCCCGACATTAAATACAGTACAATGAAACAGTGCCCTACACTGAACAATGCAAAATTAAACATAGCCCGACATTAAATACGGTACAATGAAACAGTGCCCGACAGTGAACAATGTAAAATTAAACAGCGCCCGACATTAAATACAGTACAATGTAACAGTGCCCTCCACTGAGCAAGGTAAAATTAAACACAGCCCGACATTAAATACAGTACAATGAAACAGTGCCCTACACTGAACAATGTAAAATTAAACAGAGCCCGACATTAAATACGGGACAATGAAACAGTGACCTACAGTAAACAAGGCAAAATTAAACAGAGCGCGACATTAAATACGGTACAATGAAACAGTGCCCTACGCTGAACAATGTAAAATTAAACAGAGCCCGACATTAAATACGGGACAATGAAACAGTGACCTACAGTAAACAAGGCAAAATTAAACAGAGCGCGACATTATATACGGTACAATGAAACAGTGCCCTACACTGAACAATGTAAAATTAAACACAGCCCGACATTAAATACAGTACAATGAAACAGTGCCCTACACTGAACAATGTAAAATTAAACACAGCCCGACATTAAATACGGTAAAATGAAACAGTGCCCTACAGTGAACAAGGTAAAATTAAACAAAGCCCGACATTAAATATAGTACAATGAAACAGTGCCCTACAGTGAACAAGGTAACATTAAACAGAGACCGACATTAAATACGGTACAATAAAACAGTGCCCGACAGTGAACAACGTAAAATTAAACAGAGCCCGACATTAAATACGGTACAATAAAACAGTGCCCGACAGTGAACAATGTAAAATTAAACACAGCCCGACATTAAATACGGTACAATGAAACAGTGCCCTACACTGAACAATGTAAAATTAAACACAGCCCGACATTAAATACGGTACAATGAATCAGTGCCCTACACTGAACAATGTAAAATTAAACACAGCCCGACATTAAATACGGTACAATGAATCAGTGCCCTACACTGAACAATGTAAAATTAAACACAGCCCGACATTAAAAACGGTACAATTAAACAGTGCCCGACAGTGAACAATGTAAAATTAAACAGAGCTCGACATTAAATACAGTACAATGAATCAGTGCCCTACAGTGAACAAGGTAAAATTAAACAGAGCCCGACATTAAATACAGTACAATGAAACAGTGCCCTACACTGAACAAGGTAAAATTAAACACAGCCCGACATTAAATACGGTACAATGAAACAGTGACCTACAGTAAACAAGGCAAAATTAAACAGAGCCCGACATTCAATACAGTACAATGAAACAGTGCCCTAGACTGAACAAGGTAAAATTAAACACAGCCCGACATTAAATACGGTACAATGAAACAGTGACCTACAGTGAACAATGTAAAATTAAACACAGCCCGACATTAAATACGGTACAATGAAACAATGCCCTACAGTGAACAAGGTAAAATTAAACAGAGCCCGACATTAAATACGGTACAATGAAACAGTGCCCTACACTGAGCAATGTAAAATCAATCAGAGCCCGACATTAAATACGGTACAATGAAACAGTGCCCTACACTGAACACTGTAAAATTAATCAGAGCCCGACATTAAATACAGTACAATGAAACAGTGCCCTACAGTGAACAATGTAAAATTAAACAGAGCCCGACATTAAATACAGTACAATGAAACAGTGACCTACAGTAAACAAGGCAAAATTAAACAGAGCCCGACATTAAATCCAGTCCAATGAAACAATGCCCTACACTGAACACTGAAAAATTAAACAGAGCCCGACATTAAATACAGCACAATGAAACAGTGACCTACAGTGAACAATGTAAAACTAAACACAGCCCGACATTAAATACGGTAAAATGAAACAGTGCCCTACACTGAACAAGGTAAAATTAAACAGAGCCCGACATTAAATACGGTACAATGAAACAGTGCCCTACACTGAACAAGGTAAAATTAAACACAGCCCGACATTAAATACAGTACAATGAAACAGTGCCCAACAGTGAACAATGTAAAATTAAACAGAGGCCGACATTAAATACAGTACAATGAATCAGTGCCCTACACTGAACAATGTAAACTTAAACACAGCCCGACATTAAATACGGTACAATGAAACAGTGCCCGACAGTGAACAATGTAAAATTAAACAGAGCCCGACATTAAATACAGTACAATGAAACAGTGCCCTACAGTGAGC
Organism: Scyliorhinus torazame; assembly: GCF_047496885.1. NCBI lineage: Eukaryota > Metazoa > Chordata > Chondrichthyes > Carcharhiniformes > Scyliorhinidae > Scyliorhinus > Scyliorhinus torazame. Next base: position 1,068,300 of record NW_027307770.1, read on the forward strand.
AATGTAAAATTAAACAGAGCCCGACATTAAATACAGTACAATGAAACAGTGCCCTACAGTGAACAATGTAAAATTAAACAGAGCCCGACATTAAATACAGTACAATGAAACAGTGCCCTACAGTGAACAATGTAAAATTAAACCGAGCCCGACATTAAATACAGTACAATGAAACAGTGACCTACAGTAAACAAGGAAAAATTAACAGAGCCCGACATTAAATACAGTACAATGAAACAGTGCCCTACACTGAACAATGTAAAATTAAACACAGCCCGACATTAAATACGGTAAAATGAAACAGTGCCCTACACTGAACAAGGTAAAATTAAACAGAGCCCGACATTAAATACGGTACAATGTTACAGTCCCCTACAGTGAACAATGTAAAATTAAACAGTGCCCGACATTAAATACGGTACAATGAAACAGTGCCCTACACTGAGCAATGTAAAATTAATCAGAGCCCGACATTAAATACGGTACAATGAAACAGTGCCCTACACTGAACACTGTAAAATTAATCAGAGCCCGACATTAAATACAGTACAATGAAACAGTGCCCTACAGTGAACAATGTAAAATTAAACAGAGCCCGACATTAAATACAGTACAATGAAACAGTGACCTACAGTAAACAAGGCAAAATTAAACAGAGCCCGACATTAAATCCAGTCCAATGAAACAATGCCCTACACTGAACACTGAAAAATTAAACAGAGCCCGACATTAAATACAGCACAATGAAACAGTGACCTACAGTGAACAATGTAAAACTAAACACAGCCCGACATTAAATACGGTAAAATGAAACAGTGCCCTACACTGAACAAGGTAAAATTAAACAGAGGCCGACATTAAATACAGTACAATGAATCAGTGCCCTACACTGAACAATGTAAACTTAAACACAGCCCGACATTAAATACGGTACAATGAAACAGTGCCCGACAGTGAACAATGTAAAATTAAACAGAGCCCGACATTAAATACAGTACAATGAAACAGTGCCCTACAGTGAGCAATGTAAAATTAAACAGAGCCCGACATTAAATACAGTACAATGAAACAGTGCCCTACAGTGAACAATGTAAAATTAAACAGAGCCCGACATTAAATACAGTACAATGAAACAGTGCCCTACAGTGAACAATGTAAAATTAAACCGAGCCCGACATTAAATACAGTACAATGAAACAGTGACCTACAGTAAACAAGGAAAAATTAACAGAGCCCGACATTAAATACAGTACAATGAAACAGTGCCCTACACTAAACAATGTAAAATTAAACACAGCCCGACATTAAATACGGTAAAATGAAACAGTGCCCTACACTGAACAAGGTAAAATTAAACAGAGCCCGACATTAAATACGGTACAATGTTACAGTCCCCTACAGTGAACAATGTAAAATTAAACAGAGCCCGACATTAAATACGGTACAATGAAACAGTGCCCTACACTGAACAAGGTAAAATTAAACAGAGCCCGACATTAAATACAGTACACTGAAACAGTGACCTACAGTAAACAAGGCAAAATTAAACAGAGCCCGACATTAAATACAGTACAATGAAACAGTGCCCTACACTGAACAATGTAACATTAAACAGAGCCCGACATTAAATACGGGACAATGAAACAGTGCCGACAGTGAACAAGGTAAAATTAAACAGAGCCCAACATTAAATACAGCACAATGAAAAAATGCCCTACAGTGAAGAATGTAAAATTAAACACAGCCCGACATTAAATACAGTACAATGAAACAGTGCCCTACAGTGAACAATGTACAATTAAACACAGCCCGACAGTAAATACGGTACAATGAAACAGTGCCCTACACTGAACAAGGTAAAATTAAACAGAGCCCGACATTAAATACGGTACAATGAAACAGTGCCCTGCACTGAACAAGGTAAAATTAAACGGAGCCCGACATTAAATACGGTACAATGAAACAGTGACCTACAGTGAACAAGGTAAAATTAAACAGAGCCCAGCATTAAATACAGCACAATGAAACAGTGCCCTACACTGAACAATGTAAACTTAAACACAGCCCGACATTAAATACAGTACAATGAATCAGTGCCCTGCACTGAACAATGTAAACTTAAACACAGCCCGACATTAAATACGGTACAATGAATCACTGCCCTACACTGAACAATGTAAAATTATACACAGCCCGACATTAAATACAGTACAATGAAACAGTGACCTACAGTAAACAAGGCAAAATTAAACAGAGCCCGACATTAAATACAGTACAATGAAACAGTGACCTACAGTAAACAAGGCAAAATTAAACAGTGCCCGACATTAAATACGGTACAATGAAACAGTGCCCTACACTGAACAATGTAAAATTAAACAGTGCCCGACATTAAATACAGTACAATGAAACAGTGCCCAACAGTGAACAATGTAAATTAAACAGAGCCCGACATTAAATACAGCACAATGAAACAGTGCCCTACACTGAACAATGTAAACTTAAACACAGCCCGACATTAAATACAGTACAATGAATCAGTGCCCTACACTGAACAATGTAAACTTAAACACAGCCCGACATTAAATACGGTACAATGAATCACTGCCCTACACTGAGCAAGGTAAAATTAAACACAGCCCGACATTAAATACAGTACAATGAAACAGTGACCTACAGTAAACAAGGCAAAATTAAACAGAGCCCGACATTAAATACGGGACAATGAAACAGTGCCGACAGTAAACAAGGCAAAATTAAACAGAGCCCGACATTAAATACGGTGCAATGAAACAGTGACCTACAGTGAACAAGGTAAAATTAAACAGAGCCCGACAGTAAATACGGTACAATGAAACAGTGACCTACAGTAAACAAGGCAAAATTAAACAGTGCCCGACATTAAATACGGTACAATGAAACAGTGCCCTACACTGAACAATGTAAAATTAAACAGTGCCCGACATTAAATACAGTACAATGAAACAGTGCCCAACAGTGAACAATGTAAATTAAACAGAGCCCGACATTAAATACAGCACAATGAAACAGTGCCCTACACTGAACAATGTAAACTTAAACACAGCCCGACATTAAATACAGTACAATGAATCAGTGCCCTACACTGAACAATGTAAACTTAAACACAGCCCGACATTAAATACGGTACAATGAATCACTGCCCTACACTGAACAATGTAAAATTATACACAGCCCGACATTAAATACAGTACAATGAAACAGTGACCTACAGTAAACAAGGCAAAATTAAACAGAGCCCGACATTAAATACAGTACAATGAAACAGTGACCTACAGTAAACAAGGCAAAATTAAACAGCGCCCGACATTAAATACGGTACAATGAAACAGTGCCCTACACTGAACAATGTAAAATTAAACAGTGCCCGACATTAAATACAGTACAATGAAACAGTGCCCAACAGTGAACAATGTAAATTAAACAGAGCCCGACATTAAATACAGCACAATGAAACAGTGCCCTACACTGAACAATGTAAACTTAAACACAGCCCGACATTAAATACAGTACAATGAATCAGTGCCCTACACTGAACAATGTAAACTTAAACACGGCCCGACATTAAATACGGTACAATGAATCACTGCCCTACACTGAACAATGTAAAATTATACACAGCCCGACATTAAATACAGTACAATGAAACAGTGCCCTACAGTGAACAAGGTAAAATTAAACAGAGCCCGACATTAAATACAGTACAATGAAACAGTGCCCTACAGTGAACAATGTAAAATTAAACAGAGCCCAACATTAAATACGGTACAATGAAACAGTGACCTACACTGAACAATGTAAAATTAAACAGAGCCCGACATTAAATACAGTACAATGAAACAGTGACTTACAGAAAACAAGGAAAAATTAAACAGAGCCCGACATTAAATACAGTACAATGAAACAGTGCCCTACACTGAACAATGTAAAATTAAACACAGCCCGACATTAAATACGGTAAAATGAAACAGTGCCCTACACTGAACAAGGTAAAATTAAACAGAGCCCGACATTAAATACGGTACAATGAAACAGTGCCCTACACTGAACAAGGTAAAATTAAACAGAGACCGACATTAAATACAGTACACTGAAACAGTGACCTACACTGAACAATTTAACATTAAACAGAGCCCGACATTAAATACGGGACAATGAAAAAATGCCCTACAGTGAAGAATGTAAAATTAAACACAGCCCGACATTAAATACAGTACAATGAAACAGTGCCCTACACTGAACAATGTAACATTAAACAGAGCCCGACATTAAATACGGGACAATGAAACAGTTCCCGACAGTGAACAAGGTAAAATTAAACAGAGCCCGACATTAAATACAGTACAATGAAACAGTGCCCTACACTGAACAATGTAACATTAAACAGAGCCCGACATTAAATACGGGACAATGAAACAGTTCCCGACAGTGAACAAGGTAAAATTAAACAGAGCCCGACATTAAATACGGGACAATGAAACAGTGCCGACAGTGAACAAGGTAAAATTAAACAGAGCCCAACATTAAATACAGCACAATGAAAAAATGCCCTACAGTGAAGAATGTAAAATTAAACACAGCCCGACATTAAATACAGTACAATGAAACAGTGCCCTACAGTGAACAATGTACAATTAAACACAGCCCGACAGTAAATACGGTACAATGAAACAGTGCCCTACACTGAACAATGTAAACTTAAACACAGCCCGACATTAAATACAGTACAATGAAACAGTGCCCTACACTGAACAAGGTAAAATTAAACAGAGCCCGACATTAAATACAGTACACTGAAACAGTGACCTACACTGAACAATTTAACATTAAACAGAGCCCGACATTAAATACGGGACAATGAAACAGTGCCGACAGTGAACAAGGTAAAATTAAACAGAGCCCAACATTAAATACAGCACAATGAAAAAATGCCCTACACTGAGCAATGTAAAATTAATCAGAGCCCGACATTAAATACGGTACAATGAAACAGTGCCCTACACTGAACACTGTAAAATTAATCAGAGCCCGACATTAAATACAGTACAATGAAACAGTGCCCTACAGTGAACAATGTAAAATTAAACAGAGCCCGACATTAAATACAGTACAATGAAACAGTGACCTACAGTAAACAAGGCAAAATTAAACAGAGCCCGACATTAAATCCAGTCCAATGAAACAATGCCCTACACTGAACACTGAAAAATTAAACAGAGCCCGACATTAAATACAGCACAATGAAACAGTGACCTACAGTGAACAATGTAAAACTAAACACAGCCCGACATTAAATACGGTAAAATGAAACAGTGCCCTACACTGAACAAGGTAAAATTAAACAGAGGCCGACATTAAATACAGTACAATGAATCAGTGCCCTACACTGAACAATGTAAACTTAAACACAGCCCGACATTAAATACGGTACAATGAAACAGTGCCCGACAGTGAACAATGTAAAATTAAACAGAGCCCGACATTAAATACAGTACAATGAAACAGTGCCCTACAGTGAGCAATGTAAAATTAAACAGAGCCCGACATTAAATACAGTACAATGAAACAGTGCCCTACAGTGAACAATGTAAAATTAAACAGAGCCCGACATTAAATACAGTACAATGAAACAGTGCCCTACAGTGAACAATGTAAAATTAAACCGAGCCCGACATTAAATACAGTACAATGAAACAGTGACCTACAGTAAACAAGGAAAAATTAACAGAGCCCGACATTAAATACAGTACAATGAAACAGTGCCCTACACTGAACAATGTAACATTAAACAGAGCCCGACATTAAATACGGGACAATGAAACAGTGCCGACAGTGAACAAGGTAAAATTAAACAGAGCCCAACGTTAAATACAGCACAATGAAAAAATGCCCTACAGTGAAGAATGTAAAATTAAACACAGCCCGACATTAAATACAGTACAATGAAACAGTGCCCTACAGTGAACAATGTACAATTAAACACAGCCCGACAGTAAATACGGTACAATGAAACAGTGCCCTACACTGAACAAGGTAAAATTAAACAGAGCCCGACATTAAATACGGTACAATGAAACAGTGCCCTGCACTGAACAAGGTAAAATTAAACGGAGCCCGACATTAAATACGGTACAATGAAACAGTGACCTACAGTGAACAAGGTAAAATTAAACAGAGCCCAGCATTAAATACAGCACAATGAAACAGTGCCCTACACTGAACAATGTAAACTTAAACACAGCCCGACATTAAATACAGTACAATGAATCAGTGCCCTACACTGAACAATGTAAACTTAAACACAGCCCGACATTAAATACGGTACAATGAATCACTGCCCTACACTGAACAATGTAAAATTATACACAGCCCGACATTAAATACAGTACAATGAAACAGTGACCTACAGTAAACAAGGCAAAATTAAACAGAGCCCGACATTAAATACAGTACAATGAAACAGTGACCTACAGTAAACAAGGCAAAATTAAACAGTGCCCGACATTAAATACGGTACAATGAAACAGTGCCCTACACTGAACAATGTAAAATTAAACAGTGCCCGACATTAAATACAGTACAATGAAACAGTGCCCAACAGTGAACAATGTAAATTAAACAGAGCCCGACATTAAATACAGCACAATGAAACAGTGCCCTACACTGAACAATGTAAACTTAAACACAGCCCGACATTAAATACAGTACAATGAATCAGTGCCCTACACTGAACAATGTAAACTTAAACACGGCCCGACATTAAATACGGTACAATGAATCACTGCCCTACACTGAACAATGTAAAATTATACACAGCCCGACATTAAATACAGTACAATGAAACAGTGCCCTACAGTGAACAAGGTAAAATTAAACAGAGCCCGACATTAAATACAGTACAATGAAACAGTGCCCTACAGTGAACAATGTAAAATTAAACAGAGCCCAACATTAAATACGGTACAATGAAACAGTGACCTACACTGAACAATGTAAAATTAAACAGAGCCCGACATTAAATACAGTACAATGAAACAGTGACTTACAGAAAACAAGGAAAAATTAAACAGAGCCCGACATTAAATACAGTACAATGAAACAGTGCCCTACACTGAACAATGTAAAATTAAACACAGCCCGACATTTAATACGGTAAAATGAAACAGTGCCCTACACTGAACAAGGTAAAATTAAACAGAGCCCGACATTAAATACGGTACAATGAAACAGTGCCCTACACTGAACAAGGTAAAATTAAACAGAGGCCGACATTAAATACAGTACACTGAAACAGTGACCTACACTGAACAATTTAACATTAAACAGAGCCCGACATTAAATACGGGACAATGAAACAGTGCCGACAGTGAACAAGGTAAAATTAAACAGAGCCCAACATTAAATACAGCACAATGAAAAAATGCCCTACAGTGAAGAATGTAAAATTAAACACAGCCCGACATTAAATACAGTACAATGAAACAGTGCCCTACACTGAACAATGTAACATTAAACAGAGCCCGACATTAAATACGGGACAATGAAACAGTGCCGACAGTGAACAAGGTAAAATTAAACAGAGCCCAACATTAAATACAGCACAATGAAAAAATGCCCTACAGTGAAGAATGTAAAATTAAACACAGCCCGACATTAAATACAGTACAATGAAACAGTGCCCTACAGTGAACAATGTACAATTAAACACAGCCCGACAGTAAATAAGGTACAATGAAACAGTGCCCTACACTGAACAATGTAAACTTAAACACAGCCCGACATTAAATACAGTACAATGAATCAGTGCCCTACACTGAACAATGTAAACTTAAACACAGCCCGACATTAAATACGGTACAATGAATCACTGCCCTACACTGAACAATGTAAAATTATACACAGCCCGACATTAAATACAGTACAATGAAACAGTGACCTACAGTAAACAAGGCAAAATTAAACAGTGCCCGACATTAAATACGGTACAATGAAACAGTGCCCTACACTGAACAATGTAAAATTAAACAGAGCCCGACATTTAATACGGTACAATGAAACAGTGCCCAACAGTGAACAATGTAAATTAAACAGAGCCCGACATTAAATACAGCACAATGAAACAGTGCCCTACACTGAACAATGTAAACTTAAACACAGCCCGACATTAAATACAGTACAATGAATCAGTGCCCTACACTGAACAATGTAAACTTAAACACGGCCCGACATTAAATACGGTACAATGAATCACTGCCCTACACTGAACAATGTAAAATTATACACAGCCCGACCTTAAATACAGTACAATGAAACAGTGCCCTACAGTGAACAAGGTAAAATTAAACAGAGCCCGACATTAAATACGGTACAATGAAACAGTGCCCTACAGTGAACAATGTAAAATTAAACAGAGCCCGACATTAAATACAGTACAATGAATCAGTGCCCTACACTGAACAATGTAAAATTAAACAGAGCCCGACATTAAATACAGTACAATGAAACAGTGACCTACAGAAAACAAGGAAAAATTAAACAGAGCCCGACATTAAATACGGTAAAATGAAACAGTGCCCTACACTGAACAAGGTAAAATTAAACAGAGCCCGACATTAAATACAGTACAATGAAACAGTGCCCTACACTGAACAAGGTAAAATTAAACAGAGCCCGACATTAAATACAGTACACTGAAACAGTGACCTACACTGAACAATTTAACATTAAACAGAGCCCGACATTAAATACGGGACAATGAAACAGTGCCGACAGTGAACAAGGTAAAATTAAACAGAGCCCAACATTAAATACAGCACAATGAAAAAATGCCCTACAGTGAAGAATGTAAAATTAAACACAGCCCGAGATTAAATACAGTACAATGAAACAGTGACCTACAGTGAACAATGTAAAATTAAACATAGCCCGACATTAAATACGGTACAATGAAAGAGTGCCCTAGAGTGAACAATGTACAATTAAACACAGCCCGACATTAAATACGGCACAATGAAACAGTGCCCTACAGTGAACAAGGTAAAATTAAACAGAGCCCGACATTAAATACGGTACAATGAATCAGTGCCCTACCAGCAACAAGGTGAAATTAAACAGAGCCCGACATTAAGTACAGTACAATGAAACAGTGACCTACAGTGAACAATGTACAATTAAACACAGCCCGACATTAAATACGGTACAATGAAACAGTGCCCTACACTGAACAATGCAAAATTAAACACAGCCCGACATTAAATACGGTACAATGAAACAGTGCCCTACACTGAACAAGGTAAAATTAAACAGAGCCCGACATTAAATACAGTACAATGAAACAGTGCCCTACAGTGAACAATGTACAATTAAACACAGCCCGACATTAAATACGGTACAATGAAACAGTGCCCTACAGTGAACAATGTACAATTAAACACAGCCCGACATTAAATACAGTACAATGAAACAGTGCCCTACAGTGAACAATGTAAAATTAAACAGAGCCCGACATTAAATACAGTACAATGTAACAGTGCCCTACACTGAGCAAGGTAAAATTAAACAGAGCCCGACATTAAATACAGTACAATGAAACAGTGCCCTACAGTGAACAATGTACAATTAAACACAGCCCGACATTAAATACGGTACAATGAAACAGTGCCCTACAGTGAACAATGTACAATTAAACACAGCCCGACATTAAATACAGTACAATGAAACAGTGCCCTACAGTGAACAATGTAAAATTAAACAGAGCCCGACATTAAATACAGTACAATGAAACAGTGCCCTACAAGCAACGAGGTAAATTTAAACAGAGCCCGACATTAAATACAGCACAATGAAACAGTCCCCTACAATGAACAATGTAAAATTAAACAGAGCCCGACATTAAATACAGTACAATGAAACAGTGCCCTACAGTGAACAATGTAAAATTAAACAGAGCCCGACATTAAATACGGTACAATGAAACAGTGCCCTACAAACAACAAGGTAAAATTAAACACAGCCCGACATTAAATACAGTGCAATGAAATAGTACCCTACAGTGAACAATGTAAAATTAAACACAGCCCGACATTAAATACAGTACAATGAAACAGTGACCTACTGTGAACAAGGTAAAATTAAACAGAGCCCGACATTAAATACAGTACAATGAAACAGTGCCCTACAAGCTACAATGTAAAATTAAACAGAGCTCGACATTAAATACGGTACAATGAAACAGTGCCCGACAAGCAACAAGGTAAAATTAAACAGAGCCCAACATTAAATACGGTTGAATGAAACAGTGCCCTACACTGAACAATGTAAAATTAAACAGAGCACGACATTAAATATTTACAGTGGTCCCTGGGTAGAATATCATCATTTACACTGGCTCCTGGGATATTAATTATTATTTACTGCGGTACTTGGATAGTATATCAATATTTACAGTGGACCACGGGTAGAATATCATTATTTACAATGTACCCTAGGTAGTACATCATTATTTTCAGTGGTCCCTGGATAGTATATCAATATTTACAGTGGTCCCTGGTAGTGTATCATTATTTACCGTGGTCCCTGGGTATTATATCATTGTTTAAAGTGGTCCCTGTGTAGATTATCATTATTTACAGTGGTCCCTGTGTAGAATATCATTATTTACAGTGTTCCCTGGGTAGTTTATCATTATTTACAGTGGTCCCTGGGTAGAATATCATTATTTACAGTGATCCCTGGGTATTATATCATTGTTTAAAGTGGTCCCTGTGTAGAATATCATTATTTACAGTGGTCCCTGGGTGGTGTATCATTATTTACAGTGGTCACTGGGTAGAATATCATTATTTACAGTGGTCCCTGGGTAATATATCATTAGTTACATTGTTCCCTGGGTAATGTCTCAATATTTACAGCGCCTTGGTTATTTATAAATATTAACAGATGTCCCGGCGTACAATATCATTATTTACAGTGGTCACTGTGTAGAATATCATTATTTACAGTGGTCCCTGGTTAGAATATCATTATTTACACTGGCTCCTGGGATATTAATTATTATTTACTGTGGTACTTGGATTGTATATCAATATTTACAGTGGACCACGGGTAGAATATCATTATTTACAATGTACCGTAGGTAGTACATCATTATTTGCCGTGGTCCCTGGATAGTATATCAATATTTACAGTGGTCCCTGGGTAGTGTATCATTATTTACCGTGGTCACTGGGTATTATATCATTGATGTGGAGATGCCGGCGTTGGACTGGGGTGAGCACAGTACGAAGTCTTACAACACCAGGTTAAAGTCCAACAGGTTTGTTTCGATGTCACTAGCTTTCGGAGCGCTGCTCCTTCCTCAGGTGAATGAAGAGGTCTCATTCCCGGTCTCATTCCCTCTCATTCCGGAGGACCCCTCCGGAAGGCAGCTGCCTTAGACTCGACATGTATGCTCAAGCCGTCAGGAGTCGCGTCAATGCCAGATTCATCAGTCGCATTCACAAGACAGCCCCGAACGTCACCCAAGCACAACGCAATGCCATCCGCGCTCTCAAGACCAACCACAGCATCGTCATCAAACCAGCAGACAAACCAGCAGCACTGTCGTACTGAACAGAACGGACTACTGCAAAGAAGTATACCGACAAATGAACAACCAAGAACACTACAGACAGTTACCCGCAGATCCGACCAAGGAACACATCCGCCAACTTAACAGACTGATCAAGACCTTGGATCCAGATCTTCAGAGCACCCTACGTGCTCTCATCCCACGTACTCCCCGCATTGGAGATCTCTACTGCCTCCCGAAAATACATAAGGCCAACACACCAGGCCGCCCTATCGTTTCAGGCAATGGGACCCTGTGTGAGAACCTCTCTGGCTACATCGAGGGCATCTTGAAACCCATCGTACAAGGTACACCCAGCTTCTGTCGCGACACGACGGACTTCCTACAGAAACTCAGCACCCATGGACCAGTTGAACCAGGAACATTCCTCGTCACAATGGACGTCTCGGCACTCTACACCAGCATCCCCCATTATGACGGCATTGCTGCAACAGCCTCAGTACTCAACACCGAAACTGCCAATCTCCAGACGCAATTCTGCAACTCATCCGCTTCATTCTTTATCACAACGTCTTCACCTTCGACAACAAGTTCTTCATTCAGACGCACGGAACAGCCATGGGGACCAAATTCGCACCCCAATACGCCAACATATTCATGCACAAGTTTGAACAGGACCTACTCACCGCACAGGACCTTCAACCGATGTTATACACCAGATACATCGATGACATTTTTTTCCTTTGGACCCACGGCGAAGAATCACTGAAACGACTACACAATGACATTAATAAGTTCCATCCAACCATCAGACTCACCATGGACTACTCTCCAAAATCAGTTGCATTCTTGGACACACTCGTCTCCATCAAGGACGGTCACCTCAGCACTTCGCTTTACCGCAAACCCACGGATAACCTCACGATGCTCCACTTCTCCAGCTTCCACCCTAAACACATTAAAGAAGCCATCCCCTATGGACAAGCGCTCTGTATACACAGGATCTGCTCAGACGAGGAGGAGTGTAACAGACATCTACAGACGTTGAAATATGCCCTCGTACGAATGGGATATGGCACTCGACTCGTCGATCGACAGTTCCAACGCGCCACAGTGAAAAACCGTACCGACCTCCTCAGAAGACAAACATGGGACACAACCGACAGAATACCCTTCGTCGTCCAGTCCTTCCCCGGAGCGGAGAAACTACGTCATCTTCTTCACAGCCTTCAACACGTCATTGATGACGATGAACATCTTGCCAAGGTCATCCCCACACCCCCACTACTTACCTTCAAACAACCGCGCAACCTCAATCGAACCATTGTTTGCAGCAAACTACCCAGTCTTCAGAACAGTGACCACGACACCACACAACCCTGTCATGGTAATCTCTGCAAGACGTGCCAGATCATCGACATGGATACCACTATTACACGTGAGAACAGCACCCACCAGGTACGCGGTACATACTCGTGCGACTCGGCCAACGTTGTCTACCTCATAGGCTGCAGGAAAGGATGTCCCGAAGCGTGGTACATTGGCGAGACCATGCAGATGCTGCGACATCGAATGAACGGACATCGCGCAACAATCACCAGGCAGGAATGTTCCCTTCCAGTCGGGGAACACTTCAGCAGTCAAGGGCATTCAGCCTCTGATCTCCGGGTAAGCGTTCTCCAAGGCGGCCTTCAGGACCCGCGACAACGCAGAATCGCCGAGCAGAAACTTATAGCCAAGTTCCGCACACATGAGTGCGGCCTCAACCGGGACCTGGGATTCGTGTCGCATTACAGTCATCCCCCACCGTCTGGCCTGCAAAATCCTACCAACTGTTCTGGCTTGGTACAATTCACACCTCTTTAACCTGGGGTTACCCCATCTCTGGATCTGTAAAGATTTAATCACCTGCTAATGCTCGCATTCCTAGCATTGATTGGCATCTTTGAATTTGTCTATATATGTGTTTCTGGAACAGACCTCTTCATTCACCTGAGGAAGGAGCAGCGCTCCGAAAGCTAGTGACATCGAAACAAACCTGTTGAACTTTAACCTGGTGTTGTAAGACTTCTTTCTGCGCTCACCCCAGTTCAACGCCGGCATCTCCACATCATCTGTAAATACAGATATTCTACACAGGGACCACAGTAAATAATGATATTCTACCCAGGGACCACTGTAAATAATGATATTGTATGCCGGGGCCTCTGTTAATATTTATAAATAACCCAGGGACCACTGTAAATAAAGATATGCCACCCAGGGACCATTGTAAATAAGATATACTGCACAGGGACCACTGTCAATAATGATATACCAGCCAGTGACCACTGTAAATAAAGGTACACCACCCAGGGACCACTATAAATAAAGATAAACCACCCAGGGCCCACTGTAAATAAAGATAAACCACCCAGGGACCATTGTAAATAATAATAACCTACCCAGGAACCATTGTAAATAAGATATACTGCACAGGGACCACTGTCAATAATGATATACCAGCCAGTGACCACTGTAAATAAAGAAATACCACCCAGGGCCCACTGTAAATAAAATTATACCACCCAGGCACTATTGTAAATAATGATATACTACACAGTGGCCACTGTAAATAAAGGTATCACGCCCAGGAACCACTGTAATTAAAGACTTTCTATACAAGGACCACTGTAAATAATGATATACTACCCAGGGACCACTGCATATAATGATATACTATCCAGTGATCATTGTAAATAATGATATACTACCCAGGGACCACTGCAGATAATGATATACTGCACACAGCCACTGTAAATAATGATATACTACCCAGGGACCACAGTAAATAATGATGTACTACCCAGGGACCACTGTAAAGAATGATATACTACCAGGGACCACTGTAAAGAATGATATAGTACCAGGGACCACTGTAAATAAAGATATTCTACACAGGGACAACTGTAAATAGTGATATAATACTGAGGGACAACTGTAAATAATGATATTCTACCCAGGGGCCACTGTAAATAATGATGTACTACACAGGGGTCACTGTAAATAATGATGTACTACACAGGGGTCACTGTAAATACTGATATTCTACCCAGGGGCCACTGTAACTAATGATATACTACCCAGGGACAACTGTAAATAATGATGTACTACACAGGGGTCACTGTAAATACTGATTTACTACACAGGGGTCACTGTAAATAAAGATATACTGCCCAGGGACCACTGAAAATAATGATATACTACCCAGGGACCACTGTAAATAATGATAAACCACACAGGGACCACTGTGAATAAAGATAAACCACCCAGAGACCACTGTAAATAAAGATAAACCACCCAGGGACCACTGTAAATAAAGATAAACCACCCAGGAACCACTGTAAATAAAGATATACCACCCAGAGAGCTTTGTAAATAATGATAAACAACGCGGGAACCACTTTAAATAAGACACTGCACAGTGCCCACTGTAAATAATGATATTCTAATCAGAGACCACAGTAAATAATGATATACTTCCAGGGATCACTGTAAATAAAGCTATACTGCCGAGGGACCACTGTAAATAAAGTCATACTACCCAGGGACTGTTGTAAATAATGATATACTACACAGTGACCACTGTAAATAATACGAAGTCTTACAACACCAGGTTAAAGTCCAACAGGTTTGTTTCGATGTCACTAGCTTTCGGAGCGCTGCTCCTTCCTCAGGTGAATGCAGAGGTATGTTCCAGAAACACATATATAGACAAATTCAAAGATGCGAAACAATGCTAGGAATGCGAGCATTAGCAGGTGATTAAATCTTTACAGATCCAGAGATGGGGTAACCCCAGGTTAAAGAGGTGTGAATTGCATCAAGCCAGGACAGTTGGTAGGATTTCGCAGGCCAGATGGTGGGGGGTGAATGTAATGCGACATGAATCCCAGGTCCCGGTTGAGGCCGCACTCATGTGTGCGGAACTTGGCTATAAGCTTCTGCTCGGCGATTCTGTGTTGTTGCGCGTCCTGAAGGCCGCCTTGGAGAACGCTTACCCGGAGATCAGAGACTGAATGCCCTTGACTGCTGAAGTGTTCCCCGACTGGAAGGGAACATTCCTGCCTGGTGATTGTCGCGCGATGTCCGTTCATTCGTTGTTGCAGCGTCTGCATGGTCTCGCCAATGTACCACACTCCCGCAGCAGCCGCAGCCCCGCTCCCCCTCCCCCAGCAGCCGCGGCCCCCCTCACCCTCACCCCCTCACCCCCTCCCCAAGCAGCCGCAGTCACCCTCCCCCCTCCCCCAGCAGCCGCGCCCCCCCCTCACCCCCTCACCCCTTCCCCCAGCATCCCCGCTGCCCCTCCCCCAGCAGCCGCGGCCCCCCTCACCCTCACCCCCTCACCCCCTCCCCAAGCAGCCGCGGTCACCCTCCCCCTCCCCCAGCAGCCGCGCCCCCCCTCCCCAGTCCCCCAGCAGCCGCAGTCCCCCTCCACCTCCCCAGCAACTGTGGTCCCCCTCCCCATCGGCCGCGATCCCGCCCCATTCCCCAGCAGCCGCGATCCCCCTCCCCCAGCAGCCGCCGTCCCCCCCTCCCCCAGCAGCCACGATCCCTCCCCCAGCAGCCGCGGTCACCCTCCCCTCCCCCAGCAGCCACGATCCCTCCACACTCCTCCAGCAGCCGCTGTCCCCCTCCCCCCCAGCAGCCGCGTTCCCCCTCCCCTTCCCCAGCAGCCACGATCCCTCCCCCTTCCCCCAGCAGCCGAGGTCCCCCCCCCCCAGCAGCCGCGGTCCCCCTCCCCCAGCAGCCGCGGTACCCCTCCCCCAGCAGCCACGGTCCCCCTCACACCCCCAGCAGACGCGGTCCCCCTACCCCTCCCCCAGCAGCCGCGGTCTCCCTCCCCCTCCCCCAGCAGCCGCAGTCCCCCTCCCCCAGCAGCCGCGGTCCCCCTCCCCCTCCCCCAGCAACCGCGGTCCCCCTCCCCTTGCCCAGCAGCCGCGGTCCCCCTCCCCTTGCCCAGCAGCCGCGGTCCCCCTCCCCCTCCCCAGGAGCCGCGGTCCCCCTGCCCCAGCAGCCGCGGTCCCCCTCCCCCTCCACCAGCAGCCGCGGTCCCCCTCCCCAGCAGCCGCCGTCCCCCCCTCCCCCAGCAGCCACGATCCCTGCCCCCCTCCCCCAGCAGCCGCGGTCGCCGTCCCCTCCCCCAGCAGCCACGATCACTCCACCCTCCCCCAGCAGCCGCTGTCCCCCTCCCCCCAGCAGCCTCGTTCCCCCTTCCCTCTCCCCAGCAGCCGCGATCCCTCCCCCGTCCCCCAGCAGCCGCGGTCCCCCTCCTAACCCCCAGCAGCCGCGGTCCCCCTCCCCTCCCCCAGCAGCCGCGGTCCCCCTCCCCTCCCCCAGCAGCGCAGTCCCCCTCCCCCCTCCCCCAGCAGCCGCGGTCCCCCTCCCTCTCCCCCAGCAACCGCGGTCCCCCTCACCCAGCACCCGCAGTCCCCCTCCCTCTCCCCCAGCAACTGCGGTCCCCCTACCCAGCAGACGCGGTCCCCCTCCCCCTCTCCCCCAGCAGCCACGGTCCCCTCTTCCTCCCCCAGCAGCCACGGTCCCCCTCCCCTCCCCAGCAGCCGCCGTCCCCCTCCCCCTCTCCCCCAGCAGCCACGGTCCCCTCTTCCTCCCCCAGCAGCCACGGTCCCCCTCCCCCTCCCCCAGCAGCCGCGGTCCCCCTCCCCCTCCCCCAGCAGCCGCGGTCCCCCTCCACCGCCCCAGCAGCCGCGGTCCCCCTCGCCCTCCCCCAGCAGCCGCGGTCCCCCTCCCCCAGCAGCCGCGGTCCCCCTTCCCCAGCAGCCACGGTCCCCCTCCCCCAGCAGCCACGGTCCCCCTCCCCCTCCCCCAGCAGCCACGGTCCCCCTCCCCTCCTCCAGCAGCCGCGGTCCCCCTCCCCCAGCAGCCGCGGCCCCCCTCCCCAGCAGCCGCGGTCCCCCTCCCCAGCAGCCGCGGTCCCCCTCCCCAGCAGCCGCGGTCCCCCTCCCCCTCCCCCAGCAGCCGCGGTCCCCCTCCCCCTCCTCCAGCAGCCGCGTTCCCCCTCCCCCAGCAGCTGCGGTCCCCCTCCCCCAGCAGCCGCGGTCCCCCTCCCCCAGCAGCTGCGGTCCCCCTCCCCAGCAGCCGCGGTCCCCCTCCCCCAGCAGCCGCGGTCCCCCTCCCCCTCCTCCAGCAGCCGCGTTCCCCCTCCCCCAGCAGCTGCGGTCCCCCTCACCCAGCAGCTGCGGTCCCCCTCCCCCAGCAGCCGCGGTCCCCCTCCCCCAGCAGCCGCGGTCCCCCTCCCCCAGCAGCTGCGGTCCCCCTCCCCTCCCCCAGCAGCCACGGTCTCCCTCCCCTCCCCCAGCAGCCGCGGTCCCCCTCCCCCTCCCCCAGCTGCCGCGGTCCCCCTCCCCCAGCAGCCGCGGTCCCCCTCCCCCAGCAGCCGCGATCCCCCTCCCCCAGCAGCATTGTCTCGGGTCGGACAGTTTGATGGTGCTGTTTATTTGATGTCTATATAATGTTTATTTGGGTATGTTTCCCTGAGATTGCCTGTCCTGCCCGCTCTTCCCGCGGGCAGGGTGAGGCAGCGCCCGCCGCTGGCATCGGCCTGGAGCTGGGACACAACAAAGCAAAACAGACCAGAAGTAACTGATGGACAAAACAAAATGTGGGGAGTGCCCCAAACCGCGGGTGGAGCACAGCCCCAACAGAACAGGAAAAGAGACCAAACCTCACCCAATACCCGCCCAATGAAAGTGTGAGAATGGGGGTCGGTCCGGCAGCCCACCCCCTGCGGGGCCCAGCCAGCCCGGAAAGCTTCGAGTGTGCCCGTGGGCAGCGCCTGCCCCCGCTCCAGGGACCCCTTGCCGCCACCCAGCCCTTCCCACGGCACCCACAGCCCTCCGCCACCCAGCCCTGCCCACGGCACCCACAGCCCGGCCCTCCCCCACCCAGCCCTTCCCACGGCACCCACCGCCCTCCGCCACCCAGCGCTTCCCACGGCACCCACAGCCCTCCGCCACCCAGCCCTTCCCACGGCACCCACAGCCCGGCCCTCCGCCACCCAGCCCTGCCCACGGCACCCACCGCCCTCCGCCACCCAGCCCTTCCCACGGCACCCACAGCCCTCCGCCACCCAGCCCTGCCCACGGCACCCACCGCCCTCCGCCACCCAGCCCTTCTCACGGCACCCACAGCCCTCCCCACCCAGCCCTTCCCACGGCACCCACAGCCCTCCGCCACCCAGCCCTTCCCACGGCACCCACAGCCCGGCCCTCCGCCACCCAGCCCTTCCCACGGCACCCACCGCCCTCCGCCACCCAGCCCTTCCCACGGCACCCACCGCCCTCCGCCACCCAGCCCTTCCCACGGCACCCACCGCCCTCCGCCACCCAGCCCTTCTCACGGCACCCACAGCCCTCCCCACCCAGCCCTTCCCACGGCACCCACAGCCCTCCGCGACCCAGCCCTGCCCACGGCACCCACCGCCCTCCGCCACCCAGCCCTTCCCACGGCACCCACAGCCCTCCGCCACCCAGCCCTTCCCGCGGCACCCACCGCCCTCCGCCACCCAGCCCTGCCCACGGCACCCACCGCCCTCCGCTCCGCCAGCCACCCGAATGGAGATTGGCGGGGGTGCGGATTCCTGAGCAGCGCCTCCCTTACGACAGCCGCCACTCCTGACGGGGGAGAGCTGCGGCGCCTGGAGACCGTGTTCCAGACTTTGAGGAGGTCCTGGTACAAGACGGGCAGCGCCAACAGAGAGTTCCGAAGACCCTGCTGGTCCACAGACAGGAGCCGCACGTCGTAGTTCAGGCCGAGCCCCTGGGGGGAGAAATCCGTCGCCAGGGCCCCACCGTGGAGGAGGCTCAGCGTACAGGTAACGCTGCAGAGTCTGAGGGTGGAAAGTGGCAGTCTGGGTGCGGAGGCACACCAGCGCCTGACCGCCCTCCGCCATCGGGAGACTCCAGACCTCCGCAGCGACCCCGTGCAGTCGATTGTCCCGGAGGAACCGAAGCCGGGCTCTCTGGGTGGTGGGACAAAGCCAGGGGGAGGGGTCAGTGACCAGCCGGGACCACAGCATGGAGGCGATCAGCTGGTTTATGACGAGAACTCGGCCCCTGGGGGACAGCACTCGGAGCCGTCCTGTCCAGCGTCCCAGGCCAGCGGTGACCTTGGTCTCCAGCTCCTGCCCGTTCGCCGGCCAGGCTCCCTCTGCCGGGCAAAGATGGACTCCCAGGTCGAGGCTGTTGGTCCGACTCCAGCTGAAGGGCCCGAGCTCCTCCGGGAGGGGGGTCCACCTGCCACGGACCGACCAGGAGTCCGGAACATTTGGCCCAGTTGATCCGTGGGGAGGACGCGGCGGAGTAGACAGCTTGGCTCTCTCGCATCCTCCGGGGGTCCCCGGGGTCAGTGACCATGAGGAACACGGCATCAGCGTCCGCCGAGAGGACCACCCCCCCGTCCGGCTCGCGCAGAACCAGCCCCGTGAACCCCCTCCGCAGGAGGCACAGGAAAGGCCCCACGCAGCGGGAATAATGTTGACCGGACAGGGGGCAGCCCTGACGCACTCCTCTCCCAAAGCGAAGGGGCGCCGTCAGGGACCCGTTAACCTTAATCAGACTCTCCGAGGCGGCGGACAGTAACCGGATCCGGGCCACAAAATACCACCCGAACCCGACAGCTCGCAGAGTCCCGAGCAAATCCCCGGGCCCCACCCTGTCGAACGCCTTCTCCTGGTCAAGAGACAGGGAGGCGCTCGACATACCAGTCCTCTGGGTAAAGTGAATAATGTCCTGGGCCAGGTGGATATTGTCGTAGATTGTGCGGTCCGGGACTGTGTAGGACTGGTCAGGGTGGATCATGTGGTCCAGCTCGGGGCCAAGGCGTAAACACAGCACCTTGGCAAAGATTTTATAGTCCGTGCTGAGGAGGGAGACCGGTCGCCAGGTCTTAAGTCGGCGGAGATCCCCCTTCTTGGGCAGCAGGGCAATGACGGCCCTGCGCCCCGAAAGGGGCATCTCCCCGGTCGCGGTACATTCCCCCAGGACCCCCGCGTAGTCACTCCCCAGGACGTCCCAGCACGCCCTGAAGAACTCCACGGTCAGCCCGTCCAGCCCTGGGGATTTGCCCCGTGAGAGGCTGTCCAGGGCGCCGGTCAGCTCTTGGAGGTTGATGGCATTATCGAGCTTCCCGGCGCCCTCCGGGCCCACCTGCGGCAGGTCCTCCCCCAGAACTGTGCAAGCGACCTCGCTGGACGGACCCGGAGAGAAGAGGTCGGAGTAAAAATCCTCCCCCGTCCACGGGCCACAGCGGCACGATGAGCGGTCGCTGCTGCTGCCGGCCCCCGGCGATGGTGAAGAGGAGGCGTCCGGGGAGGAAACTTGCACCGGGCGGGACGGGCCCCCAGGGGCTTCGACTCCGCTCGACCCCGGGTCCTCCTGCTCGGGGGGCGACAGCAGCTCGAGTGGCTCGGGGGCCTCGGAGGCCCCCCCCCGGCCTTGCTTCTCTTCATTGTGTGCCCCGGGCCAGGCGTCGGGGGGATGGGCACCAACACGGGAGAGATGGGGCAGGAGGAGCTCGGTGGGGAGGGAGGGCGGGACGTTTGATAGAACAACACGTTCTGCGGTGGCCTCCAGCGTCTCCACCGCCACGTGTGTCCCGCCCACCGTGAGCCCCCTTTCCAGGGCCCGGTGGGCCGCCTGCTCGGCCCGCAGGAAGAACCCGGCCTTGCCGTACATCCGCGAGGCGGCTACGATGGCCGAGGGGCCGACAGCCCCGCCCATCGCACGGGTGCCCGCCTCAATGGTCATGGTAGGGTGGGCATAGCACTTCACCCCCAGCTGCCGCGTGAGCAGGCGGGAGGGCGAGGGCACCGCGGGGGCAGCGGAGCGACGGGAGGCTGCCGCCCCCACATAATGTCTTGTCCGCCCTGCCCCCGGCAGTGGAAGATGCACCCGAGGTGCTGGCCAGAGGGTGGGAGGGCAGGAGGCTGGGCCTGCAGCCCTGGATGGCCCCACTCCCACCTCAGGCAGAGGGATGGGAGGACAGGAGGCCGGGCCTGCAGCCCTGGATGGTCCCACTCCCACCTCAGGCAGAGGGGTGGGAGGACAGGAGGCTCGGCCTGCAGCCCTGGATGGTCCCACTCCCACCTCAGGCAGAGGGGTGGGAGGACAGGAGTCCGGGCCTGCAGCCCTGGATGGTCCCACTCCCACCTCAGGCAGAGGGGTGGGAGGACAGGAGGCTCGGCCTGCAGCCCTGGATGGTCCCACTCCCACCTCAGGCAGAGGGGGGAAGGACAGGAGGCTGGGCCTGCAGCCCTGGATGGTCCCACTCCCACCTCAGGCAGAGGGGTGGGAGGACAGGAGGCTGGGCCTGCAGCCCTGGATGGTCCCAGTCCCACCTCAGGCAGAGGGGTGGGGGACAGGAGGCCGGGCCTGCAGCCTGGATGGTCCCAGTCCCACCTCAGGCAGAGGGGTGGGAGGACAGGAGGCCGGGCCTGCAGCCCTGGATGGTCCTACTCCCACCTCAGGCAGTGGGGTGGGAGGACAGGCTGGGCCTGCCACCCTGGATGGTCCCACTCCCACCTCAGGCAGAGGGGTGGGAGGACAGGAGGCCGGGCCTGCAGCCCTGGATGGCCCCAGTCCCACCTCAGGCAGAGGGGTGGGAGGACAGGAGGCCGGGCCTGCAGCCCTGGATGGTCCCACCCACCTCAGGCAGAGGGGTGGGAGGACAGGAGGCTGGGCCTGCAGCCCTGGATGGTCACAGTCCCACCTCAGGCAGAGGGGTGGGAGGACAGGAGGCCGGGCCTGCAGCCCTGGATGGTCCCACACCCACCTCAGGCAGAGGGGTGGGGGACAAGAGGCCGGGCCTGCAGCCCTAGATGATCCCAATCCCACCTCATCAGAGGGGTGGGTGGACAGGAGGCCGTGCATGCAGTCCTGGATGGTTCCAGTCCCACCTCAGGCAGCGGGGTGGGGGACAGGAGGACGGGCCTGCAGCCCTGGTTGGTTCCACTCCCACCGCAGGCAGAGGGGTGGGAGGACAGGAGGCTGGGCTTGCAGCCCTAGATGGTTCCACTCCCACCTCAGGCAGAGGGGTGGGAGGACAGGAGGCCGGGCCTGCAGCCTGGATGGTCCCACTCCCACCTCAGGCAGAGGGGTGGGAGGACAGGAGGCTGGGCCTGCAGCCTGGATGGTCCCACTCCCACCTCAGGCAGAGGGGTGGGAGGGCAGGAGGTCGGGCCTGCAGCCCTCGATGGTCCCAGTCCCACCTCAGGCAGAGGGGTGGGAGGACAGGAGGCCGGGCCTGCAGCTCTGGATGGTCCCACTCCCACCTCAGGCAGAGGGGTGGGAGGACAGGAGACTGGGCCTGCAGCCCTGGATGGTCCCAGTCCCACCTCAGGCAGAGGGGTGGGAGGGCAGGAGGCTGGGCCTGCAGTCCTGGATGGTCCCACTCCCACCTCAGGCAGAGAGGTGGGAGGGCAGGAGGCCGGGCCTGCAGCCCTGGATGGTCCCACTCCCACCTCAGGCAGAGTGGTAGGAGGACAGGAGGCCGGGCCTGCAGCCCTGGATGGCCCCACTCCCACCTCAGGCAGAGGGGTGGGAGGACAGGAGGCCGGGCCTGCAGCCCTGGATGGCCCCACTCCCACCTCAGGCAGAGGGGTGGGAGGACAGGAGGCTTGGCCTGCAGCCCTGGATGGTCCCACTCCCACCTCAGGCAGAGGTGTGGGAGGACAGGAGGCCGGGCCTGCAGCCCTGGATGGTCCCACTCCCACCTCAGGCAGAGGGGTGGGAGGACAGGAGGCCGGGCCTGCAGCCCAGAATGGTCCCACTCCCACCTCAGGCAGAGGGGTGGGACGACAGGCGGCTGGGCCTGCAGCCCTGGATGGTCCCAGTCCCACCTCAGGCAGAGGGGTGGGAGGGCAGGAGGCTGGGCCTGCAGTCCTGGATGGTCCCACTCCCACCTCAGGCAGAGAGGTGGGAGGGCAGGAGGCCGGGCCTGCAGCCCTGGATGGTCCCACTCCCACCTCAGGCAGAGTGGTAGGAGGACAGGAGGCCGGGCCTGCAGCCCTGGATGGCCCCACTCCCACCTCAGGCAGAGGGGTGGGAGGACAGGAGGCCGGGCCTGCAGCCCTGGATGGCCCCACTCCCACCTCAGGCAGAGGGGTGGGAGGACAGGAGGCTTGGCCTGCAGCCCTGGATGGTCCCACTCCCACCTCAGGCAGAGGTGTGGGAGGACAGGAGGCCGGGCCTGCAGCCCTGGATGGTCCCACTCCCACCTCAGGCAGAGGGGTGGGAGGACAGGAGGCCGGGCCTGCAGCCCAGAATGGTCCCACTCCCACCTCAGGCAGAGGGGTGGGACGACAGGAGGCTGGGCCTGCAGCCCCTGGCGGTCCCACTCCCACCTCAGGCAGAGGGGTGAGAGGACAGGAGGCCGGGCCTGCAGCCCTGG
The DNA here is from genome assembly GCF_047496885.1 of Scyliorhinus torazame. NCBI lineage: Eukaryota > Metazoa > Chordata > Chondrichthyes > Carcharhiniformes > Scyliorhinidae > Scyliorhinus > Scyliorhinus torazame. The sequence continues at coordinate 1,092,355 of NW_027307770.1, forward strand.
ATGGTCCCACTCCCACCTCAGGCAGAGGGGTGGGAGGACAGTGTCCGCAGTCCTGGATGGTCCCACTCCCACCTCAGGCAGAGGGGTGGGAGAACAGGAGGCTGGGCTTGCAGCCCTAGATGGTTCCACTCCCACCTCAGGCAGAGGGGTGGGAGGACAGGAGGCCGGGCCTGCAGCCTGGATGGTCCCACTCCCACCTCAGGCAGAGGGGTGGGAGGACAGGAGGCCGGGCCTGCAGCCTGGATGGTCCCACTCCCACCTCAGGCAGAGGGGTGGGAGGACAGGAGGCTGGGCCTGCAGCCTGGATGGTCCCACTCCCACCTCAGGCAGAGGGGTGGGAGGGCAGGAGGTCGGGCCTGCAGCCCTCGATGGTCCCAGTCCCACCTCAGGCAGAGGGGTGGGAGGACAGGAGGCCGGGCCTGCAGCTCTGGATGGTCCCACTCCCACCTCAGGCAGAGGGGTGGGAGGACAGGAGACTGGGCCTGCAGCCCTGGATGGTCCCAGTCCCACCTCAGGCAGAGGGGTGGGAGGGCAGGAGGCTGGGCCTGCAGTCCTGGATGGTCCCACTCCCACCTCAGGCAGAGAGGTGGGAGGGCAGGAGGCCGGGCCTGCAGCCCTGGATGGTCCCACTCCCACCTCAGGCAGAGTGGTAGGAGGACAGGAGGCCGGGCCTGCAGCCCTGGATGGCCCCACTCCCACCTCAGGCAGAGGGGTGGGAGGACAGGAGGCCGGGCCTGCAGCCCTGGATGGCCCCACTCCCACCTCAGGCAGAGGGGTGGGAGGACAGGAGGCTTGGCCTGCAGCCCTGGATGGTCCCACTCCCACCTCAGGCAGAGGTGTGGGAGGACAGGAGGCCGGGCCTGCAGCCCTGGATGGTCCCACTCCCACCTCAGGCAGAGGGGTGGGAGGACAGGAGGCCGTGCCTGCAGCCCAGAATGGTCCCACTCCCACCTCAGGCAGAGGGGTGGGACGACAGGAGGCTGGGCCTGCAGCCCCTGGCGGTCCCACTCCCACCTCAGGCAGAGGGGTGAGAGGACAGGAGGCCGGGCCTGCAGCCCTGGATGGTCCCAGTCCCACCTCAGGCAGAGGGGTGGGAGGACAGGAGGCCGGGCCTGCAGCCCTGGATGGTCCCACTCCCACCTCAGGCAGAGGGGTGGGAGGACAGTGTCCGCAGTCCTGGATGGTCCCACTCCCACCTCAGGCAGAGGGGTGGGAGAACAGGAGGCCGGGCCTGCAGCCCTGGATGGTCCCACTCCCACCTCAGGCAGAGGGGTGGGAGGGCAGGAGGCTGGGCCTGCAGCCCTGGATGGTCCCACTCCCACCTCAGGCAGAGGGGTTAGAGGACAGGAGGCTGGGCCTGCAGCACGAGGCGGTCCCACTCCCACCTCAGGCAGAGGGGTGGGGGGACAGGAGGCCGGGCCTGCAGCCCTGGATGATCCCAGTCCCACCTCAGGCAGAGGGGTGGGAGGACAGGAGAATGGGCCTGCAGCCCCAGGCGGTCCCACTCCCACCTCAGCCAGAGGGGTGGGAGGACAGGAGGCCGGGCCTGCAGCCCTGGATGGTCCCACTCCCATCTCAGGCAGAGGGGTCGGAGGACAGGAGGCTCGGCCTGCAGCCCTCGATGGTCCCAGTCCCACCTCAGGTAGGGGGGGTGGGGGACAGGAGGCCGGGCCTGCAGCCCTGGATGGTCCCAGTCCCACCTCAGGCAGGGGGGTGGGGGACAGGAGGCTGGGCCTGCAGCCCTGGATGGTCCCAGTCCCACCTCAGGCAGAGGGGTGGGAGGACAGGAGGCCGGGCCTGCATCCCTGGATGGTCCCACTCCCACCTCAGGCAGAGGGGTGGGAGGACAGGAGGCCGGGCCTGTAGCCCTGATGGTCCCAGTCCCACCTCAGGCAGAGGGATGGGAGGACAGAAGGCTGGGCCTGCAGCCCCAGGCGGTCCCACTCCCACCTCAGGCAGAGGGGTGGGAGGACAGGAGGCTGGGCCTGCAGCCCTGTATGGTCCCACTCCCACCTCAGGCAGAGGGGTGGGAGGATAGGAGGCCGGGCCTGCAGCCCTGGATGGTCCCAGCCCCACCTCAGGCAGAGGGGTGGGAGGACAGGAGGCTGGGCCTGCAGCCCTGGATGGCCCCACTCCCACCTCAGGCAGAGGGGTGGAGGACAGGAGGCCGGGCCTGCAGCACTGGATGGTCCCACTCCCACCTCAGGCAGAGGGGTGGGAGGACAGTGTCCGCAGTCCTGGATGGTCCCACTCCCACCTCAGGCAGAGGGGTGGGAGGACAGAAGGCCGGGCCTACAGCCCTGGATGGTCCCAGTCCCACCTCAGGCAGCGGGGTGGGAGGACAGGAGGCCGGGCCTGAAGCCCTGGATGGTCCCACTCCAAAATCAGGCAGAGGGGTGGGAGGACAGGAGGCCGGGCGTGCAGCCGTGGATGGTCCCACTCCCACCTCAGGCAGAGGGGTGGGAGGACAGGAGGCTGGGCCTGCAGCCCCGGATGGTCCCAGTCCCACCTCAGGTAGAGGGGTGGGAGGACAGGAGGCTGGGCCTGCAGCCCCGGATGGTCCCAGTCCCACCTCAGGCAGAGGGGTGGGAGGACAGGAGGCCGGGCCTGCAGCTCTGGATGGTCCCAGTCCCACCTCAGGCAGAGGGGTGGGAGGACAGGAGACTGGGCCTGCAGTCCTGGATGGTCCCACTCCCACCTCAGGCAGGGGGGTGGGAGGACAGGAGGCCGGGCCTGCAGCCCTGGATGGTCCGACTCCCACCTCAGGCAGAGGGGTGGGAGGACAGGAGGCTGGGCCTGCAGCCCCAGGCGGTCCCACTCCCACCTCAGGCAGAGGGGTCGGAGGACAGGAGGCCGGGCCTGCAGCCCTGGATGGTCCCACTCCCACCTCCAGCAGAGGGGTGGGAGGACAGGAGGCCGGGCCTGTAGCCCTGGATGGTCCCAGTCCCACCTCAGGCAGAGGGGTGGGAGGACAGGAGGCTGGGCCTGCAGCCCTGGATGCTCCCACTCCCACCTCAGGCAGAGGGATGGGAGGACAGAAGGCTTGGCCTGCAGCCCTGGATGGTCCCACTCCCACCTCAGGCAGAGGGGTGGGTGGACAGGAGGCCGGGCCTGCAGCCCTGGATGGTCCCTGTCCCACCTCAGGCAGAGGGGTGGGAGGACAGGAGGCCGGGCCTGCAGCCCTGGATGGCCCCACTCCCACCTCAGGCAGAGGGGTGGGAGGACAGGAGGCTTGGCCTGCAGCCCTGGATGGTCCCACTCCCACCTCAGGCAGAGGTGTGGGAGGACAGGAGGCCGGGCCTGCAGCCCTGGATGGTCCCACTCCCACCTCAGGCAGAGGGGTGGGAGGACAGGAGGCCGGGCCTGCAGCCCAGAATGGTCCCACTCCCACCTCAGGCAGAGGGGTGGGACGACAGGAGGCTGGGCCTGCAGCCCCTGGCGGTCCCACTCCCACCTCAGGCAGAGGGGTGAGAGGACAGGAGGCCGGGCCTGCAGCCCTGGATGGTCCCAGTCCCACCTCAGGCAGAGGGGTGGGAGGACAGGAGGCCGGGCCTGCAGCCCTGGATGGTCCCACTCCCACCTCAGGCAGAGGGGTGGGAGGACAGTGTCCGCAGTCCTGGATGGTCCCACTCCCACCTCAGGCAGAGGGGTGGGAGAACAGGAGGCCGGGCCTGCAGCCCTGGATGGTCCCACTCCCACCTCAGGCAGAGGGGTGGGAGGGCAGGAGGCTGGGCCTGCAGCCCTGGATGGTCCCACTCCCACCTCAGGCAGAGGGGTTAGAGGACAGGAGGCTGGGCCTGCAGCACGAGGCGGTCCCACTCCCACCTCAGGCAGAGGGGTGGGGGGGACAGGAGGCCGGGCCTGCAGCCCTGGATGATCCCAGTCCCACCTCAGGCAGAGGGGTGGGAGGACAGGAGAATGGGCCTGCAGCCCCAGGCGGTCCCACTCCCACCTCAGGCAGAGGGGTGGGAGGACAGGAGGCCGGGCCTGCAGCCCTGGATGGTCCCACTCCCATCTCAGGCAGAGGGGTCGGAGGACAGGAGGCTCGGCCTGCAGCCCTCGATGGTCCCAGTCCCACCTCAGGCAGGGGGGTGGGGGACAGGAGGCCGGGCCTGCAGCCCTGGATGGTCCCAGTCCCACCTCAGGCAGGGGGGTGGGGGACAGGAGGCCGGGCCTGCAGCCCTGGATGGTCCCAGTCCCACCTCAGGCAGAGGGGTGGGAGGACAGGAGGCCGGGCCTGCATCCCTGGATGGTCCCACTCCCACCTCAGGCAGAGGGGTGGGAGGACAGGAGGCCGGGCCTGTAGCCCTGATGGTCCCAGTCCCACCTCAGGCAGAGGGATGGGAGGACAGAAGGCTGGGCCTGCAGCCCCAGGCGGTCCCACTCCCACCTCAGGCAGAGGGGTGGGAGGACAGGAGGCTGGGCCTGCAGCCCTGTATGGTCCCACTCCCACCTCAGGCAGAGGGGTGGGAGGATAGGAGGCCGGGCCTGCAGCCCTGGATGGTCCCAGCCCCACCTCAGGCAGAGGGGTGGGAGGACAGGAGGCTGGGCCTGCAGCCCTGGATGGCCCCACTCCCACCTCAGGCAGAGGGGTGGAGGACAGGAGGCCGGGCCTGCAGCACTGGATGGTCCCACTCCCACCTCAGGCAGAGGGGTGGGAGGACAGTGTCCGCAGTCCTGGATGGTCCCACTCCCACCTCAGGCAGAGGGGTGGGAGGACAGAAGGCCGGGCCTACAGCCCTGGATGGTCCCAGTCCCACCTCAGGCAGCGGGGTGGGAGGACAGGAGGCCGGGCCTGAAGCCCTGGATGGTCCCACTCCAAAATCAGGCAGAGGGGTGGGAGGACAGGAGGCCGGGCGTGCAGCCGTGGATGGTCCCACTCCCACCTCAGGCAGAGGGGTGGGAGGACAGGAGGCTGGGCCTGCAGCCCCGGATGGTCCCAGTCCCACCTCAGGTAGAGGGGTGGGAGGACAGGAGGCTGGGCCTGCAGCCCCGGATGGTCCCAGTCCCACCTCAGGCAGAGGGGTGGGAGGACAGGAGGCCGGGCCTGCAGCTCTGGATGGTCCCAGTCCCACCTCAGGCAGAGGGGTGGGAGGACAGGAGACTGGGCCTGCAGTCCTGGATGGTCCCACTCCCACCTCAGGCAGAGGGGTGGGAGGACAGGAGGCCGGGCCTGCAGCCCTGGATGGTCCGACTCCCACCTCAGGCAGAGGGGTGGGAGGACAGGAGGCTGGGCCTGCAGCCCCAGGCGGTCCCACTCCCACCTCAGGCAGAGGGGTCGGAGGACAGGAGGCCGGGCCTGCAGCCCTGGATGGTCCCACTCCCACCTCCAGCAGAGGGGTGGGAGGACAGGAGGCCGGGCCTGTAGCCCTGGATGGTCCCAGTCCCACCTCAGGCAGAGGGGTGGGAGGACAGGAGGCTGGGCCTGCAGCCCTGGATGCTCCCACTCCCACCTCAGGCAGAGGGATGGGAGGACAGAAGGCTTGGCCTGCAGCCCTGGATGGTCCCACTCCCACCTCAGGCAGAGGGGTGGGTGGACAGGAGGCCGGGCCTGCAGCCCTGGATGGTCCCTGTCCCACCTCAGGCAGAGGGGTGGGAGGACAGGAGGCCGGGCCTGCAGCCCTGGATAGTCCCACTCCCACCTCAGGCAGAGGGGTGGGAGGACAGGAGGCCGGGCCTGCAGCCTGGATGGTCCCAATCCCACCTCAGGCAGAGGGGTGGGAGGACAGGAGGCCGGGCCTGCAGCCCTGGATGGTCCCAGTCCCACCTCAGGCAGAGGGGTGGGAGGACAGGAGGCCGGGCCTGCAGCCCTGGATGGTCCCACTCCCACCTCAGGCAGAGGGGTGGGAGGACAGGAGGCCGGGCCTGCAGCCCTGGATGGTCCCAGTCCCACCTCAGACAGAGGGGTGGGAGGACAGGAGGCCGGGCCTGCAGCCCTGGATGGTCCCAGTCCCACCTCAGGCAGAGGGGTGATCAAACCGTGATCTTTATCAATGATGAGAAGGAGGAAACAGTGGAAGTTTAAACTGGACAGATATTTCACAGCTGGATTCACACAATACAGACAGCAATGTATCGTAGATTGTGGAAGTGCCACAAATGTTGTCAAATGCAGGACGTGGGGTCCCTCAATGTTTCAATCTTGCTGAGAGACTGTCAGCCCACAGGGACAACATTTCTGTTTAATAGGATTGATGCACAAGTTAAAATAGTTCCGTTTCAAAGTTTAAAATAACCAGTCATTTTTCTGTGCAGCTTTCGGAATCTGTCAGTGGAATTTACTTCACACAGGCAAGTTTAACAAGTGTATGGGGAACTGATTAGAAGTTTTGATGGAGATATTCCTGCATTGTGGAAATGTGTGAGATCTATTTAGGGTTGGGGAATGGATTGAGGATCAAAGGAAGCAGTTGTTTTTTAACTACATTAGACTGAGAGCCTTGAAGATTCACAACTTCCATGTGCTGTGAGAAAGGATTGATTAACCAAGGCCTATTATTCAAATACTTCAGACAAGTGAATAAGCTACAGGAACATTGAATACACAGACAGAGACAAGCAGACACCTGTAATCGGAGCTTAAACTTCACGTTTGAATGTGAAGGGCTGAAATAAACAAGAGTCCACCCTGGGATTCGGTGCAATTTGAGTTCTGCTTTTTCAAAAAATAAAAATAACTATCTGCAATGAAAAATTCTTTGGACAGGACAGAGGGATTTTGACTCTGTATTTAAGCACAGACAGTATTTGCGTTGTGAGTGTTTGATGGGCAGTGTAGATGGAGCTTTACTCTGAAACACTGGAATTCAGTCTCAGGGCTGATTTAATCAAAATGCTTCAGAATAATAATTGATATTGTACATCTCGTGTGTGTCTCAGTGACAGCTCTGAAACATGTACAGCACAATCTCATCCTGTTTCTGTGTCTCTCTCTCTGAAATTAGCTGGTCCATTTCCTAAATTACTCCTGACTAGATTTCAAAAGGGCTCCATTGCCTGTGAAGCAGTTTGTGATACCCAAAGGTTATGAAAAGTGGTTTAGAAAAGTCTGTCCCCAAGCTGCTGTGAGGATGTTCAGAGTCAGTGTGTGACTTGGGTCACACGCAGGCCAGATTCACCTCTCCAAGTTAAAGGTGGAGAATGGATCTCGCTCCATTTGAAAGATGAATTGACCCAGTCTGTCTGAGTTTGAGTATCTGTGTTTCTGTACACGTGTGTGTGTGTTTGGGGGGGGGGGGTTATGTGTGGCATTCTTTACGCGGCACTGGAAGTTACACGGTAGCACAGTGGTTAGCACTGCGGTCTCACAGCTCCAGGGTCCCAGGTTCGAATCCCGGCTTGGGTCGCAGTCTGTGCGGAGTCTGCACGTTCTCCCCGTGTCTGCGTGGGTCTCACCCCCACAACCCAAAGATGTGCAGGGCAGGTGGATGGGCCACGCTAAATTGCCCCTGAATTGGAAAAATTGAACTGGGCTCTGATTTTATTGTAAAAATCTTTTTATTGCCATTTCTACAATTCTGTGCATTGCGGCTAGTTTACATTTCTCAGAGAGCGAAAAGGCTTTCTCTTACGTTTCTATCGTTACAAACTGTTGCCGTTCAGTTCGGCGTGTCTGCCCCCCCACCCCCAACCCCCCTTTCCCTAACCCTTCCCCTCTCTCCCCCGAAGACCCTCCGTGATGCCCTTCCGGGCCGACCTGGTGTGTGACCCCCCCTGCTCCTTGTTTACCCCCTTACCCCCCTTTCTTTTCTCCCTCCATCGGTTTCAGCCGTGTTCTTTCAGTGGATTGGGGGGGGGGGTTCCCCCTCCCAATCTCTCTCGGTGGGTGGGGGGGGGCGGTTCCCCCATCTCCATCTCTCTCGGTGGGGGGTCCCCCCTCTCCATCTCTCTCGGTGGGGGGTGGTCCCCCCTCTCCATCTCTCTCGGTGGGGGTGGGTCCCCTTGACCATCTCTCTCGGTGGGTGGGGGGGGTTTCCCCCCTCTCCATCTCTCTCGGTGGGGGGGGGGGGGTTCCCTCCTCTCCATCTCTCTCGATGGGGGTAGTTCCTCCCCTCTCCATTTCTCTCGGTGGGTGGGGGGGTCCTTCCTCTCCATCTCTCTCGGTGTGGGGTCCCCCCTCCCCATCTCTCTCGGTGGGGGGGGGGGGGTTTCCCCCCTCTCCATCTCTCTCGGTGGGGGGGGGGTCCCCCTCTCCATCTCTCTCGGTGGGGGGGGGGGTTCCCCCCTCCCCATCTATCTCATAGAACATAGAACATTACAACGCAGTACAGGCCCTTCGGCCCTCGATGTTACGCCGACCTGTGAAACCACTCTAAAGCCCATCTACACTATTCCCGTATCGCCCATATGTCTATCCAATGACCATTTGAATGCCCTTAGTGTTGGAGAGTCCACTACTGTTGCAGGCAGAGCTTTCCACGCCCTTACTACTCTCTGAGTAAAGAACCTACCTCTGACATCTGTCCTATATCTATCTCCCCTCAATTTTGAGCTATGTCCCCTCGTGCTGGACATCACCATCCGAGGAAAAAGGCTCTCACTGTCCACCCTATCCAATCCTCTGATCATCTTGTATGCCTCAATTAAGTCACCTCTTAACCTTCTTCTCTCTAACGAAAACAGCCTCAAGTCTCTCAGCCTTTCCTCATAAGATCTTCCCTCCATACCAGGCAACATTCTGGTAAATCTCCTCTGCACCCTTTCCAATGCTTCCACATCCTTCCTATAATGCGGCGACCAGAATTGCACGTAATACTCCAAATGCGGCCGCACCAGAGTATTGTACAGCTGCAACATGACCTCATGGCTCCGAAATTCAGACACTCTACCAATAGAAGCTAACACACCGTACGCCTTCTTAACAACCCTCTCAACCTGGGTGGCAACTTTCAGGGATCTATGTACATGGACACCGAGATCTCTCTGCTCATCCACACTGCCAAGAGTCTTACCATTAGCCCAGTACTCTGTCTTCCTGTTTTTCCTTAAAAAATCAATCACCTCACACTTTTCTGCATTAAACTCCATTTGCCACCTCTCAGCCCAGCGCTGCAGCTTATCTATGTCCCTCTGTAACTTGTAACATCCTTCCGCACTGTCCACAACTCCACCGACTTTAGTGTCATCTGCAAATTTACTCACCCATCCTTCTACGCCCTCCTCCAGGTCATTTATAAAAATGACAAACAGCAGTGGACCCAAAACAGATCCTTGTGGTACACCACTAGTAACTGGACTCCAGTCTGTACACTTCCCATCAACCACCACCCTTTGTCTTCTTCCAGCTAGCCAATTTCTGATCCAAACTGCTAAATCTCCCTGAATCCCATGCTTCCGTATTTTCTGCAGTAGCCTACCGTGGGGAACCTTGTCAATGCTTTACTGAAATCCATATACACCACATCAACTGCTTTACCCTCATCCACCTGTTTGGTCACCTTCTCAAAGAACTCTATATGGTTTGTGAGGCACAACCGACCCTTCACAAAACCGTGTTGGCTATGTCTAATCAAATTATTCCTTTCCAGATGATTATACACCCTATCTCTTATAAACCTTTCCAAGATTTTGCCCACAACAGAAGTTAGGCTCGCTGGTCTATATTTACCGGGGTTGTCTCTACTCTCCTTCTTGAACAAGGGGACAACATTTGCTATCCTCCAGTCTTCTGGCACTATTCCTGTTGACAAAGATGACTTAAAGATCAAAGCCAAAGGCTCTGAAATCTCCTCCCTAGCTTCCCAGAGAATCCTAGGATAAATCGTATCCGGCCCAGGGGACTTATCAATTTTCACCCTTTCCAGAATTGCTAACACCTCCTCCTTATGAACCTCAAGCCCTTCTAGTATAGTAGCCTGAATCTCAGTATTCTCCTCGTCAACACTGTCTTTTTGCTGTGTGAATAGTGATGAAAAATATTCATATAGCACCTCTCCTATCTCCTTGGACTCCAAGCACAACTTCCCACTACTGTCCTTGACTGGCCCTACTCTTACCCTAGTCATTCTTTTATTCCTGACATATCTATAGAAAGCTTTAGGGTTATCCTTGATCCTACCTTCCAAAGTCTTCTCATGTCCCCTCCTGGCTCTTCTTAGCTCTCTCTTTAGGTCCTTCCTAGCTAACTTGTAACTCTCGAGCGCCCTTACTGAACCTTCATGTCTCATCTTTACATAAGCCTCCTTCCTTCTTCCTCTGGACAAGTGTTTCAACTGCCGTAGTAAACCACGGTTCCCTTGCTCGACCACTTCCTCCCTGCCTGACAGGTACATACTTAGCAAGGACACGCAGTAGCTATTCCTTGAACAAGCTCCACATTTCCATTGTGCCCATCCCCTGCAGTTTTCCTCTCCGTCTCGGTGGGGGTGGGGGGAAGGGTCCCCCTCTCCATCTCTCTCGGTGGGTGGGGGGTCCCGCCTCTCCATCTCCCTCGGTGGGGGGATCCCCCCTCTCCATCTCTCTCGGTGGGGGAGTCCCCCCTCTCCATCTCTCTCAGTGGGGGGTCACCCCTCTACATCTCTCTCGTTGGGGTGGGTCCACCCTCTCCATCTCTCTCGGTGGGGGCAGGGTTCCCCCCTCTCCATCTCTCTCGGTGGAGGGGGGGACCCCCCTCCATCTCTCTCGCCGGGGGGGGGTCCACCCTCTCCATTTCTCTCGGTGGAGGGGGAGTTCCACCCTCTCCATCTCTCTCGGTGGGTGTGGGGGGTCCCCCCTCTCTATCTCTCTCGGTGGGGGGTTCCCGCCTCTCTATATCTCTCGGTGGGGTGGTCGCCCCTCTCCATCTCTCTCGGTGGGGGGGGTCCCCCCTCTCCATCTCTCTCGGTGGGGGGGCCCCCCTCTCCATCTCTCTCGGTGGGGGGTCCCCCCTCTCCATCTCTCTCGGTGGGGGGGACCCCGTCTCCATCTCTCTCGGCGGGGGGGAGGGGGTCCACCCTCTCCATCTCTCTCGGTGGAGGGGGAGTTCCTCCCTCTCCATCTCTCTCGGCGGGGAGGGTCCACCCTCTCCATCTCTCTCGGTGGGGGGGACCCCCCTCTCCATCTCTCTCGGTGGGGGGTCCCCTCTCTCCATCTCTCTCGGTGGGGGGGACCCCCCTCTCCATCTCTCTCGGCGGGGAGGGTCCACCCTCTCCATCTCTCTCGGTGGGGGGTCCCCTCTCTCCATCTCTCTCGGTGGGGGGGGACCCCGTCTCCATCTCTCTCGGCGGGGGGGGGGGGGGTCCACCCTCTCCATCTCTCTCGGCGGAGGGGGAGTTCCCCCCTCTCCATCTCTCTCGGTGGGGGGTTCCCGCCTCTCCATCTCTCTCGGCGGGGGGGAGGGGGTCCACCCTCTCCATCTCTCTCGGTGGAGGGGGAGTTCCCCCCTCTCCATCTCTCTCGGTGGAGGGGGGGTCCACCCTCTCCATCTCTCTCGGCGGGGAGGGTCCACCCTCTCCATCTCTCTCGGCGGGGGGGGGGGGTCCCCCCTCTCCATCTCTCTCGGCGGGGGGGGGGGTCCACCCTCTCCATCTCTCTCCGTGGAGGGGGAGTTCCCCCCTCTCCATCTCTCTCGGTGGGTGGGGGGTTCCCGCCTCTCTATCTCTCTCGGTGGGGGGGACCCCCCTCTCCATCTCTCTCGGCGGGGAGGGTCCACCCTCTCCATCTCTCTCGGTGGGGGGTCCCCTCTCTCCATCTCTCTCGGTGGGGGGGGACCCCGTCTCCATCTCTCTCGGCGGGGGGGGGGGGGGGTCCACCCTCTCCATCTCTCTCGGCGGAGGGGGAGTTCCCCCCTCTCCATCTCTCTCGGTGGGGGGTTCCCGCCTCTCCATCTCTCTCGGCGGGGGGGAGGGGGTCCACCCTCTCCATCTCTCTCGGTGGAGGGGGAGTTCCCCCCTCTCCATCTCTCTCGCTGGGGGAGTTCCCCCTCTCCATCTCTCTCGGTGGGGGGACCCCGTCTCCATCTCTCTCGGTGGGGGCAGGGTTCCCCCCTCTCCATCTCTCTCGGCGGGGGGGAGGGTTCCCCCCTCTCTATCTCTCTTGGTGGGGGGGACCCCCTCTCCATCTCTCTCGGCGGGGGGGCGGCGGGGTCCACCCTCTCCATCTCTCTCGGTGGAGGGGGGGTTCCCCCCTCTCCATCTCTCTCGGTGGGGGGTGGGGGGTTCCACCCACTCCATCTCTCTCTGTGGGGGGGGGGTCCCCTTCTCCATCTCTCTCGGTGGGGGGGGGTTCCCCTTCTCCATCTCTCTCGGTGGGGGGCGGGGGGAGTATGTTCTCCCCTCTCCATCTCTCTCGGTCTCTGCGTCTCTCCGTCTCTCTCTGGGACTCTGCCAAAACAAAATCCACAATCAGCAGTCGGCCATTTTCTGTCAGTTCACCGGAGCCATTTTATGTCAGTTCACAATGGCCATTGTATGTCAGTTCACGGTGGCCATTTTATGTCGGTTCACGGGAGCCATTTTATGTCAGTTCACAATAGCCATTTTATGTCAGTTAACAATGGACAGTTCATGTCAGTTCACGGGGGCCTTTTTAGGTCAGGTCGCAATGGCCATTTTATTTCAGTTCACGGTGGCCATTTTATGTCAGTTCACAATGGCCATTTTCTGTCAGTTCACAATGGCCATTTTCTGTCAGTTCACAATGGGCATTTTATGTCAGTTCACAATGGCCATTTTATGTCAGTTCACAATAGTCATTTTATGTCAATTTGCAATGGCCATTTTATGTCAGTTCACGGTGGCCATTGTATGTCAGTTCAGAATGGCCATTTTATGTCAATTTGCAATGGACAGTTCATGTCGGTTCACGGGGGCCATTTTATCTCAATTCACGGTGGCCATTTTATGTCAGCTCACGGTGGCCATTTTATGTCAGTTCACAGTGGCCATTTTATGTCAGTTCACAATGGCCATGTTATGTGTAGAAGATTGTAGTTTAGTCGGGCAGTATGGTCGGCACGGGCTTGGAGGGCCGAAGGGCCTGTTCCTGTGCTGTACATTTCTTTGTTCTTTGTTTGTTTGTTATATCACGGGGGCCATTTTATGTCAGGTCGCAATGGCCATTTTATGTCAGTTCACAATGGACAGTTTATGTCAGTTCACGGGGGCCATTTTATGTCAGGTCGCAATAACCATTGTATGTCAGTTCACGGGGGCCTTTTTATGTCAGGTCGCAATGGCCATTGTATGTCAGTTCACAATGGACAGTTTATGTCAGTTCACGGGGGCATTTTTATGTCAGGTCGCAATGGCCATTTTATGTCAGTTCACGGTAGCCATTTTATGTCAGGTCGCAATGGCCATTTTATGTCAGTTCACGGGGGCCATTTTATGTCAGTTCACATTGGCCATTTTATGTCAGTTCACGGGGTCCATTTTATGTCAGTTCACAATGGCCATTTTATGTCAGTTCACGGGGGCCATTGTATGTCAGTTCACAAAGGCCATTTTATATCAGTTCACGGGGTCCATTTAATGTCAGTTGACAATGGCCATTTTATATCAGTTCACAATGGCCATTTTATGTCAGATCACGGTGGCCATTGCAAGTCAGTTCACAATGGCCATTTTATGTCAGTTGACAATGGCCATTTTATGTCAGTTCATGGTGGCCATTGTATGTCAGTTCACATTGGCCATTGTATGTCAGTTCACAATGGCCATTTTATGTCAATTTGCAATGGCCATTTTTTCTCAGTTGATGGTGGCCATTTTGTGTCAGTTCACGGTGGCCATTGTATGTCAGTTCACAATGGCCATTTTATCTCAATTGCGGTGGCCAGCTCATGTTTGGTTCGCGGGGGCCATGTTATGTCAGTTCACAGTGGCCATTTTATGTCAGTTCACGGGGTCCATTATATGTCAGTTCTCAATGGCCATTTTATGTCAGTTCACAATGGCCATTTTATGTCAGTTCACAATGGACAGTTTATGTCAGTTCACGGTGGCCCTTATATGTCAGTTCACAATGGCCATTGTATGTCAGTTCACAATGGCCATTTTATGTCAGTTTGCAATGGCCATTTTTTCTCAGTTGACGGTGGCCATTTTGTGTCAGTTCACGGTGGCCATTGCAAGTCAGTTCACAATGGCCATTTTATGTCAGTTGACAATGGCCATTTTATGTCAGTTCATGGTGGCCATTGTATGTCAGTTCACATTGGCCATTGTATGTCAGTTCACAATGGCCATTTTATGTCAGTTTGCAATGGCCATTTTTTCTCAGTTGATGGTGGCCATTTTGTGTCAGTTCACGGTGGCCATTGTATGTCAGTTCACAATGGCCATTTTATCTCAATTGCGGTGGCCAGCTCATGTTTGGTTCACGGGGGCCATGTTATGTCAGTTCACAGTGGCCAGTTTATGTCAGTTCACGGGGTCCATTATATGTCAGTTCTCAATGGCCATTTTATGTCAGTTCACAATGGCCATTTTATGTCAGTTCACAATGGACAGTTTATGTCAGTTCACGGTGGCCCTTATATGTCAGTTCACAATGGCCATTGTATGTCAGTTCACAATGGCCATTTTATGTCAGTTTGCAATGGCCATTTTTTCTCAGTTGACGGTGGCCATTTTGTGTCAGTTCACGGTGGCCAATGTATGTGAGTTCACATTGGCCATTTTATGTCAGTTTGCAATGGCCATTTTATCTCAGTTGCGGTGACCAGTTCATGTTGGTTCACGGGGGCCATGTTATGTAAGTTCACGGTGGCCATTTTATGTCAGTTCACGGGGGCCTTTTTATGTCAGTTCATGGTGGCTATTGTATGTCAGTACACAATTGTCATTTTATGTCAGTTCACGGTGGCCATTTTATCTCAGTTCACGGGGGCCATTTTATTCAGTCGATGGGGGCCATTTTATGTCAGTACATGGTGGCCATTTTATGTCAGTTCACGGTGGTCATTTTATGTCGGTTGACGGGGGCCATTTTATGTCAGCTCGCAATGGCCATTTTATGTCAGTTCACGGTGGCCATTGTATGTCAGTTCACGGAGGCCATTTTATGTCAGGTCATGGTGGCTATTTTATGTCAGTTCACCGGGTCCATTTTATGTCAGTTCACAATGGCCATTTTATGTCAGTTCACAATGGCCATTTTATGTCAGTTCATGGTGGCCATTGTATGTCAGTTCACAATGGCCATTTTATGTCAGTTTGCAATTACCATTTTTTCTCAGTTGACGGTGGCCATTTTGTGTCAGTTCACGGTGGCCATTGTATGTGAGTTCACAATGGCCATTTTATGTCAGTTTGCAATGGCCATTTTATCTCAGTTGCGGTGGCCAGTTCATGTTGGTTCACGGGGGCCATGTTAAGTCAGTTCACAGTGGCCATTTTATGTCAGTTCACGGGGGCCATTTAATGTCAGTTCATGGTGGCTATTGTATGTCAGTACACAATTGTCATTTTATGTCAGTTCACGGTGGCCATTTTATCTCAGTTCACAGTGGCCATTTTATGGCAGTTCACGGGGGCCATTTTATTCAGTCGATGGGGGCCATTTTATGTCAGTACATGGTGGCCATTTTATGTCAGTTCACGGTGGTCATTTTATGTCGGTTGACGGGGGCCATTTTATGTCAGCTCGCAATGGCCATTTTATGTCAGTTCACGGTGGCCATTGTATGTCAGTTCATGGCGTCCATTGTATGTCAGTTCACAATTGACAGTTTATGTCAGTTCACGGGGGCCTTGGTATGTCAGTTCACAATGGCCATTGTATGTCAGTTCTCAATGGCCATTTTATGTCAGTTCACAGTGGCCATTTTATGTCAATTCACGGTAGCCATTGTATATCAGTTCACAATGGCCATTTTATGTCAGTTCATGGTGGCCATTGTATGTCGGTTCACAATGGCCATTTTATGTCAGTTCACGGGGGCCATTTTATGTCAGTTCATGGTGGCCATTTTATCTCAGTTCACAGTGGCCATTTTATGTCAGTTCACGGGGGGCATTTTATTCAGTCGAAGGGGCCATTTAATGTCAGTACACGGTGGCCATTTTATGTCAGTTCACGGTGGTCATTTTATGTCGTTTGAAGGTAACCATTTTATTTCAGCTCGCAATGGCCATTTTATGTCAGTTCACGGTGGCCATTGTATGTCAGTTCACGGAGGCCATTTTATGTCAGGTCACGGTGGCTATTTTATGTGAGCTCACGGCAGCCATTTTATGTTCATTTACGGTGGCCATTTTATGTCAGTTCACGGCAGCCATTTTATGTCAGTTCACGGTGGTCATTTAATGTCGGTTGAAGGGGTCCATTTTATGTCAGTTCACGGTGGCCATATTAAGTCAGTTCACGGTGGCCATTTTTTGTCAGTTCACGTTGGCCATTTTATGTCAGTTCACGGCAGCCATTTTATGTCAGTTCACGGTGGCCATTATATGTCAGTTCACGGTGGCCATTTTACGTCAGTTCACGGCAGACTTTTTATGTCAGAACACGGCATCCATTTCTGGCAATTTTCAGCCATCCCACAGCCAGCACTGCCAGTGCTCACCCACACAGCCAGCACTGTCAGCGCTCCCCCACACAGCCAGCACTGTCAGTGCTCCCACCACACAGCCAGCACTGTCAGTGCTCCGCCCACACAGCCAGCACTATCAGTGCTCCCACCACACAGCCAGCACTGTCAGTGCTCCCACCACACAGCCAGCACTGTCAGCGCACCCACCACACAGCCAGCACTGTCAGTGCTCCCCCCACACAGTCAGCACTGTCAGTGCTCTCACCCACACCCAGCACTGTCAGTGCTCCCACCACACAGCCAGGACTGTCTGTGCTCCCACCACACAGCCAGCGCTGTCAGTGCTCCCCACACAGCCAGCTCTGTCAGTGCTCCCCTACACAGCCAACACTGTCAGTGCTCCTCACACAGCCAGCACTGCCAGTGCTCCCCACACAGCCAGCACCGTCAGTGCTCCCACCACAAAGCCAGCACTGTCAGTGCTCCCACCACACAGCCAGCACTGTCTGTGCTCCCACCACACAGCCAGCACTGTCAGTGCTCCCCACACAGCCAGCACCGTCAGTGCTCCCACCACACAGCCAGCAGTGTCAGTGCTCCCCCCACACAGCCAGCACTGTCAGTGCTCCCCCACGCAGCCAGCACTGTCAGTGCTCCCCCCACACAGCCAGCACTGTCAGTGCTCCCCCCAAACAGCCAGCACTGTCAGTGCTCCCCCACACAGCCAGCACTGTCAGTGCTCCCCTCACACAGCCAGCACTGTCAGTGCTCCCAACACACAGCCAGCACTGTCAGTGCTCCCCCACACAGCCAGCACTGTCCGTGCTCCCCCCACACAGTCAGCACTGTCAATGCTCCCCCACACAGCCAGCACTGTCAGTGCTCCCACCACACAGCCAGCACTGTCAGTGCTCCCCACACACATACAGCACTGTCAGTGCTCCCCCACACAGCCAGCACGGTCAGTGCTCCCCACACACAGACAGCACTGTCAGTGCTCCCACCACACAGCCTGCACTGTCAGTGCTCCCCCGCACAGCCAGCACTGTCAGTGCTCCCCCACACAGCCATCACTGTCAGTGCTCCACCCACACAGACAGCACTGTCAGTGCTCCCCCCACACAGCCAGCACTGTCAGTGCTCCCACCACACAGCCAGCACTGTCAGTGCTCCCCCCACACAGCCAGCACTGTCAGTGCTCCCACCACACAGCCAGTACTGTCAGTGCTCCCCACACAGCCCCCACTGTCAGTACTCCCACCCCACACAACCAGCACTGTCAGTGCTCCCCCACACAGCCAGCACTGTCAGTGCTCCCCCCACACAGCCAGGACTATAAGTGCTCCCCCACACAGCTAGCACTATCAGTGCTCACCCACACAGCCAGCACTGTCAGTGCTCCCCCACACAGCCAGCACTATCAGTGCTCCCCCCACACAGCCAGCACTGTCAGTGCTCACCCACACAGCCAGCACTGTCAGTGCTCCCCCACACAGCCAGCACTATCAGTGCTCCCCCCACACAGGCAGCAGTGTCAGTGCTTCCCCCACACAGACAGCACTGTCAGTGCTCCCACCACACAGCCAGCACTGCCAGTGCTCCCACCACACAGCCAGCACTGTCAGTGCTCCCCCCACACAGCCAGCACTGTCAGTGCTCCCACCATACAGACGGCACTGTCAGTGCTCCCACCACACAGCCAGCACTGTCAGTGCTCTCCCCACACAGCCAGCACTGTCAGTGCTCCCACCACACAGCCAGCAGTGTCAGTGCTTCCCCCACACAGCCAGCACTGTCAGTGCTCCCCTACACAGCCAGCACTGCCAGTGCTCCCCCACACAGCCAGCACTGTCAGTGCTCCCCCCACACAGCCAGCACTGTCAGTGCTCCCACACACAGCGAGCACTGTCAGTGCTCCCACCGCACAGCCAGCACTGTCAGTGCACCCCCCACACAGCCAGCACTGTCAGTGCTCCCCACACAGCCAGAACTGTCACTGCTCCCCCCACACATCCAGCAATTTCAGTGCTCCCACCACACAGCCAGCACTGTTAGTGCTCCCCCACACAGCTGGCACTGTCAGTGCTCCCCCACACAGCCAGAACTGTCACTGCTCCCCCCACACATCCAGCAATTTCAGTGCTCCCACCACACAGCCAGCACTGTTCGTGCTCCCCCACACAGCTGGCACTGTTAGTGCTCCCCCACACAGCCAGCACTGTCAGTGCTCCCAACGCACAGCCAGCACTGCCAGTGCTCCCACCACACAGCCAGCACTGTCAGTGCTCCACCCTCACAGCCAGCACTGTCAGTGCTCCCACCACACAGCCAGCACTGTCAGTGCTCCCACCACACAGCCAGCACTGTCAGAGCTCCCACCACACAGCCAGAACTGTCAGTGCTGCCCCACACAGCCAGCACTGTCAGTGCTCCCCACACAGCCAGCACTGTCAGTGCTCCCCCACACAGCCAGCACTGTCAGTGCTCCCACCACACAGCCAGCACTGCCAGTGCTCCCACCACACAGCCAGCACTGTTAGTGCTCCCACCACACAGCCAGCACTGTCAGTGCTCCCCACACACAGCCAGCACTGTCAGTGCACCCCACACAGCCAGCACTGTCTGTGCACCCCCACAGAGACAGCACTGTCAGTGCTCCACCCTCACAGCCAGCACTGTCAGTGCTCCCCCACACAGCCAGCACTGTCTGTGCTCCCACCACCCAGCCAGCACTGCCAGTGCTCCCACCACACAGCCAGCACTGTCAGTGCTCTTCCCACACAGCCAGCACTGTCAGTGCTCCCCCCACACAGCCAGCAGTGTCAGTGCTTCCCCCACACAGCCAGCACTGTCAGTGCTCCCCTACACAGCCAGCACTGCCAGTGCTCCCCCACACAGCCAGCACTGTCAGTGCTCCCCCCACACAGCCAGCACTGTCAGTGCTCCCCCCACACAGCCAGCACTGTCAGCGCTCCTCCACACAGCCAGCACTGTCAGTGCTCCCACCACACAGCCAGCACTGTCAGTGCTCCCACCACACAGCCAGTACTGTCAGTGCTCCCCACACAGCCCCCACTGTCAGTGCTCCCACCCCACACAACCAGCACTGTCAGTGCTCCCCCACACAGCCAGCACTGTCAGTGTTCCCCCCACACAGCCAGCACTCTCAGAGCTCCCGCCACACAGCCAGAACAGTCAGTGCTCCCACCACACAGCCAGCACTGTCAGTGCACCCCCCACACAGCCAGCACTATAAGTGCTCCCCCACACAGCTAGCACTATCAGTGCTCACCCACACAGCCAGCACTGTCAGTGCTCCACCACACAGCCAGCACTATCAGTGCTCCCCCCACACAGCCAGCACTGTCAGTGCTCACCCACACAGCCAGCACTGTCAGTGCTCCCCCATACAGCCAGCCCTGTCAGTGCTCCCCCACACAGCCAGCACTGTCAGTGCTCCCCCACACAGCCAGCACTATCAGTGCTCCCCCCACACAGGCAGCAGTGTCAGTGCTTCCCCCACACAGCCAGCACTGTCAGTGCTCCCACACACAGCCAGCACTGTCAGTGCTCCCCCCACACAGCCAGCACTGTCAGTGCTCCCCCCACACAGACAGCACTGTCAGTGCTCCCACCACACAGCCAGCACTGCCAGTGCTCCCACCACACAGCCAGCACTGTCAGTGCTCCCCCCACACAGCCAGCACTGTCAGTGCTCCCACCATACAGACGGCACTGTCAGTGCTCCCACCACACAGCCAGCACTGTCAGTGCTCTCCCCACACAGCCAGCACTGTCAGTGCTCCCCCCACACAGCCAGCAGTGTCAGTGCTTCCCCCACACAGCCAGCACTGTCAGTGCTCCCCTACACAGCCAGCACTGTCAGTGCTCCCCCCACACAGCCAGCACTGTCAGTGCACCCCCCACACAGCCAGCACTGTCAGTGCTCCCACCGCACAGCCAGCACTGTCAGTGCTCCCCCCACACAGCCAGCACTGTCAGTGCTCCCACACACAGCGAGCACTGTCAGTGCTCCCACCGCACAGCCAGCACTGTCAGTGCACCCCCCACACAGCCAGCACTGTCAGTGCTCCCACCGCACAGCCAGCACTGTCAGTGCTCCCCCACACAGCCAGCACTGTCAGTGCTCCCCCCACACAGCCAGCACTGTCAGTGCTCCCACCACACAGCCAGCGCTGCCAGTGCTCCCACCACACAGCCAGCACTGTTAGTGCTCCCACCACACAGCCAGCACTGTCAGTGCTCCCCACACACAGCCAGCACTGTCAGTGCTCCCCACACAGCCAGCACTGTCTGTGCACCCCCACAGAGACAGCACTGTCAGTGCTCCACCCTCACAGCCAGCACTGTCAGTGCTCCCCCACACAGCCAGCACTGTCTGTGCTCCCACCACTCAGCCAGCACTGTCAGTGCTCCCACCACACAGCCAGCATTGTCAGTGCTCCCCACACAGCCAGAACTGTCACTGCTCCCCCCCACACATCCAGCAATTTCAGTGCTCCCACCACACAGCCAGCACTGTTAGTGCTCCCCCACACAGCTGGCACTGTCAGTGCTCCCCCACACAGCCAGAACTGTCACTGCTCCCCCCACACATCCAGCAATTTCAGTGCTCCCACCACACAGCCAGCGATGTTCGTGCTCCCCCACACAGCTGGCACTGTTAGTGCTCCCCCACACAGCCAGCACTGTCAGTGCTCCCAACGCACAGCCAGCACTGCCAGTGCTCCCACCACACAGCCAGCACTGTCAGTGCTCCACCCTCACAGCCAGCACTGTCAGTGCTCCCACCACACAGCCAGCACTGTCAGTGCTCCCACCACACAGCCAGCACTGTCAGAGCTCCCACCACACAGCCAGAACTGTCAGTGCTGCCCCACACAGCCAGCACTGTCAGTGCTCCCCACACAGCCAGCACTGTCAGTGCTCCCCCACACAGCCAGCACTGTCAGTGCTTCCCCACACAGCTGGCACTGTCAGTGCTCCCCCACACAGCCAGCACTGTCTGTGCTCCCACCACCCAGCCAGCACTGCCAGTGCTCCCACCACACAGCCAGCACTGTCAGTGCTCTTCCCACACAGCCAGCACTGTCAGTGCTCCCCCCACACAGCCAGCAGTGTCAGTGCTTCCCCCACACAGCCAGCACTGTCAGTGCTCCCCTACACAGCCAGCACTGCCAGTGCTCCCCCACACAGCCAGCACTGTCAGTGCTCCCCCCACACAGCCAGCACTGTCAGTGCTCCCCCCACACAGCCAGCACTGTCAGCGCTCCTCCACACAGCCAGCACTGTCAGTGCTCCCACCACACAGCCAGCACTGTCAGTGCTCCCACCACACAGCCAGTACTGTCAGTGCTCCCCACACAGCCCCCACTGTCAGTGCTCCCACCCCACACAACCAGCACTGTCAGTGCTCCCCCACACAGCCAGCACTGTCAGTGTTCCCCCCACACAGCCAGCACTCTCAGAGCTCCCGCCACACAGCCAGAACAGTCAGTGCTCCCACCACACAGCCAGCACTGTCAGTGCACCCCCCACACAGCCAGCACTATAAGTGCTCCCCCACACAGCTAGCACTATCAGTGCTCACCCACACAGCCAGCACTGTCAGTGCTCCACCACACAGCCAGCACTATCAGTGCTCCCCCCACACAGCCAGCACTGTCAGTGCTCACCCACACAGCCAGCACTGTCAGTGCTCCCCCATACAGCCAGCCCTGTCAGTGCTCCCCCACACAGCCAGCACTGTCAGTGCTCCCCCACACAGCCAGCACTATCAGTGCTCCCCCCACACAGGCAGCAGTGTCAGTGCTTCCCCCACACAGCCAGCACTGTCAGTGCTCCCACACACAGCCAGCACTGTCAGTGCTCCCCCCACACAGCCAGCACTGTCAGTGCTCCCCCCACACAGACAGCACTGTCAGTGCTCCCACCACACAGCCAGCACTGCCAGTGCTCCCACCACACAGCCAGCACTGTCAGTGCTCCCCCCACACAGCCAGCACTGTCAGTGCTCCCACCATACAGACGGCACTGTCAGTGCTCCCACCACACAGCCAGCACTGTCAGTGCTCTCCCCACACAGCCAGCACTGTCAGTGCTCCCCCCACACAGCCAGCAGTGTCAGTGCTTCCCCCACACAGCCAGCACTGTCAGTGCTCCCCTACACAGCCAGCACTGTCAGTGCTCCCCCCACACAGCCAGCACTGTCAGTGCACCCCCCACACAGCCAGCACTGTCAGTGCTCCCACCGCACAGCCAGCACTGTCAGTGCTCCCCCCACACAGCCAGCACTGTCAGTGCTCCCACACACAGCGAGCACTGTCAGTGCTCCCACCGCACAGCCAGCACTGTCAGTGCACCCCCCACACAGCCAGCACTGTCAGTGCTCCCACCGCACAGCCAGCACTGTCAGTGCTCCCCCACACAGCCAGCACTGTCAGTGCTCCCCCCACACAGCCAGCACTGTCAGTGCTCCCACCACACAGCCAGCGCTGCCAGTGCTCCCACCACACAGCCAGCACTGTTAGTGCTCCCACCACACAGCCAGCACTGTCAGTGCTCCCCACACACAGCCAGCACTGTCAGTGCTCCCCACACAGCCAGCACTGTCTGTGCACCCCCACAGAGACAGCACTGTCAGTGCTCCACCCTCACAGCCAGCACTGTCAGTGCTCCCCCACACAGCCAGCACTGTCTGTGCTCCCACCACTCAGCCAGCACTGTCAGTGCTCCCACCACACAGCCAGCATTGTCAGTGCTCCCCACACAGCCAGAACTGTCACTGCTCCCCCCCACACATCCAGCAATTTCAGTGCTCCCACCACACAGCCAGCACTGTTAGTGCTCCCCCACACAGCTGGCACTGTCAGTGCTCCCCCACACAGCCAGAACTGTCACTGCTCCCCCCACACATCCAGCAATTTCAGTGCTCCCACCACACAGCCAGCGATGTTCGTGCTCCCCCACACAGCTGGCACTGTTAGTGCTCCCCCACACAGCCAGCACTGTCAGTGCTCCCAACGCACAGCCAGCACTGCCAGTGCTCCCACCACACAGCCAGCACTGTCAGTGCTCCACCCTCACAGCCAGCACTGTCAGTGCTCCCACCACACAGCCAGCACTGTCAGTGCTCCCACCACACAGCCAGCACTGTCAGAGCTCCCACCACACAGCCAGAACTGTCAGTGCTGCCCCACACAGCCAGCACTGTCAGTGCTCCCCACACAGCCAGCACTGTCAGTGCTCCCCCACACAGCCAGCACTGTCAGTGCTTCCCCACACAGCTGGCACTGTTAGTGCTCCCCACACAGCCAGCACTGTCAGTGCTCCCAACGCACAGCCAGCACTGCCAGTGCTCCCACCACACAGCCAGCACTGTTGTGCTCCCCCACACAGCCAGCACTGTCAGTGCTCCCCACACACAGCCAGCACTGTCTGTGCTCCCCACACAGCCAGACTGTCAGTGCTCCACCCTCACAGCCAGCACTGTCAGTGATCCCACCACACAGCCAGCACTGTCAGTGCTCCCACCACACAGCCAGCACTGTCAGAGCTCCCACCACACAGCCAGAACTGTCAGTGCTGCCCCACACAGCCAGCACTGTCAGTGCTCCCCACACAGCCAGCACTGTCAGTGCTCCCCCACACAGCCAGCACTGTCAGTGCTTCCCCCACACAGCCAGCACTGTCAGTGCTCCGCCCACACACCCAGTACTGTCAGTGCTCCCACCACACAGCCAGCAATGCCAGTGCTCCACCACACAGCCAGCACTGTCAGTGCTCCCACCACACAGCCAGCACTGACAGTGCTCCACCACAGAGCCAACACTGTCAGTACTCCACCACACAGCCAGCACTGTCAGTGCTCCCCCCACGCAGCCAGCACTGTCAGTGCTCCCACCACACAGCCAGCACTGTCAGTGCACCCACCACACAGCCAGCACTGTCAGTGCTCCCACCCCACAGAGCCAACACTGTCATGCTCCCCTCACACAGCCAGCACTGTCAGTGACCCCCACATAGCCAGCACTGTCAGTGCTCTCACCCCACAAAGCCAGCACTGCCAGTGCTCCACCCTCACAGCCACACTGTCAGTGCTCTCCCACACAGACGGCACTTTCAGTGCTCCCACCACACAACGAGCACTGTCTGTGCTCCCCCACACAGCCAGCACTGTCAGTGCTCCCCCACACAGCCAGCACTGTCAGTGCTCCCCACACAGCCAGCACTGTCAGTGCTCCCCTACACAGCCAGCACTGTCAGTGCTTCCACCCAACACAGCCAGCACTGTCAGTGCTTCCACCCAACACAGCCAGCACTGTCAGTGCTTCCACCCAACACAGCCAGCACTGTCAGTGCTCCCCCACACAGCCAGCACTGTCAGTGCTTCCACCCAACACAGCCAGCACTGTCAGTGCTCCCCTACACAGCCAGCACTGTCAGTGCTTCCACCCAACACAGCCAGCACTGTCAGTGCTCCCCCCACACAGCCAGCACTGCCAGTGCTCCCACCACACAGCCAGCACTGTCAGTACTCCCACCACACAGCCAGCACTGCCAGTGCCCCCACACCACACAGCCAGCACTATCAGTGCTCCCCCCACAGCCAGCACTGCCAGTTCTCCACCCACACAGCCAGCACTGTCAGTGCTTCCACCCACACAGCCAGCACTGTCAGTGCTCCACCCCACACAGCCAGCACTGTCAGTGCTCCCACCACACAGCCAGCACTGTCAGTGCTCCCAACCACACAGCCAGCACTTTCAGTGCTCCCCCCACACAGCCAGCACTGTTAGTGCTCCCACCACACAGCCAGCACTGTCAGTGCTCCCACCATACAGACGGCACTGTCAGTGCTCTCCTCACGTAGCCAGCACTGTCAGTGCTCCCACCACACAGCCAGCACTGTCAGTGCTCCCCCACACAGCCAGCACTGTCAGTGCTCTCCCCCACACAGACAGCACTGTTAGTGCTCCCACCACACAGCCAGCACTGTCAGTGCTCCCCCACACAGCCAGCACTGTCAGTGCTCCCACCACACAACCAGCACTCTCAGTGCTCTCCCCACACAGCCAGCACTGTCAGTGCTCCCACCACACAGCCAGCACTATCAGTGCTCCCTCACACAGCCAGCACTGTCAGTGCTCCACCCTCACAGACAGCACTGTCAGTGCTCCCACCACACAGCCAGCACTTTCAGTGCTCCCCCACAGAGCCAGCACTGTCCGTGCTCCCACTACATAGCCAGCACTGTCAGTGCTCCCACCACACAGCCAGCACTGCCAGTGCTCCCCACCACACAGCCAGCACTGTCAGTGCTCCCCCCACAGAGCCAGCACTGTCAGTGCTCTCCCCACACAGCCCAGCACTGTTAGTGCTCCCACCACACAGCCAGCACTGTCAGTGCTCCCACCATACAGACGGCACTGTCAATGCTCCCACACATACAGCCAGCACTGTCAGTGCTCCCCACACAGCCACAGCCAGAACTGTCAGTGCTGCCCACACAGCCAGCACTGTCAGTGCTCCCCACACAGCCAACACTGTCAGTGCTCCCCCACACAGCCAGCACTGTCAGTGCTTCCCCACACAGCCAGCACTGTCAGTGCTCCCTCACCACACAGCCAGCACTGTCAGTGCTCCCCCCACACACCCAGTACTGTCAGTGCTCCCACCACACAGCCAGCAATGCCAGTGCTCCCACCACACAGCCAGCACTGTCAGTGCTCCCACCACACAGCCAGCACTGTCAGTGCTCCCACCACACAGCTAGCACTATCAGTGCTCCCACCACACAGCCAGCACTATCAGTGCTCCCTCACACAGCCAGCACTGTCAGTGCACCCCCCACACAGCCAGCACTGTCAGTGCTCCCCCCACACAGCCAGCACTGTCAGTGCTCCCCCCACACAGCCAGCACTGTCAGTACACTCCCCACACAGCCAGCACTGTCAGTGCTCCCCACACAGCCAGCACTGTCAATGCTCCCCCACACAGCCAGCACTGTCAGTGCTCCCCACACATCCAGCACTGTCAATGCTCCCCCACACAGCCAGCACTGTCAGTGCTCCCCCACACAGCCAGCACTGTCAATGCTCCCCCACACAGCCAGCACTGTCAGTGCTCCCCACACATCCAGCACTGCAAGTGCTCCCCCCACACAGCCAGCACTGTCAGTGCTCCCCAAACAGCCAGCACTGTCAGTGCTCCCCCACACAGCCAGCACTGTCAGTGCACCCCCCACACAGCCAGCACTGTCAGTGCTCCCCACACAGCCAGCACTGCCAGTGCTCTCCCACACAGCCAGCACTGTCAGTGCTCCCACCACACAGCCAGCACTGACAGTGCTCCACCACAGAGCCAACACTGTCAGTACTCCCACCACACAGCCAGCACTGTCAGTGCTCCCCCACGCAGCCAGCACTGTCAGTGCTCCCACCACACAGCCAGCACTGTCAGTGCTCCCACCACACAGCCAGCAATGCAAGTGCTCCCACCACACAGCCAGCACTGTCAGTGCTCCCCACACTGCCAGCACTGTCAGTGCTCCCACCCCACAGAGCCAACACTGTCAGTGCTCCCCTCACACAGCCAGCACTGTCAGTGACCCCCACACAGCCAGCACTGTCAGTGCTCTCACCCCACACAGCCAGCACTGTCAGTGCTCCCCACACAGCGAGCACTGTCAGTGCTCTCACCCCACACAGCCAGCACTGTCAGTGCTCCACCCTCACAGCCAACAGTGTCAGTGCTCTCCCACACAGCCAGCACTATCAGTGCTCCCACCACACAGCGAGCACTATCAGTGCTCCCCCACACAACCAGCACTGTCAGTGCTCCCCCCACACAGCCAGCACTGTCAGTGCTCCCCACACAGCCAGCACTGTCAGTGCTTCCACCCAACACAGCCAGCACTGTCAGTGCTCCCCCCACCACAGCCAGCACTGTCAGTGCCCCCACACCACACAGCCAGCACTGTCAGTGCCCCCACACCACACAGCCAGCACTATCAGTGCTCCCCCACAGCCAGCACTGCCAGTTCTCCACCCACAGAGCTAGCACTGTCAGTGCTCCACCCTCACAGACAGCACTGTCAGTGCTCCCCCACAGAGCCAGCACTTGTCCGTGCTCCCACTACATAGCCAGCACTGTCAGTGCTCCCACCACACAGCCAGCACTGCCAGTGCTCCCACCACACAGCCAGCACTGACAGTGCTCCCCCCACACAGCCAGCACTGGCAGTGCTCCCCCCACACAGCCAGCACTATCAGTGCTACCCCACACAGCCAGCACTGTCAGTGCTCCCACCACACAGCCAGCACTGTCAGTGCTCCACCCTCACAGACAGCACTGTCAGTGCTCCCACCACACAGCCAGCACTTTCAGTGCTCCCCCACAGAGCCAGCACTGTCCGTGCTCCCACTACATAGCCAGCACTGTCAGTGCTCCCACCACACAGCCAGCACTGCCAGTGCTCCACCACACAGCCAGCACTGTCAGTGCTCCCCCCACAGAGCCAGCACTGTTAGTGCTCCCACCACACAGCCAGCACTGTCAGTGCTCCCACCATACAGACGGCACTGTCAATGCTCCCACACATACAGCCAGCACTGTCAGTGCTCCCCACACAGCCACAGCCAGAACTGTCAGTGCTGCCCACACAGCCAGCACTGTCAGTGCTCCCCACACAGCTAACACTGTCAGTGCTCCCCCCACACAGCCAGCACTGTCAGTGCTTCCCCCACACAGCCAGCACTGTCAGTGCTCCCTCACCACACAGCCAGCACTGTCAGTGCTCCCCCCACACACCCAGTACTGTCAGTGCTCCCACCACACAGCCAGCAATGCCAGTGCTCCCACCACACAGCCAGCACTGTCAGTGCTCCCACCACACAGCCAGCACTGACAGTGCTCCACCACAGAGCCAACACTGTCAGTACTCCACCACACAGCCAGCACTGTCAGTGCTCCCCCCACGCAGCCAGCACTGTCAGTGCTCCCACCACACAGCCAGCACTGTCAGTGCTCCCACCACACAGCCAGTATTGTCAGTGCTCCCACCACACAGCCAGCACTGTCAGTGCTCCCACCCCACAGAGCCAACACTGTCAATGCTCCCCTCACACAGCCAGCACTGTCAGTGCTCTCACCCCACACAGCCAGGGACTGTCAGTGCTCCCACCACACAGCCAGCAATGCAAGTGCTCCCACCACACAGCCAGCACTGTCAGTACTCCCACCACACAGCCAGCACTGTCAGTGCCCCCACACCACACAGCCAGCACTATCAGTGCTCCCCCACAGCCAGCACTGCCAGTTCTCCACCCACAGAGCTAGCACTGTCAGTGCTCCCCCCACACAGCCAGCACTATCAGTGCTCCACCCTCACAGACAGCACTGTCAGTGCTCCCACCACACAGCCAGCACTTTCAGTGCTCCCCCACAGAGCCAGCACTGTCCGTGCTCCCACTACATAGCCAGCCACTGTCAGTGCTCCCACCACACAGCCAGCACTGCCAGTGCTCCCACCACACAGCCAGCACTGTCAGTGCTCCCCCCACACAGCCAGCACTGTCAGTGCTCTCCCCACACAGCCAGCACTGTTAGTGCTCCCCACCACACAGCCAGCACTGTCAGTGCTCCCACCATACAGACGGCACTGTCAATGCTCCCACACATACAGCCAGCACTGTCAGTGCTCCCACCACACAGCCAGCACTGTCAGTGCCTCCCCACACAGCCAGCACTGTCAGTGCTCCCCCCACACAGCCAGCACTGTCAGTGGACCCCCACACAGCCAGCACTGTCAGTGCTCTCCCACACAGCCAGCACTGTCAGTGCTCCCCCCACACAGCCAGCACTGTCAGTGCTCCCACCACACAGCCAGCACTGTCAGTGCTCCCCCACACAGCCCGCACTGTCAGTGCTACCCCCACACAGCCAGCACTGTCAGTGCTCTCCCACACAGCCAGCACTGTCAGTGCTCCCACCACACAGCCAGCACCGTCAGTGCTCCTACCGCACACAGCCAGCACTGTCAGTGCTCCCACCACACAGCCAGCACTTTCAGTGCTACCCCCACACAGCCAGCACTGTTAGTGCTCCCACCACACAGCCAGCACTGTCAGTGCTCCCACCATACAGACGGCACTGTCAGTGCTCTCCTCACGTAGCCAGCACTGTCAGTGCTCCCACCACACAGCCAGCACTGTCAGTGCTCCCCCCACACAGCCAGCACTGTCAGTGCTCTCCCCACACAGACAGCACTGTTAGTGCTCCCACCACACAGCCAGCACTGTCAGTGCTCCCCCACACAGCCAGCACTGTCAGTGCTCCCACCACACAACCAGCACTCTCAGTGCTCTCCCCACACAGCCAGCACTGTCAGTGCTCCCACCACACAGCCAGCACTATCAGTGCTCCCTCACACAGCCAGCACTGTCAGTGCTCCACCCTCACAGACAGCACTGTCAGTGCTCCCACCACACAGCCAGCACTTTCAGTGCTCCCCACAGAGCCAGCAATGTCCGTGCTCCCACTAAATAGCCAGCACTGTCAGTGCTCCCACCACACAGCCAGCACTGCCAGTGCTCCCACCACACAGCCAGCACTGTCAGTGCTCCCCCCACAGAGCCAGCACTGTCAGTGCTCTCCCCACACAGCCAGCACTGTTAGTGCTCCCACCACACAGCCAGCACTGTCAGTGCTCCCACCATACAGACGGCACTGTCAATGCTCCCACACATACAGCCAGCACTGTCAGTGCTCCCCACACAGCCACAGCCAGAACTGTCAGTGCTGCCCACACAGCCAGCACTGTCAGTGCTCCCCACACAGCCAACACTGTCAGTGCTCCCCCACACAGCCAGCACTGTCAGTGCTTCCCCCACACAGCCAGCACTGTCAGTGCTCCCTCACCACACAGCCAGCACTGTCAGTGCTCCCCCCACACACCCAGTACTGTCAGTGCTCCCACCACACAGCCAGCAATGCCAGTGCTCCCACCACACAGCCAGCACTGTCAGTGCTCCCACCACACAGCCAGCACTGTCAGTGCTCCCACCACACAGCTAGCACTATCAGTGCTCCCACCACACAGCCAGCACTATCAGTGCTCCCTCACACAGCCAGCACTGTCAGTGCACCCCCCACACAGCCAGCACTGTCAGTGCTCCCCCCACACAGCCAGCACTGTCAGTGCTCCCCCCACACAGCCAGCACTGTCAGTACACTCCCCACACAGCCAGCACTGTCAGTGCTCCCCACACAGCCAGCACTGTCAATGCTCCCCCACACAGCCAGCACTGTCAGTGCTCCCCACACATCCAGCACTGTCAATGCTCCCCCACACAGCCAGCACTGTCAGTGCTCCCCCACACAGCCAGCACTGTCAATGCTCCCCCACACAGCCAGCACTGTCAGTGCTCCCCACACATCCAGCACTGCAAGTGCTCCCCCCACACAGCCAGCACTGTCAGTGCACCCCCCACACAGCCAGCACTGTCAGTGCTCCCCACACAGCCAGCACTGCCAGTGCTCTCCCACACAGCCAGCACTGTCAGTGCTCCCACCACACAGCCAGCACTGACAGTGCTCCACCACAGAGCCAACACTGTCAGTACTCCCACCACACAGCCAGCACTGTCAGTGCTCCCCCACGCAGCCAGCACTGTCAGTGCTCCCACCACACAGCCAGCACTGTCAGTGCTCCCACCACACAGCCAGCAATGCAAGTGCTCCCACCACACAGCCAGCACTGTCAGTGCTCCCCACACTGCCAGCACTGTCAGTGCTCCCACCCCACAGAGCCAACACTGTCAGTGCTCCCCTCACACAGCCAGCACTGTCAGTGACCCCCCACACAGCCAGCACTGTCAGTGCTCTCACCCCACACAGCCAGCACTGTCAGTGCTCCACCCTCACAGCCAACAGTGTCAGTGCTCTCCCACACAGCCAGCACTATCAGTGCTCCCACCACACAGCGAGCACTATCAGTGCTCCCCCACACAACCAGCACTGTCAGTGCTCCCCCCACACAGCCAGCACTGTCAGTGCTCCCCACACAGCCAGCACTGTCAGTGCTTCCACCCAACACAGCCAGCACTGTCAGTGCTCCCCCCACACAGCCAGCACTGTCAGTGCTCCCACCACACAGCCAGCACTGTCAGAACTCCCACCACACAGCCAGCACTGTCAGTGCCCCCACACCACACAGCCAGCACTATCAGTGCTCCCCCACAGCCAGCACTGCCAGTTCTCCACCCACAGAGCTAGCACTGTCAGTGCTCCCCCACACAGCCAGCACTGTCTGTGCTCCCACTACATAGCCAGCACTGTCAGTGCTCCCACCACACAGCCAGCACTGCCAGTGCTCCCACCACACAGCCAGCACTGACAGTGCTCCCCCCACACAGCCAGCACTATCAGTGCTCTCCCCACACAGCCAGCACTGTCAGTGCTCCCACCCCACAGAGCCAACACTGTCAATGCTCCCCTCACACAGCCAGCACTGTCAGTGCTCTCACCCCACACAGCCAGCACTGTCAGTGCTCCCACCACACAGCCAGCAATGCAAGTGCTCCCACCACACAGCCAGCACTGTCAGTACTCCCACCACACAGCCAGCACTGTCAGTGCCCCCACACCACACAGCCAGCACTATCAGTGCTCCCCCACAGCCAGCACTGCCAGTTCTCCACCCACAGAGCTAGCACTGTCAGTGCTCCCCCCACACAGCCAGCACTATCAGTGCTCCACCCTCACAGACAGCACTGTCAGTGCTCCCACCACACAGCCAGCACTTTCAGTGCTCCCCCACAGAGCCAGCACTGTCCGTGCTCCCACTACATAGCCAGCACTGTCAGTGCTCCCACCACACAGCCAGCACTGCCAGTGCTCCCACCACACAGCCAGCACTGTCAGTGCTCCCCCCACACAGCCAGCACTGTCAGTGCTCTCCCCACACAGCCAGCACTGTTAGTGCTCCCACCACACAGCCAGCACTGTCAGTGCTCCCACCATACAGACGGCACTGTCAATGCTCCCACACATACAGCCAGCACTGTCAGTGCTCCCACCACACAGCCAGCACTGTCAGTGCTCCCCACACAGCCAGCACTGTCAGTGCTCCCCCCACACAGCCAGCACTGTCAGTGGACCCCCACACAGCCAGCACTGTCAGTGCTCTCCCACACAGCCAGCACTGTCAGTGCTCCCCCACACAGCCAGCACTGTCAGTGCTCCCACCACACAGCCAGCACTGTCAGTGCTCCCCCACACAGCCCGCACTGTCAGTGCTACCCCCACACAGCCAGCACTGTCAGTGCTCTCCCACACAGCCAGCACTGTCAGTGCTCCCACCACACAGCCAGCACCGTCAGTGCTCCTACCGCACACAGCCAGCACTGTTAGTGCTCCCACCACACAGCCAGCACTGTCAGTGCTACCCCCACACAGACAGCACTGTCAGTGCTCTCCCACACAGCCAGCACTATCAGTGCTACCCCACACAGCCAGCACTGTCAGTGCTCCCACCACACAGCCAGCACTGTCAGTGCTCCACCCTCACAGACAGCACTGTCAGTGCTCCCACCACACAGCCAGCACTTTCAGTGCTCCCCCACAGAGCCAGCACTGTCCGTGCTCCCACTACATAGCCAGCACTGTCAGTGCTCCCACCACACAGCCAGCACTGCCAGTGCTCCCACCACACAGCCAGCACTGTCAGTGCTCCCCCCACAGAGCCAGCACTGTCAGTGCTCTCCCCACACAGCCAGCACTGTTAGTGCTCCCACCACACAGCCAGCACTGTCAGTGCTCCCACCATACAGACGGCACTGTCAATGCTCCCACACATACAGCCAGCACTGTCAGTGCTCCCCACACAGCCACAGCCAGAACTGTCAGTGCTGCCCACACAGCCAGCACTGTCAGTGCTCCCCACACAGCTAACACTGTCAGTGCTCCCCCACACAGCCAGCACTGTCAGTGCTTCCCCCACACAGCCAGCACTGTCAGTGCTCCATCACCACAC
Organism: Scyliorhinus torazame; assembly: GCF_047496885.1. Taxonomy (NCBI): domain Eukaryota; kingdom Metazoa; phylum Chordata; class Chondrichthyes; order Carcharhiniformes; family Scyliorhinidae; genus Scyliorhinus; species Scyliorhinus torazame. The sequence continues at coordinate 1,125,864 of NW_027307770.1, forward strand.
AGCCAGCACTGTCAGTGCTCCCCCCACACACCCAGTACTGTCAGTGCTCCCACCACACAGCCAGCAATGCCAGTGCTCCCACCACACAGCCAGCACTGTCAGTGCTCCCACCACACAGCCAGCACTGACAGTGCTCCACCACAGAGCCAACACTGTCAGTACTCCCACCACACAGCCAGCACTGTCAGTGCTCCCCCCACGCAGCCAGCACTGTCAGTGCTCCCACCACACAGCCAGCACTGTCAGTGCTCCCACCACACAGCCAGCATTGTCAGTGCTCCCACCACACAGCCAGCACTGTCAGTGCTCCCACCCCACAGAGCCAACACTGTCAATGCTCCCCTCACACAGCCAGCACTGTCAGTGCTCTCACCCCACACAGCCAGCACTGTCAGTGCTCCCACCACACAGCCAGCAATGCAAGTGCTCCCACCACACAGCCAGCACTGTCAGTACTCCCACCACACAGCCAGCACTGTCAGTGCCCCCGCACCACACAGCCAGCACTATCAGTGCTCCCCCACAGCCAGCACTGCCAGTTCTCCACCCACAGAGCTAGCACTGTCAGTGCTCCCCCCACACAGCCAGCACTATCAGTGCTCCACCCTCACAGACAGCACTGTCAGTGCTCCCACCACACAGCCAGCACTTTCAGTGCTCCCCCACAGAGCCAGCACTGTCCGTGCTCCCACTACATAGCCAGCACTGTCAGTGCTCCCACCACACAGCCAGCACTGCCAGTGCTCCCACCACACAGCCAGCACTGTCAGTGCTCCCCCCACACAGCCAGCACTGTCAGTGCTCTCCCCACACAGCCAGCACTGTTAGTGCTCCCACCACACAGCCAGCACTGTCAGTGCTCCCACCATACAGACGGCACTGTCAATGCTCCCACACATACAGCCAGCACTGTCAGTGCTCCCACCACACAGCCAGCACTGTCAGTGCTCCCCACACAGCCAGCACTGTCAGTGCTCCCCCCACACAGCCAGCACTGTCAGTGGACCCCCACACAGCCAGCACTGTCAGTGCTCTCCCACACAGCCAGCACTGTCAGTGCTCCCCCACACAGCCAGCACTGTCAGTGCTCCCACCACACAGCCAGCACTGTCAGTGCTCCCCCACACAGCCCGCACTGTCAGTGCTACCCCCACACAGCCAGCACTGTCAGTGCTCTCCCACACAGCCAGCACTGTCAGTGCTCCCACCACACAGCCAGCACCGTCAGTGCTCCTACCGCACACAGCCAGCACTGTTAGTGCTCCCACCACACAGCCAGCACTGTCAGTGCTCCCCACACACAGCCAGCACCGTCAGTGCTCCCCACACAGCCACAGCCAGAACTGTCAGTGCTGCCCACACAGCCAGCACTGTCAGTGCTCCCCCACACAGCCAGCACTGTCAGTGCTTTCCCACACAGCCAGCACTGTCAGTGCTCCCACCACACAGCCAGCACCGTCAGTGCTCCTACCGCACACAGCCAGCACTGTTAGTGCTCCCACCACACAGCCAGCACTGTCAGTGCTCCCCACACACAGCCAGCACCGTCAGTGCTCCCCACACAGCCACAGCCAGAACTGTCTGTGCTGCCCACACAGCCAGCACTGTCAGTGCTCCCCCACACAGCCAGCACTGTCAGTGCTCCCACCACACAGCCAGCACTGACAGTGCTCCACCACAGAGCCAACACTGTCAGTACTCCCACCACACAGCCAGCACTGTCAGTGCTCCCCCCACGCAGCCAGCACTGTCAGTGCTCCCACCACACAGCCAGCACTGTCAGTGCTCCCACCCCACAGAGCCAACACTGTCAGTGCTCCCCTCACACAGCCAGCACTGTCAGTGCTCCCCCACACAGCCAGCACTGTCAGTGCTCCACCCTCACAGCCAACACTGTCAGTGCTCTCCCACACAGCCAGCACTGTCAGTGCTCCCACCCCACAGCGAGCACTGTCAGTGCTCCCCCACAGAGCCAGCACTGTCTTGCACCCCCCACACAGCGAGCACTGTCTTGCACCCCCCACACAACCAGCACTGTCAGTGCTCCCCCCACACAGCCAGCACTGTCAGTGCTCCCCACACAGCCAGCACTGTCAGTGCTCCCCCCACACAGCCAGCACTGTCAGTGCTCCCCCACACAGCCCGCACTGTCAGTGCTACCCCCACACAGCCAGCACTGTCAGTGCTCTCCCACACAGCCAGCACTGTCAGTGCTCCCACCACACAGCCAGCACCGTCAGTGCTCCTACCGCACACAGCCAGCACTGTTAGTGCTCCCACCACACAGCCAGCACTGTCAGTGCTACCCCCACACAGACAGCACTGTCAGTGCTCTCCCACACAGCCAGCACTATCAGTGCTACCCCACACAGCCAGCACTGTCAGTGCTCCCACCACACAGCCAGCACTGTCAGTGCTCCACCCTCACAGACAGCACTGTCAGTGCTCCCACCACACAGCCAGCACTTTCAGTGCTCCCCCACAGAGCCAGCACTGTCCGTGCTCCCACTACATAGCCAGCACTGTCAGTGCTCCCACCACACAGCCAGCACTGCCAGTGCTCCCACCACACAGCCAGCACTGTCAGTGCTCCCCCCACAGAGCCAGCACTGTCAGTGCTCTCCCCACACAGCCAGCACTGTTAGTGCTCCCACCACACAGCCAGCACTGTCAGTGCTCCCACCATACAGACGGCACTGTCAATGCTCCCACACATACAGCCAGCACTGTCAGTGCTCCCCACACAGCCACAGCCAGAACTGTCAGTGCTGCCCACACAGCCAGCACTGTCAGTGCTCCCCACACAGCTAACACTGTCAGTGCTCCCCCACACAGCCAGCACTGTCAGTGCTTCCCCCACACAGCCAGCACTGTCAGTGCTCCCTCACCACACAGCCAGCACTGTCAGTGCTCCCCCCACACACCCAGTACTGTCAGTGCTCCCACCACACAGCCAGCAATGCCAGTGCTCCCACCACACAGCCAGCACTGTCAGTGCTCCCACCACACAGCCAGCACTGACAGTGCTCCACCACAGAGCCAACACTGTCAGTACTCCCACCACACAGCCAGCACTGTCAGTGCTCCCCCCACGCAGCCAGCACTGTCAGTGCTCCCACCACACAGCCAGCACTGTCAGTGCTCCCACCACACAGCCAGCATTGTCAGTGCTCCCACCACACAGCCAGCACTGTCAGTGCTCCCACCCCACAGAGCCAACACTGTCAATGCTCCCCTCACACAGCCAGCACTGTCAGTGCTCTCACCCCACACAGCCAGCACTGTCAGTGCTCCCACCACACAGCCAGCAATGCAAGTGCTCCCACCACACAGCCAGCACTGTCAGTACTCCCACCACACAGCCAGCACTGTCAGTGCCCCCGCACCACACAGCCAGCACTATCAGTGCTCCCCCACAGCCAGCACTGCCAGTTCTCCACCCACAGAGCTAGCACTGTCAGTGCTCCCCCCACACAGCCAGCACTATCAGTGCTCCACCCTCACAGACAGCACTGTCAGTGCTCCCACCACACAGCCAGCACTTTCAGTGCTCCCCCACAGAGCCAGCACTGTCCGTGCTCCCACTACATAGCCAGCACTGTCAGTGCTCCCACCACACAGCCAGCACTGCCAGTGCTCCCACCACACAGCCAGCACTGTCAGTGCTCCCCCCACACAGCCAGCACTGTCAGTGCTCTCCCCACACAGCCAGCACTGTTAGTGCTCCCACCACACAGCCAGCACTGTCAGTGCTCCCACCATACAGACGGCACTGTCAATGCTCCCACACATACAGCCAGCACTGTCAGTGCTCCCACCACACAGCCAGCACTGTCAGTGCTCCCCACACAGCCAGCACTGTCAGTGCTCCCCCCACACAGCCAGCACTGTCAGTGGACCCCCACACAGCCAGCACTGTCAGTGCTCTCCCACACAGCCAGCACTGTCAGTGCTCCCCCACACAGCCAGCACTGTCAGTGCTCCCACCACACAGCCAGCACTGTCAGTGCTCCCCCACACAGCCCGCACTGTCAGTGCTACCCCCACACAGCCAGCACTGTCAGTGCTCTCCCACACAGCCAGCACTGTCAGTGCTCCCACCACACAGCCAGCACCGTCAGTGCTCCTACCGCACACAGCCAGCACTGTTAGTGCTCCCACCACACAGCCAGCACTGTCAGTGCTCCCCACACACAGCCAGCACCGTCAGTGCTCCCCACACAGCCACAGCCAGAACTGTCAGTGCTGCCCACACAGCCAGCACTGTCAGTGCTCCCCCACACAGCCAGCACTGTCAGTGCTTTCCCACACAGCCAGCACTGTCAGTGCTCCCACCACACAGCCAGCACCGTCAGTGCTCCTACCGCACACAGCCAGCACTGTTAGTGCTCCCACCACACAGCCAGCACTGTCAGTGCTCCCCACACACAGCCAGCACCGTCAGTGCTCCCCACACAGCCACAGCCAGAACTGTCAGTGCTGCCCACACAGCCAGCACTGTCAGTGCTCCCCCACACAGCCAGCACTGTCAGTGCTCCCACCACACAGCCAGCACTGACAGTGCTCCACCACAGAGCCAACACTGTCAGTACTCCCACCACACAGCCAGCACTGTCAGTGCTCCCCCCACGCAGCCAGCACTGTCAGTGCTCCCACCACACAGCCAGCACTGTCAGTGCTCCCACCCCACAGAGCCAACACTGTCAGTGCTCCCCTCACACAGCCAGCACTGTCAGTGCTCCCCCACACAGCCAGCACTGTCAGTGCTCCACCCTCACAGCCAACACTGTCAGTGCTCTCCCACACAGCCAGCACTGTCAGTGCTCCCACCCCACAGCGAGCACTGTCAGTGCTCCCCCACAGAGCCAGCACTGTCTTGCACCCCCCACACAGCGAGCACTGTCTTGCACCCCCCACACAACCAGCACTGTCAGTGCTCCCCCCACACAGCCAGCACTGTCAGTGCTCCCCACACAGCCAGCACTGTCAGTGCTCCCCCCACACAGCCAGCACTGTCAGTGCTCCCCTACATAGCCAGCATTGTCAGTGCTTCCACCCAACACAGCAAGCACTGTCAGTGCTCCCCCCACACAGCCAGCACTGCCAGTGCTCCCACCACACAGCCAGCACTGTCAGTACTCCCACCACACAGCCAGCACTGTCAGTGCCCCCACACCACACAGCCAGCACTATCAGTGCTCCCCCACAGCCAGAACTGCCAGTTCTCCACCCACAGAGCCAGCACTGTCAGTGCTCGCCCCACACAGCCAGCACTGTCAGTGCTCTCCCCACACAGCCAGCACTGTTAGTGCTCCCAGCACACAGCCAGCACTGTCAGTGCTCCCACCATACAGACGGCACTGTCAGTGCTCCCACCACACAGCCAGCCCTGTCAGTGCTCCCCCCACACAGCCAGCACTGTCAGTGCTCCCACACATACAGCCAACACTGTCAGTGCTCCCACCACACAGCCAGCACTGTCAGTGCTCCCACCACACAGCCAGCTCTATCAGTGCTCCCCCCACACAGCCAGCATTGTCAGTGCACCCCCCACACAGCCATCACTGTCAGTGCTCCCCCCACACATCCAGCACTGTCAGTGCACCCCCCACACAGCCAGCACTGTCAGTGCTCCCCACACAGCCAGCACTGTCAGTGCTCCCCCCACACAGCCAGCACTGTCAGTGCTCCCCCACACAGCCAGCACTGTCAATGCTCCCCCACACAGCCAGCACTGTCAGTGCTCCCCACACAGCCAGCACTGCCAGTGCTCCCCCACACAGCCAGCACTGTCAGTGCTCCCCACACAGCCAGCACTGTCAGTGCTCCCCCCACACAGCCAGCACTGTCAGTGCACCCCCCACACAGCCAACACTGTCAGTGCTCCCTCACCACACAGCCAGCACTGCCAGTGCTCTCCCACACAGCCAGCACTGTCAGTGCTCCCACCACACAGCCAGCACCGTCAGTGCTCCTACCGCACACAGCCAGCACTGTCAGTGCTCCCACCACACAGCCAGCTCTGTCAGTGCTCCCCACACAGCCAGCACTGTCAGTGCTCCCCCACACATCCAGCACTGTCAGTGCTCCCACCACACAGCCAGCACTGTCAGTGCTCCTACCGCACACAGCCAGCACTGTCAGTGCTCCCCACACAGCCAGCACTGTCAGTGCTCCTACCGCACACAGCCAGCACTGTCAGTGCTCCCACCACACAGCCAGCACTGTCAGTGCTCCTACCGCACACAGCCAGCACTGTCAGTGCCCCCACACCACACAGCCAGCACTATCCGTTCTCCCCCACAGCCAGCACTGCCAGTTCTCCACCCACAGAGCTAGCACTGTCAGTGCTCCCCCACACAGCCAGCACTGTCAGTGCTCCCACCACACAGCCAGCACTGCCAGTGCTCCCACCACACAGCCAGCACTGTCAGTGCTCCCACCACACAGCCAGCACTTTCAGTGCTCCCCCAAAGAGCCAGCACTGTCCGTGCTCCCACTACATAGCCAGCACTGTCAGTGCTCCCACCACACAGCCAGCACTGCCAGTGCTCCCACCACACAGCCAGCACTGTCAGTGCTCCCCCCACACAGCCAGCATTGTCAGTGCACCCCCCACACAGCCATCACTGTCAGTGCTCCCCCCACACATCCAGCACTGTCAGTGCACCCCCCACACAGCCAGCACTGTCAGTGCTCCCCACACAGCCAGCACTGTCAGTGCTCCCCCACACAGCTAGCACTATCAGTGCTCACCCACACAGCCAGCACTGTCAGTGCTCCCCCACACAGCCAGCACTATCAGTGCTCCCCCCACACAGCCAGCACTGTCAGTGCTCACCCACACAGCCAGCACTGTCAGTGCTCCCACCACACAGACAGCACTGTCAGTGCTCCCACCACACAGCCAGCACTGCCAGTGCTCCCACCACACAGCCAGCACTGCCAGTGCTCCCACCACACAGCCAGCACTGTCAGTGCTCCCCTACACAGCCAGCACTGCCAGTGCTCCCCCACACAGCCTGCACTGTCAGTGCTCCCCCCACACAGCCAGCACTGTCAGTGCTCCCCCCACACAGCCAGCACTGTCAGCGCTCCTCCACACAGCCAGCACTGTCAGTGCTCCCACCACACAGCCAGCACTGTCAGTGCTCCCACCACACAGCCAGTACTGTCAGTGCTCCCCACACAGCCCCCACTGTCAGTGCTCCCACCCCACACAACCAGCACTGTCAGTGCTCCCCCACACAGCCAGCACTGTCAGTGTTCCCCCCACACAGCCAGCACTCTCAGAGCTCCCGCCACACAGCCAGCACTGTCAGTGCTCTCCCCACACAGCCAGCACTGTTAGTGCTCCCATCACACAGCCAGCACTGTCAGTGCTCCCACCATACAGACGGCACTGTCAATGCTCCCACACATACAGCCAGCACTGTCAGTGCTCCCACCACACAGCCAGCACTGTCAGTGCTCCCCACACAGCCAGCACTGTCAGTGCTCCCCCCACACAGCCAGCACTGTCAGTGGACCCCCACACAGCCAGCACTGTCAGTGCTCTCCCACACAGCCAGCACTGTCAGTGCTCCCACCACACAGCCAGCACTGTCAGTGCTCCCCACACAGCCAGCACTGTCAGTGCTCCCCCCACACAGCCAGCACTGTCAGTGGACCCCCACACAGCCAGCACTGTCAGTGCTCTCCCACACAGCCAGCACTGTCAGTGCTCCCACAACACAGCCAGCACCGTCAGTGCTCCTACCGCACACAGCCAGCACTGTTAGTGCTCCCACCACACAGCCAGCACTGTCAGTGCTCCCCACACACAGCCAGCACCGTCAGTGCTCCCCACCCCACACAACCAGCACTGTCAGTGCTCCACCACACAGCCAGCACTGCCAGTGCTCCCACCACACAGCCAGCACTGTCAGTGCTCCCCCCACACAGCCAGCACTGTCAGTGCTCTCCCCACACAGCCAGCACTGTTAGTGCTCCCACCACACAGCCAGCACTGTCAGTGCTCCCACCATACAGACGGCACTGTCAATGCTCCCACACATACAGCCAGCACTGTCAGTGCTCCCACCACACAGCCAGCACTGTCAGTGCTCCCCACACAGCCAGCACTGTCAGTGCTCCCCCCACACAGCCAGCACTGTCAGTGGACCCCCACACAGCCAGCACTGTCAGTGCTCTCCCACACAGCCAGCACTGTCAGTGCTCCCACCACACAGCCAGCACCGTCAGTGCTCCTACCGCACACAGCCAGCACTGTTAGTGCTCCCACCACACAGCCAGCACTGTCAGTGCTCCCCACACACAGCCAGCACCGTCAGTGCTCCCCACACAGCCACAGCCAGAACTGCCAGTGCTCCCCCACACAGCCAGCACTGTCAGTGCTTCCCCCACACAGACAGCACTGTCAGTGCTCCCACAACACAGCCAGCACTGCCAGTGCTCCCCACACAGCCACAGCCAGAACTGTCAGTGCTGCCCACACAGCCAGCACTGTCAGTGCTCCCACCACACAGCCAGCACTGACAGTGCTCCACCACAGAGCCAACACTGTCAGTACTCCCACCACACAGCCAGCACTGTCAGTGCTCCCCCCACGCAGCCAGCACTCTCAGTGCTCCCACCACACAGCCAGCACTGTCAGTGCTCCCACCCCACAGAGCCAACACTGTCAGTGCTCCCCTCACACAGCCAGCACTGTCAGTGCTCCCCCACACAGCCAGCACTGTCAGTGTTCCACCCTCACAGCCAACACTGTCAGTGCTCTCCCACACAGCCAGCACTGTCAGTGCTCCCACCCCACAGCGAGCACTGTCAGTGCTCCCCACAGAGCCAGCACTATCAGTGCTCCCACCACACAGCGAGCACTGTCTTGCACCCCCCACACAACCAGCACTGTCAGTGCTCCCCCAACACAGCCAGCACTGTCAGTGCTCCCACCACACAGCCAGCACTGTCAGTGCTCCCCTCACACAGCCAGCACTTTCAGTGCTCCCACCACACAGCGAGCACTGTCAGTGCTCCCCCACAGAGCCAGCACTATCAGTGCTCCCACCACACAGCGAGCACTGTCTTGCACCCCCCACACAACCAGCACTGTCAGTGCTCCCCCACATAGCCAGCACTGTCAGTGCTCCCCTACACAGCCAGCACTGTCAGTGCTTCCACCCAACACAGCAAGCACTGTCAGTGCTCCCCCCACACAGCCAGCACTGCCAGTGCTCCCACCACACAGCCAGCACTGTCAGTACTCCCACCACACAGCCAGCACTGTCAGTGCCCCCACACCACACAGCCAGCACTATCAGTGCTCCCCCACAGCCAGAACTGCCAGCTCTCCACCCACAGAGCTAGCACTGTCAGTGCTCCCCCACACAGCCAGCACTGTCAGTGCTCCCCCACACAGCCATCACTGTCAGTGCTCCCACCACACAGCCAGCACTTTCAGTGCTCCCCCAAAGAGCCAGCACTGTCAGTGCTCCCACCACACAGCCAGCACTGCCAGTGCTCCCACCACACAGCAAGCACTGTCAGTGCTCCCCCCACACAGCCAGCACTGTCAGTGCTCTCCCCACACAGCCAGCACTGTTAGTGCTCCCAGCACACAGCCAGCACTGTCAGTGCTCCCACCTTACAGACGGCACTGTCAGTGCTCCCACCACACAGCCAGCACTGTCAGTGCTCCCCCCACACAGCCAGCACTGTCAGTGCTCCCACACATACAGCCAACACTGTCAGTGCTCCCACCACACAGCCAGCACTGTCAGTGCTCCCACCACACAGCCAGCTCTATCAGTGCTCCCACCACACAGCCAGCATTGTCAGTGCACCCCCCACACAGCCATCACTGTCAGTGCTCCCCCCACACATCCAGCACTGTCAGTGCACCCCCCACACAGCCAGCACTGTCAGTGCTCCCCACACAGCCAGCACTGTCAGTGCTCCCCCCACACAGCCAGCACTGTCAGTGCTCCCCCACACAGCCAGCACTGTCAATGCTCCCCCACACAGCCAGCACTGTCAGTGCTCCCCACACAGCCAGCACTGCCAGTGCTCCCCCACACAGCCAGCACTGTCAGTGCTCCCCACACAGCCAGCACTGTCAGTGCTCCCCCCACACAGCCAGCACTGTCAGTGCACCCCCCACACAGCCAACACTGTCAGTGCTCCCTCACCACACAGCCAGCACTGCCAGTGCTCTCCCACACAGCCAGCACTGTCAGTGCACCCCCCACACAGCCAACACTGTCAGTGCTCCCTCACCACACAGCCAGCACTGTCAGTGCTCCCCCCACACAGCCAGCACTGTCAGTGCACCCCCCACACAGCCAACACTGTCATTGCTCCCTCACCACACAGCCAGCACTGCCAGTGCTCTCCCACACAGCCAGCACTGTCAGTGCTCCCCCACACAGCCAGCACTGTCAGTGCTCCTACCGCACACAGCCAGCACTGTCAGTGCTCCCCACAATGCCAGCACTGTCAGTGCTCCTACCGCACACAGCCAGCACTGTCAGTGCTCCCACCACACAGCCAGCACTGTCAGTGCTCCTACCGCACACAGCCAGCACTGTCAGTGCCCCCACACCACACAGCCAGCACTATCAGTGCTCCCCACAGCCAGCACTGTCAGTGCTCCCCCACACAGCTAGCACTATCAGTGCTCACCCACACAGCCAGCACTGTCAGTGCTCCCCCACACAGCCAGCACTATCAGTGCTCCCCCCACACAGCCAGCACTGTCAGTGCTCACCCACACAGCCAGCACTGTCAGTGCTCCCCCACACAGCCAGCACTGTCAGTGCTCCCACACACAGCCAGCACTGTCAGTGCTCCCACCGCACAGCCAGTACTGTCAGTGCTCCCCCCACACAGACAGCACTGTCAGTGCTCCCACCACACAGCCAGCACTGCCAGTGCTCCCACCACACAGCCAGCACTGTCAGTGCTTCCACCACACAGCCAGCACTGTCAGTGCTCCCCCCACACAGCCAGCACTATCAGTGCTCCCCCCACACAGGCAGCAGTGTCAGTGCTTCCCCCACACAGCCAGCACTGTCAGTGCTCCCACACACAGCCAGCACTGTCAGTGCTCCCACCGCACAGCCAGTACTGTCAGTGCTCCCCCCACACAGACAGCACTGTCAGTGCTCCCACCACACAGCCAGCACTGTCAGTGCTCCCACCACACAGCCAGCACTGCCAGTGCTCCCACCACACAGCCAGCACTGTCAGTGCTCCCCTACACAGCCAGCACTGCCAGTGCTCCCCCACACAGCCAGCACTGTCAGTGCTCCCCCACACAGCCAGCACTGTCAGTGCTCCCACCACACAGACAGCACTGTCAGTGCTCCCACCACACAGCCAGCACTGCCAGTGCTCCCACCACACAGCCAGCACTGCCAGTGCTCCCACCACACAGCCAGCACTGTCAGTGCTCCCCTACACAGCCAGCACTGCCAGTGCTCCCCACACAGCCAGCACTGTCAGTGCTCCCCCCACACAGCCAGCACTGTCAGTGCTCCCCCCACACAGCCAGCACTGTCAGCGCTCCTCCTCACAGCCAGCACTGTCAGTGCTCCCACCACACAGCCAGCACTGTCAGTGCTCCCACCACACAGCCAGTACTGTCAGTGCTCCCCACACAGCCCCCACTGTCAGTGCTCCCACCCCACACAACCAGCACTGTCAGTGCTCCCCCACACAGCCAGCACTGTCAGTGTTCCCCCCACACAGCCAGCACTCTCAGAGCTCCCGCCACACAGCCAGAACAGTCAGTGCTCCCACCACACAGCCAGCACTATCAGTGCACCCCCCACACAGCCAGCACTATAAGTGCTCCCCCACACAGCTAGCACTATCAGTGCTCACCCACACATCCAGCACTGTCAGTGCTCCACCACACAGCCAGCACTATCAGTGCTCCCCCCACACAGCCAGCACTGTCAGTGCTCACCCACACAGCCAGCACTGTCAGTGCTCCCCCACACAGCCAGCACTATCAGTGCTCCCCCCACACAGGCAGCAGTGTCAGTGCTTCCCCCACACAGCCAGCACTGTCAGTGCTCCCACACACAGCCAGCACTGTCAGTGCTCCCACCGCACAGCCAGCACTGCCAGTGCTCCCACCACACAGCCAGCACTGTCAGTGCTCCCCCCACACAGCCAGCACTGTCAGTGCTCCCACCACACAGCCAGCACTGCCAGTGCTCCCACCACACAGCCAGCACTGTCAGTGCTCCCCCCACACAGCCAGCACTGTCAGTGCTCCCACACACAGCGAGCACTGTCAGTGCACCCCCACACAGCCAGCACTGTCAGTGCTCCCACCGCACAGCCAGCACTGTCAGTGCTCCCCCACACAGCCAGCACTGTCAGTGCTCCCACCACACAGCCAGCACTGCCAGTGCTCCCACCACACAGCCAGCACTGTTAGTGCTCCCACCACACAGCCAGCACTGTCAGTGCTCCCCACACACAGCCAGCACTGTCAGTGCTCCCCACACAGCCAACACTGTCTGTGCACCCCCACAGAGACAGCACTGTCAGTGCTCCACCCTCACAGCCAGCACTGTCAGTGCTCCCCCACACAGCCAGCACTGTCTGTGCTCCCACCACCCAGCCAGCACTGCCAGTGCTCCCACCACACAGCCAGCACTGTCAGTGCTCTCCCCACACAGCCAGCACTGTCAGTGCTCCCCCCACACAGCCAACAGTGTCAGTGCTTCCCCCACACAGCCAGCACTGTCAGTGCTCCCCTACACAGCCAGCACTGCCAGTGCTCCCCCACACAGCGAGCACTGTCAGTGCTCCCCACACAGCTAGCACTGTCAGTGCTCCCCCCACACAGCCAGCACTGTCAGTGCTCCCCCCACACAGCCAGCACTGTCAGCGCTGCTCCACACAGCCAGCACTGTCAGTGCTCCCACCACACAGCCAGCACTGTCAGTGCTCCCACCACACAGCCAGTACTGTCAGTGCTCCCCACACAGCCCCCACTGTCAGTGCTCCCACCCCACACAACCAGCACTGTCAGTGCTCCCCCACACAGCCAGCACTGTCAGTGTTCCCCCCACACAGCCAGCACTCTCAGAGCTCCCGCCACACAGCCAGAACAGTCAGTGCTCCCACCACACAGCCAGCACTGTCAGTGCACCCCCCACACAGCCAGCACTATAAGTGCTCCCCCACACAGCTAGCACTATCAGTGCTCACCCACACAGCCAGCACTGTCAGTGCTCCACCACACAGCCAGCACTATCAGTGCTCCCCCCACACAGCCAGCACTGTCAGTGCTCACCCACACAGCCAGCACTGTCAGTGCTCCCCCACACAGCCAGCACTATCAGTGCTCCCCCCACACAGGCAGCAGTGTCAGTGCTCCCCCACACAGCCAGCACTGTCAGTGCTCCCACACACAGCCAGCACTGTCAGTGCTCCCACCGCACAGCCAGTACTGTCAGTGCTCCCCCCACACAGACAGCACTGTCAGTGCTCCCACCACACAGCCAGCACTGCCAGTGCTCCCACACACAGCCAGCACTGTCAGTGCTCCCACCGCACAGCCAGTACTGTCAGTGCTCCCCCCACACAGACAGCACTGTCAGTGCTCCCACCACTCAGCCAGCACTGCCAGTGCTCCCACCACACAGCCAGCACTGTCAGTGCTCCCCCACACAGCCAGCACTGTCAGTGCTCCCCCACACAGCCAGCACTGTCAGTGCTCTCCCCACACAGCCAGCACTGTCAGTGCTCCCCCCACACAGCCAGCAGTGTCAGTGCTTCCCCCACACAGCCAGCACTGTCAGTGCTCCCCTACACAGCCAGCACTGCCAGTGCTCTCACCACACAGCCAGCACTGTCAGTGCTCCCCCCACACAGCCAGCAGTGTCAGTGCTTCCCCCACACAGCCAGCACTGTCAGTGCTCCCCCACACAGCCAGCACTGCCAGTGCTCCCCCCACACAGACAGCACTGTCAGTGCTCCCACCACACAGCCAGCACTGCCAGTGCTCCCACCAAACAGCCAGCACTGTCAGTGCTCCCCCCACACAGCCAGCACTGTCAGTGCTCCCACCATACAGACGGCACTGTCAGTGCTCCCACCACACAGCCAGCACTGTCAGTGCTCTCCCCACACAGCCAGCACTGTCAGTGCTCCCCCACACAGCCAGCAGTGTCAGTGCTTCCCCCACACAGCCAGCACTGTCAGTGCTCCCCCCACACAGCCAGCACTGTCAGTGCTCCCACACACAGCGAGCACTGTCAGTGCTCCCACCGCACAGCCAGCACTGTCAGTGCACCCCCCACACAGCCAGCACTGTCAGTGCTCCCACCGCACAGCCAGCACTGTCAGTGCTCCCCCACACAGCCAGCACTGTCAGTGCTCCCACCACACAGCCAGCTCTGCCAGTGCTCCCACCACACAGCCAGCACTGTTAGTGCTCCCACCACACAGCCAGCACTGTCAGTGCTCCCCACACACAGCCAGCACTGTCAGTGCTCCCCACACAGCCAGCACTGTCTGTGCACCCCCACAGAGACAGCACTGTCAGTGCTCCACCCTCACAGCCAGCACTGTCAGTGCTCCCCCACACAGCCAGCACTGCCTGTGCTCCCACCACCCAGCCAGCACTGTCAGTGCTCCCACCACACAGCCAGCACTGTCAGTGCTCCCACCACACAGCCAGAACTGTCACTGCTCCCCCCACACATCCAGCAATTTCAGTGCTCCCACCACACAGCCAGCACTGTTAGTGCTCCCCCACACAGCTGGCACTGTTAGTGCTCCCCCACACAGCCAGCACTGTCAGTGCTCCCAACGCACAGCCAGCACTGCCAGTGCTCCCACCACACAGCCAGCACTGTTGTGCTCCCCCACACAGCCAGCACTGTCAGTGCTCCCCACACACAGCCAGCACTGTCTGTGCTCCCCACACAGCCAGCTATGTCAGTGCTCCATCCTCACAGCCAGCACTGTCAGTGCTCCCACCACACAGCCAGCACTGTCAGTGCTCCCACCACACAGCCAGCACTGTCAGAGCTCCCACCACACAGCCAGAACTGTCAGTGCTGCCCCACACAGCCAGCACTGTCAGTGCTCCCCACACAGCCAGCACTGTCAGTGCTCCCCCACACATCCAGCACTGTCAGTGCTTCCCCACACAGCTGGCACTGTTAGTGCTCCCCACACAGCCAGCACTGTCAGTGCTCCCAACGCACAGCCAGCACTGCCAGTGCTCCCACCACACAGCCAGCACTGTTGTGCTCCCCCACACAGCCAGCACTGTCAGTGCTCCCCACACACAGCCAGCACTGTCTGTGCTCCCCACACAGCCAGCACTGTCAGTGCTCCACCCTCACAGCCAGCACTGTCAGTGCTCCCACCACACAGCCAGCACTGTCAGTGCTCCCACCACACAGCCAGCACTGTCAGAGCTCCCACCACACAGCCAGAACTGTCAGTGCTGCCCCACACAGCCAGCACTGTCAGTGCTCCCCACACAGCCAGCACTGTCAGTGCTCCCCCACACAGCCAGCACTGTCAGTGCTTCCCCCACACAGCCAGCACTGTCAGTGCTCCGCCCACACACCCAGTACTGTCAGTGCTCCCACCACACAGCCAGCAATGCCAGTGCTCCCACCACACAGCCAGCACTGTCAGTGCTCCCACCACACAGCCAGCACTGACAGTGCTCCACCACAGAGCCAACACTGTCAGTACTCCCACCACACAGCCAGCACTGTCAGTGCTCCCCCCACGCAGCCAGCACTGTCAGTGCTCCCCCCACACAGCCAGCACTGTCAGCGCTCCTCCACACAGCCAGCACTGTCAGTGCTCCCACCACACAGCCAGCACTGTCAGTGCTCCCACCACACAGCCAGTACTGTCAGTGCTCCCCACACAGCCCCCACTGTCAGTGCTCCCACCCCACACAACCAGCACTGTCAGTGCTCCCCCACACAGCCAGCACTGTCAGTGTTCCCCCCACACAGCCAGCACTCTCAGAGCTCCCGCCACACAGCCAGAACAGTCAGTGCTCCCACCACACAGCCAGCACTGTCAGTGCACCCCCCACACAGCCAGCACTGTCAGTGCTCCCACCACACAGCCAGCACTATCAGTGCTCACCCACACAGCCAGCACTGTCAGTGCTCCACCACACAGCCAGCACTATCAGTGCTCCCCCCACACAGCCAGCACTGTCAGTGCTCACCCACACAGCCAGCACTGTCAGTGCTCCCCCACACAGCCAGCACTATCAGTGCTCCCCCCACACAGGCAGCAGTGTCAGTGCTTCCCCCACACAGCCAGCACTGTCAGTGCTCCCACACACAGCCAGCACTGTCAGTGCTCCCACCGCACAGCCAGTACTGTCAGTGCTCCCCGCACACAGACAGCACTGTCAGTGCTCCCACCACACAGCCAGCACTGCCAGTGCTCCCACCACACAGCCAGCACTGTCAGTGCTCCCCCACACAGCCAGCACTGTCAGTGCTCCCACCATACAGACGGCACTGTCAGTGCTCCCACCACACAGCCAGCACTGTCAGTGCTCTCCCCACACAGCCAGCACTGTCAGTGCTCCCCCACACAGCCAGCAGTGTCAGTGCTTCCCCCACACAGCCAGCACTGTCAGTGCTCCCCTACATAGCCAGCACTGCCAGTGCTCCCCCACACAGCCAGCACTTTCAGTGCTCCCCCCACACAGCCAGCACTGTCAGTGCTCCCACACACAGCGAGCACTGTCAGTGCTCCCACCGCACAGCCAGCACTGTCAGTGCACCCCCCACACAGCCAGTACTGTCAGTGCTCCCCCACACAGCCAGCACTGTCAGTGCTCCACCCACACAGCCAGCACTGTCTGTGCTCCCCACACAGCCAGCACTGTCAGTGCTCCACCCTCACAGCCAGCACTGTCAGTGCTCCCACCACACAGCCAGTACTGTCAGTGCTCCCCACACAGCCCCCACTGTCAGTGCTCCCACCCCACACAACCAGCACTGTCAGTGCTCCCCCACACAGCCAGCACTGTCAGTGCTCCCACCACACAGCCAGCACTGTCAGTGTTCCCCCCACACAGCCAGCACTCTCAGAGCTCCCGCCACACAGCCAGAACAGTCAGTGCTCCCACCACACAGCCAGCACTGTCAGTGCACCCCCCACACAGCCAGCACTATAAGTGCTCCCCTACACAGCTAGCACTATCAGTGCTCACCCACACAGCCAGCACTGTCAGTGCTCCACCACACAGCCAGCACTGTGAGTGCTCCCCCCACACAGCCAGCACTGTCAGTGCTCACCCACACAGCCAGCACTGTCAGTGCTCCCCCACACAGCCAGCACTATCAGTGCTCCCCCCACACAGGCAGCACTGTCAGCGCTTCCCCCACACAGCCAGCACTGTCAGTGCTCCCACACACAGCCAGCACTGTCAGTGCTCCCACCGCACAGCCAGTACTGTCAGTGCTCCCCCCACACAGACAGCACTGTCAGTGCTCCCACCACACAGCCAGCACTGCCAGTGCTCCCACCACACAGCCAGCACTGTCAGTGCTCCCCCCACACAGCCAGCACTGTCAGTGCTCCCACCATACAGACGGCACTGTCAGTGCTCCCACCACACAGCCAGCACTGTCAGTGCTCTCCCCACACAGCCAGCAGTGTCAGTGCTCCCCCCACACAGCCAGCACTGTCAGTGCTCCCACCATACAGACGGCACTGTCAGTGCTCCCACCACACAGCCAGCACTGTCAGTGCTCCCCCCACACAGCCAGCAGTGTCAGTGCTTCCCCCACACAGCCAGCACTGTCAGTGCTCCCCTACACAGCCAGCACTGCCAGTGCTCCCCCACACAGCCAGCACTGTCAGTGTTCCCCCCGCACAGCCAGCACTGTCAGTGCTCCCACACACAGCGAGCACTGTCAGTGCTCCCACCGCACAGCCAGCACTGTCAGTGCACCCCCCACACAGCCAGCACTGTCAGTGCTCCCACCGCACAGCCAGCACTGTCAGTGCTCCCCCACACAGCCAGCACTGTCAGTGCTCCCACCACACAGCCAGCACTGCCAGTGCTCCCACCACACAGCCAGCACTGTTAGTGCTCCCACCACACAGCCAGCACTGTCAGTGCTCCCCACACACAGCCAGCACTGTCAGTGCTCCCCACACAGCCAGCACTGTCTGTGCACCCCCACAGAGACAGCACTGTCAGTGCTCCACCCTCACAGCCAGCACTGTCAGTGCTCCCCCACACAGCCAGCACTGTCTGTGCTCCCACCACCCAGCCAGCACTGTCAGTGCTCCCACCACACAGCCAGCACTGTCAGTGCTCCCACCACACAGCCAGAACTGTCACTGCTCCCCCCACACATCCAGCAATTTCAGTGCTCCCACCACACAGCCAGCACTGTTAGTGCTCCCCCACACAGCTGGCACTGTTAGTGCTCCCCCACACAGCCAGCACTGTCAGTGCTCCCAACGCACAGCCAGCACTGCCAGTGCTCCCACCACACAGCCAGCACTGTTGTGCTCCCCCACACAGCCAGCACTGTCAGTGCTCCCCACACACAGCCAGCACTGTCTGTGCTCCCCACACAGCCAGCACTGTCAGTGCTCCACCCTCACAGCCAGCACTGTCAGTGCTCCCACCACACAGCCAGCACTGTCAGTGCTCCCACCACACAGCCAGCACTGTCAGAGCTCCCACCACACAGCCAGAACTGTCAGTGCTGCCCCACACAGCCAGCACTGTCAGTGCTCCCCACACAGCCAGCACTGTCAGTGCTCCCCCACACAGCCAGCACTGTCAGTGCTTCCCCACACAGCTGGCACTGTTAGTGCTCCCCACACAGCCAGCACTGTCAGTGCTCCCAACGCACAGCCAGCACTGCCAGTGCTCCCACCACACAGCCAGCACTGTTGTGCTCCCCCACACAGCCAGCACTGTCAGTGCTCCCCACACACAGCCAGCACTGTCTGTGCTCCCCACACAGCCAGCACTGTCAGTGCTCCACCCTCACAGCCAGCACTGTCAGTGCTCCCACCACACAGCCAGCACTGTCAGTGCTCCCACCACACAGCCAGCACTGTCAGAGCTCCCACCACACAGCCAGAACTGTCAGTGCTGCCCCACACAGCCAGCACTGTCAGTGCTCCCCACACAGCCAGCACTGTCAGTGCTCCCCCACACAGCCAGCACTTTCAGTGCTCCCACCACACAGCCAGCACTGACAGTGCTCCACCACAGAGCCAACACTGTCAGTACTCCCACCACACAGCCAGCACTGTCAGTGCTCCCCCCACGCAGCCAGCACTGTCAGTGCTCCCACCACACAGCCAGCACTGTCAGTGCACCCACCACACAGCCAGCACTGTCAGTGCTCCCACCCCACAGAGCCAACACTGTCATGCTCCCACCACACAGCCAGCACTGTCAGTGCTCCCCCACATAGCCAGCACTGTCAGTGCTCTCACCCCACACAGCCAGCACTGCCAGTGCTCCACCCTCACAGCCAACACTGTCAGTGCTCTCCCACACAGCCAGCACTTTCAGTGCTCCCCACACAGCCAGCACTGTCAGTGCTCCCCCACACAGCCAGCACTGTCAGTGCTCCCCACACAGCCAGCACTGTCAGTGCTCCCCTACACAGCCAGCACTGTCAGTGCTTCCACCCAACACAGCAAGCACTGTCAGTGCTCCCCCCACACAGCCAGCACTGCCAGTGCTCCCACCACACAGCCAGCACTGTCAGTACTCCCACCACACAGCCAGCACTGTCAGTGCCCCCACACCACACAGCCAGCACTATCAGTGCTCCCCCACAGCCAGCACTGCCAGTTCTCCACCCACAGAGCTAGCACTGTCAGTGCTTCCACCCACACAGCCAGCACCGTCAGTGCTCCCACCACACAGCCAGCACTTTCAGTGCTCCCCCCACACAGCCAGCACTGTTAGTGCTCCCACCACACAGCCAGCACTGTCAGTGCTCCCACCACACAGCCAGCACTGTCAGTGCTCCCACCACACAGCCAGCACTGTCAGTGCTCCCCCCACACAGCCAGCACTGTCAGTGCTCCCCCACACAGCCAGCACTGTTAGTGCTCCCCACACAGCCAGCACTGTCAGTGCTCCCACCAGACAGACGGCACTGTCAGGGCTCCCACACATACAGCCAGCACTGTCAGTGCTCCCACCACACAGCCCGCACTGTCAGTGCTCTCCCCACACAGCCAGCACTGTCAGTGCTCCCACCACACAGCCAGCACTATCAGTGCTCCCTCACACAGCCAGCACTGTCAGTGCTCCACCACACAGCCAGCACTGTCAGTGCTCCCACCACACAGCCAGCACTGTCAGTACACTCGCCACACAGCCAGCACTGTCAGTGCCCCCCACACAGCCAGCACTGTCAGTGCTCCCCCCACACAGCCAGCACTGTCAGTACACTCCCCACACAGCCAGCACTGTCAGTGCCCCCCACACAGCCAGCACTATCAGTGCTCCCCCACAGCCAGCACTGCCAGTTCTCCACCCACACAGCCAGCACTGTCAGTGCTCCACCCACACAGCCAGCACTGTCAGTGCTCCCCCACACAGCCAGCACTGTCAGTGCACCCCACACAGCCAGCGCTGTCAGTGCTCCCCCCACACAGCCAGCACTGTCAGTGCACCCCCACAGAGCCAGCACTGTCAGTGCTCTCCCACACAGCCAGCACTGTCAGTGCTCCCACCACACAGCCAGCACCGTCAGTGCTCCTACCGCACACAGCCAGCACTGCCAGTGCTCCCCCACAGAGCCAGCACTGTCAGTGCTCTCCCACACAGCCAGCACTGTCAGCGCTCCCACGACACAGCCAGCACTGTCAGTGCTCCCCACACAGCCAGCACTGTCAGTGCTCCCCCACACAGCCAGCACTGTCAGTGCTCCCCCACACAGCCAGCACTGTCAGTGCTCCCCACACAGCCAACACTGTCAGTGCTCCCCCCACACAGCCAGCACTGTCAGTGCTCCCCCCACACACCCAGTACTGTCAGTGCTCCCACCACACAGCCAGCAATGCCAGTGCTCCCACCACACAGCCAGCACTGTCAGTGCTCCCACCACACAGCCAGCACTGACACTGCTCCACCACAGAGCCAACACTGTCAGTACTCCCACCACACAGCCAGCACTGTCAGTGCTCCCCCCACGCAGCCAGCACTGTCAGTGCTCCCACCACACAGCCAGCATTGCAAGTGCTCCCACCACACAGCCAGCACTGTCAGTGCTCCCACCCCACAGAGCCAACACTGTCAATGCTCCCCTCACACAGCCAGCACTGTCAGTGCTCTCACCCCACACAGCCAGCACTGTCAGTGCTCCCACCACACAGCCAGCACTGTCAGTACTCCCACCACACAGCCAGCACTGACAGTGCTCCCCCCACACAGCCAGCACTGTCAGTGCTCCCCCACAGAGCCAGCACTGTCCGTGCTCCCACCACACAGCCAGCACTGTCAGTGCTCCCCCACAGAGCCAGCACTGTCCGTGCTCCCACTACATAGCCAGCACTGTCAGTGCTCCCACCACAGAGCCAGCACTGTCAGTGCTCCCCCCACACAGCCAGCACTGTCAGTGCTCTCCCCACACAGCCAGCACTGTTAGTGCTCCCACCACACAGCCAGCACTGTCAGTGCTTCCACCATACAGACGGCACTGTCAGTGCTCCCCACACATACAGCCAGCACTGTCAGTGCTCTCCCCACACAGCCAGCACTGTTAGTGCTCCCACCACACAGCCAGCACTGTCAGTGC
This sequence comes from Scyliorhinus torazame, assembly GCF_047496885.1. Taxonomy (NCBI): domain Eukaryota; kingdom Metazoa; phylum Chordata; class Chondrichthyes; order Carcharhiniformes; family Scyliorhinidae; genus Scyliorhinus; species Scyliorhinus torazame. The sequence goes on from NW_027307770.1 coordinate 1,147,673, forward strand.
TTCCACCATACAGACGGCACTGTCAGTGCTCCCCACACACACAGCCAGCACTGTCAGTGCTCCCACACATACAGCCAGCGCTGTCAGTGCTCCCCACACAGCCAGCACTGTCAGTGCTGCCCACACAGCCAGCACTGTCAGTGCTCCCCCACACAGCCAGCACTGTCAGTGCTCCCCACACAGCCAACACTGTCAGTGCTCCCCCACACAGCCAGCACTGTCAGTGCCCCCCCACACAGCCAGCACTGTCAGTGCTTCCCCCACACAGCCAGCACTGTCAGTGCTCCCTCACCACACAGCCAGCACTGTCAGTGCTCCCCCACACACCCAGTACTGTCAGTGCTCCCACCACACAGCCAGCAATGCCAGTGCTCCCACCACACAGCCAGCACTGTCAGTGCTCCCACCACACAGCCAGCACTGACAGTGCTCCACCACAGAGCCAACACTGTCAGTACTCCCACCACACAGCCAGCACTGTCAGTGCTCCCCCCACGCAGCCAGCACTGTCAGTGCTCCCACCACACAGTCGGCACTGTCAGTGCTCCCCCCACACAGCCAGCACTGTCAGTGCTCCCACCACACAGCCAGCAATGCAAGTGCTCCCACCACACAGCCAGCAATGCAAGTGCTCCCACCACACAGCCAGCACTGTCAGTGCTCCCACCATACAGACGGCACTGTCAGTGCTCCCACCACACAGCCAGCACTGTCAGTGCTCTCCCCACACAGCCAGCAGTGTCAGTGCTCCCCCCACACAGCCAGCACTGTCAGTGCTCCCACCATACAGACGGCACTGTCAGTGCTCCCACCACACAGCCAGCACTGTCAGTGCTCCCCCCACACAGCCAGCAGTGTCAGTGCTTCCCCCACACAGCCAGCACTGTCAGTGCTCCCCTACACAGCCAGCACTGCCAGTGCTCCCCCACACAGCCAGCACTGTCAGTGTTCCCCCCGCACAGCCAGCACTGTCAGTGCTCCCACACACAGCGAGCACTGTCAGTGCTCCCACCGCACAGCCAGCACTGTCAGTGCACCCCCCACACAGCCAGCACTGTCAGTGCTCCCACCGCACAGCCAGCACTGTCAGTGCTCCCCCACACAGCCAGCACTGTCAGTGCTCCCACCACACAGCCAGCACTGCCAGTGCTCCCACCACACAGCCAGCACTGTTAGTGCTCCCACCACACAGCCAGCACTGTCAGTGCTCCCCACACACAGCCAGCACTGTCAGTGCTCCCCACACAGCCAGCACTGTCTGTGCACCCCCACAGAGACAGCACTGTCAGTGCTCCACCCTCACAGCCAGCACTGTCAGTGCTCCCCCACACAGCCAGCACTGTCTGTGCTCCCACCACCCAGCCAGCACTGTCAGTGCTCCCACCACACAGCCAGCACTGTCAGTGCTCCCACCACACAGCCAGAACTGTCACTGCTCCCCCCACACATCCAGCAATTTCAGTGCTCCCACCACACAGCCAGCACTGTTAGTGCTCCCCCACACAGCTGGCACTGTTAGTGCTCCCCCACACAGCCAGCACTGTCAGTGCTCCCAACGCACAGCCAGCACTGCCAGTGCTCCCACCACACAGCCAGCACTGTTGTGCTCCCCCACACAGCCAGCACTGTCAGTGCTCCCCACACACAGCCAGCACTGTCTGTGCTCCCCACACAGCCAGCACTGTCAGTGCTCCACCCTCACAGCCAGCACTGTCAGTGCTCCCACCACACAGCCAGCACTGTCAGTGCTCCCACCACACAGCCAGCACTGTCAGAGCTCCCACCACACAGCCAGAACTGTCAGTGCTGCCCCACACAGCCAGCACTGTCAGTGCTCCCCACACAGCCAGCACTGTCAGTGCTCCCCCACACAGCCAACACTGTCAGTGCTTCCCCACACAGCTGGCACTGTTAGTGCTCCCCACACAGCCAGCACTGTCAGTGCTCCCAACGCACAGCCAGCACTGCCAGTGCTCCCACCACACAGCCAGCACTGTTGTGCTCCCCCACACAGCCAGCACTGTCAGTGCTCCCCACACACAGCCAGCACTGTCTGTGCTCCCCACACAGCCAGCACTGTCAGTGCTCCACCCTCACAGCCAGCACTGTCAGTGCTCCCACCACACAGCCAGCACTGTCAGTGCTCCCACCACACAGCCAGCACTGTCAGAGCTCCCACCACACAGCCAGAACTGTCAGTGCTGCCCCACACAGCCAGCACTGTCAGTGCTCCCCACACAGCCAGCACTGTCAGTGCTCCCCCACACAGCCAGCACTTTCAGTGCTCCCACCACACAGCCAGCACTGACAGTGCTCCACCACAGAGCCAACACTGTCAGTACTCCCACCACACAGCCAGCACTGTCAGTGCTCCCCCCACGCAGCCAGCACTGTCAGTGCTCCCACCTCACAGCCAGCACTGTCAGTGCACCCACCACACAGCCAGCACTGTCAGTGCTCCCACCCCACAGAGCCAACACTGTCATGCTCCCACCACACAGCCAGCACTGTCAGTGCTCCCCCACATAGCCAGCACTGTCAGTGCTCTCACCCCACACAGCCAGCACTGCCAGTGCTCCACCCTCACAGCCAACACTGTCAGTGCTCTCCCACACAGCCAGCACTTTCAGTGCTCCCCACACAGCCAGCACTGTCAGTGCTCCCCCACACAGCCAGCACTGTCAGTGCACCCCACACAGCCAGCACTGTCAGTGCTCCCCTACACAGCCAGCACTGTCAGTGCTTCCACCCAACACAGCCAGCACTGTCAGTGCTCCCCCCACACAGCCAGCACTGCCAGTGCTCCCACCACACAGCCAGCACTGTCAGTACTCCCACCACACAGCCAGCACTGTCAGTGCCCCCACACCACACAGCCAGCACTATCAGTGCTCCCCCACAGCCAGCACTGTCAGTGCTCCACCCTCACAGACAGCACTGTCAATGCTCCCCCACACAGCCAGCACTGTCAGTACACTCCCCACACAGCCAGCACTGTCAGTGCTCCCCCCACACAGCCAGCACTGTCAGTACACTCCCCACACAGCCAGCACTGTCAGTGCCCCCCACACAGCCAGCACTGTCAGTACACTCCCCACACAGCCAGCACTGTCTGTGCTCCCCCACACAGCCAGCACCGTCAGTGCTCCCCCCACACAGACAGCACTGCCAGTGCTCCCCCCACACAGCCAGCACTGTCAGTGCTCCCCACACAGCCAGCGCTGTCAGTGCTCCCCCACACAGCCAGCACGGTCAGTGCTCCCCACACAGCCAGCACTGCCAGTGCTCCCCACACAGCCAGCGCTGTCAGTGCTCCCCCACACAGCCAGCACTGTCAGTGCTCCCCACACAGCCAGCACTGCCAGTGCTCCCCCCACACAGCCAGCACTGTCAGTGCTCCCCACACAGCCAGCGCTGTCAGTGCTCCCCCCACACAGCCAGCACTGTCAGTGCACCCCCACAGAGCCAGCACTGTCAGTGCTCCCACCACACAGCCAGCACTGCCAGTGCTCCTACCGCACACAGCCAGCACTGTCAGTGCTCCCCCCACACAGCAAGCACTGTCAGTGCTCCCCACACAGCCAGCACTGTCAGTGCTCCCCCACACAGCCAGCACTGTCAGTGCTCCCCCACACAGCCAGCACTGTCAGTGCTCCCCACACAGCCAACACTGTCAGTGCTCCCCCCACACAGCCAGCACTGTCAGTGCTCCCCCCACACAGCCAGCACTGTCAGTGCTCCCCCACACAGCCAGCACTGTCAGTGCTCCCTCACCACACAGCCAGCACTGTCAGTGCTCCCCCCACACACCCAGTACTGTCAGTGCTCCCACCACACAGCCAGCAATGCCAGTGCTCCCACCACACAGCCAGCACTGTCAGTGCTCCCACCACACAGCCAGCACTGACACTGCTCCACCACAGAGCCAACACTGTCAGTACTCCCACCACACAGCCAGCACTGTCAGCCCTCCCCCCACACAGCCAGCACTGTCAGTGCTCCCCCCACGCAGCCAGCACTGTCAGTGCTCCCACCACACAGCCAGCATTGCAAGTGCTCCCACCACACAGCCAGCACTGTCAGTGCTCCCACCCCACAGAGCCAACACTGTCAATGCTCCCCTCACACAGCCAGCACTGTCAGTGCTCTCACCCCACAGCCAGCAATGCAAGTGCTCCCACCACACAGCCAGCACTGTCAGTACTCCCCCCACGCAGCCAGCACTGTCAGTGCTCCCACCACACAGCCAGCATTGCAAGTGCTCCCACCACACAGCCAGCACTGTCAGTGCTCCCACCCCACAGAGCCAACACTGTCAATGCTCCCCCCACACAGCCAGCACTGTCAGTGCTCCCACCACACAGCCAGCAATGCAAGTGCTCCCACCACACAGCCAGCACTGTCAGTACTCCCACCACACAGCCAGCACTGTCAGTGCCCCCACACCACACAGCCAGCACTGTCAGTGCTCCCCACACAGCCAGCACCGTCAGTGCTCCCCCCACACAGCCAGCACTGTCAGTGCTCTCCCCACACAGCCAGCAATATTAGTGCTCCCACCGCACAGCCAGCACTGTCAGTGCTTCCACCATACAGACGGCACTGTCAATGCTCCCACACATACAGCCAGCGCTGTCAGTGCTCCCCACACAGCCACAGCCAGAACTGTCAGTGCTGCCCACACAGCCAGCACTGTCAGTGCCCCCCCCACACAGCCAGCACTGTCAGTGCTCCCACCACACAGCCAGCACTGTCAGTGCTCCCCACACAGCCAGCACTGTCAGTGCTCCCCACACAGCCAACACTGTCAGTGCTCCCCCACACAGCCAGCACTGTCAGTGCCCCCCCACACAGCCAGCACTGTCAGTGCTTCCCCCACACAGCCAGCACTGTCAGTGCTCCCTCACCACACAGCCAGCACTGTCAGTGCTCCCCCACACACCCAGTACTGTCAGTGCTCCCACCACACAGCCAGCAATGCCAGTGCTCCCACCACACAGCCAGCACTGTCAGTGCTCCCACCACACAGCCAGCACTGACAGTGCTCCACCACAGAGCCAACACTGTCAGTACTCCCACCACACAGCCAGCACTGTCAGTGCTCCCCCCACGCAGCCAGCACTGTCAGTGCTCCCACCACACAGTCGGCACTGTCAGTGCTCCCCCCACACAGCCAGCACTGTCAGTGCTCCCACCACACAGCCAGCAATGCAAGTGCTCCCACCACACAGCCAGCAATGCAAGTGCTCCCACCACACAGCCAGCACTGCCAGTGCTCCCCCACACAGCCAGCACTGTCAGTGCTCCCACCACACAGCCAGCACTGTCAGTGCTCCCACCACACAGCCAGCACTGTCAGTACTCCCACCACACAGCCAGCACTGTCAGTGCCCCCACACCACACAGCCAGCACTATCAGTGCTCCCCCACAGCCAGCACTGCCAGTTCTCCCCCCACACAGCCAGCACCGTCAGTGCTCCACCCTCACAGACAGCACTGTCAGTTCTCCACCCCCACACAGCCAGCACTGTCAGTGCTCCCCCACACAGCCAGCACTGTCAGTGCTCCCCTCACACAGCCAGCACTGTCAGTGCTCCCCCGCACAGCCAGCACTTTCAGTGCTCCCCCACAGAGCCAGCACTGTCCGTGCTCCCACTACATAGCCAGCAGTGTCAGTGCTCCCACCACACAGCCAGCACTGCCAGTGCTCCCACCACACAGCCAGCACTGTCAGTGCTCCCCCCACACAGCCAGCACTGTCAGTGCTCTCCCCACACAGCCAGCACTGTTAGTGCTCCCACCACACAGCCAGCACTGTCAGTGCTCCCACCATACAGACGGCACTGTCAATGCTCCCACACATACAGCCAGCACTGTCAGTGCTCCCACCACACAGCCAGCACTGTCAGTGCTTTCCCACACAGCCAGCACTGTCAGTGCTCCCACCACACAGCCAGCACTATCAGTGCTCCCCCCACACAGCCAGCACTGTCAGTGCACCCCCCACATAGCCAGCACTGTCAGTGCTCCCCACACAGCCAGCACTGTCAGTGCTCCCCCCACACAGCCACAGCCAGAACTGTCAGTGCTGCCCACACAGCCAGCACTGTCAGTGCTCCCCCACACAGCCAGCACTGTCTGTGCTCCCCACATATCCAACACTGTCAGTGCTCCCCCACACAGCCAGCACTGTCAGTGCTTCCCCCACACAGCCAGCACTGTCAGTGCTCCCTCACCACACAGCCAGCACTGTCAGTGCTCCCCCCACACACCCAGAACTATCAGTGCTCCCACCACACAGCCAGCAATGCCAGTGCTCCCACCACACAGCCAGCACTGTCAGTGCTCCCACCACACAGCCAGCACTGACAGTGCTCCACCACAGAGCCAACACTGTCAGTACTCCCACCACACAGCCAGCACTGTCAGTGCTCCCCCCACGCAGCCAGCACTGTCAGTGCTCCCACCACACAGCCAGCACTGTCAGTGCTCCCACCCCACAGAGCCAACACTGTCAGTGCTCCCCTCACACAGCCAGCTTTGTCAGTGCTCTCACCCCACACAGCCAGCACTGTCAGTGCTCCACCCTCACAGCCAACACTGTCAGTGCTCTCCCACACAGCCAGCACTTTCAGTGCTCCCACCACACAGCGAGCACTGTCAGTGCTCCCCCACAGAGCCAGCACTGTCAGTGCTCTCCCACACAGCCAGCACTATCAGTGCTCCCACCACACAGCGAGCACTGTCTTGCACCCCCCACACAACCAGCACTGTCAGTGCTCCCCCCACACAGCCAGCACTGTCAGTGCTCCCCACACAGCCAGCACTGTCAGTGCTCCCCTACACAGCCAGCACTGTCAGTGCTTCCACCCAACACAGCAAGCACTGTCAGTGCTCCCCCCACACAGCCAGCACTGCCAGTGCTCCCACCACACAGCCAGCACTGTCAGTACTCCCACCACACAGCCAGCACTGTCAGTGCCCCCACACCACACAGCCAGCACTATCAGTGCTCCCCCACAGCCAGCACTGCCAGTTCTCCACCCACAGAGCTAGCACTGTCAGTGCTCCCCCACACAGCCAGCACCGTCAGTGCTCCCCCCACACAGCCAGCACTTTCAGTGCTCCCCCAAAGAGCCAGCACTGTCCGTGCTCCCACTACATAGCCAGCACTGTCAGTGCTCCCACCACACAGCCAGCACTGCCAGTGCTCCCCCACACAGCCAGCACCGTCAGTGCTCCACCCTCACAGACAGCACTGCCAGTTCTCCACCCACAGAGCTAGCACTGTCAGTGCTCCCCCACACAGCCAGCACCGTCAGTGCTCCCCCCACACAGCCAGCACTTTCAGTGCTCCCCCAAAGAGCCAGCACTGTCCGTGCTCCCACTACATAGCCAGCACTGTCAGTGCTCCCACCACACAGCCAGCACTGCCAGTGCTCCCCCAAAGAGCCAGCACTGTCCGTGCTCCCACTACATAGCCAGCACTGTCAGTGCTCCCACCACACAGCCAGCACTGCCAGTGCTCCCACCACACAGCCAGCACTGTCAGTGCTCTCCCCACACAGCCAGCACTGTTAGTGCTCCCAGCACACAGCCAGCACTGTCAGTGCTCCCACCATACAGACGGCACTGTCAGTGCTCCCACACATACAGCCAACACTGTCAGTGCTCCCACCACACAGCCAGCTCTGTCAGTGCTCTCCCCACACAGCCAGCACTGTCAGTGCTCCCACCACACAGCCAGCTCTATCAGTGCTCCCCCCACACAGCCAACACTGTCAGTGCTCCCCCCACACAGCCATCACTGTCAGTGCTCCCCCCACACATCCAGCACTGTCAGTGCACCCCCCACACAGCCATCACTGTCAGTGCTCCCCCCACACATCCAGCACTGTCAGTGCACCCCCCACACAGCCAGCACTGTCAGTGCTCCCCACACAGCCAGCACTGTCAGTGCTCCCCCCACACAGCCAGCACTGTCAGTGCTCCCCCACACAGCCAGCACTGTCAGTGCTCCCCACACAGCCAGCACTGCCAGTGCTCCCCCACACAGCCAGCACTGTCAGTGCTCCCCACACAGCCAGCACTGTCAGTGCTCCCCCCACACAGCCAGCACTGTCAGTGCACCCCCCACACAGCCAGCACTGTCAGTGCTCCCCACACAGCCAGCGCTGTGAGTGCTCCCCCCACACAGCCAGCACTGTCAGTGCTCCCACCACACAGCCAGCACCGTCAGTGCTCCTACCGCACACAGCCAGCACTGTCAGTGCTCGCACCACACAGCCAGTACTGGCAGTGCTCCTACCGCACACAGCCAGCACTGTCAGTGCTCCCCACACAGCCAGCACTGTCAGTGCTCCCCCACACATCCAGCACTGTCAGTGCTCCCACCACACAGCCAGCACTGTCAGTGCTCCTACCGCACACAGCCAGCACTGTCAGTGCTCCCCACACAGCCAGCACTGTCAGTGCTCCTACCGCACACAGCCAGCACTGTCAGTGCTCCCACCACACAGCCAGCACTGTCAGTGCTCCTACCGCACACAGCCAGCACTGTCAGTGCCCCCACACCACACAGCCAGCACTATCAGTGCTCCCCCACAGCCAGCACTGCCAGTTCTCCACCCACAGAGCTAGCACTGTCAGTGCTCCCCCACACAGCCAGCACCGTCAGTACTCCACCCTCACAGACAGCACTGTCAGTGCTCCCACCACACAGCCAGCACTTTCAGTGCTCCCCCAAAGAGCCAGCACTGTCCGTGCTCCCACTACATAGCCAGCACTGTCAGTGCTCCCACCACACAGCCAGCACTGCCAGTGCTCCCACCACACAGCCAGCACTGTCAGTGCTCCCCCCACACAGCCAGCATTGTCAGTGCACCCCCCACACAGCCATCACTGTCAGTGCTCCCCCCACATATCCAGCACTGTCAGTGCACCCCCCACACAGCCAGCACTGTCAGTGCTCCCCACACAGCCAGCACTGTCAGTGCTCCCCCCACACAGCCAGCACTGTCAGTGCTCCCCCACACAGCCAGCACTGTCAATGCTCCCCCACACAGCCAGCACTGTCAGTGCTCTCCCCACACAGCCAGCACTGTCAGTGCTCCCACCACACAGCCAGCTCTATCAGTGCTCCCCCCACACAGCCAGCATTGTCAGTGCACCCCCCACACAGCCATCACTGTCAGTGCTCCCCCCACACATCCAGCACTGTCAGTGCACCCCCCACACAGCCAGCACTGTCAGTGCTCCCCACACAGCCAGCACTGTCAAGGTTCCTTCACACAGCCAGCACTGTCAGTGCTCCCCACACAGCCAGCACTGCCAGTGCTCCCCCACACAGCCAGCACTGTCAGTGCTCCCCACACAGCCAGCACTGCCAGTGCTCCCCCACACAGCCAGCACTGCCAGTGCTCCCCCACACAGCCAGCACTGTCAGTGCTCCCCACACAGCCAGCACTGTCAGTGCTCCCCCACACAGCCAGCACTGTCAGTGCTCCCCCACACAGCCAGCACTGTCAGTGCTCCACCCTCACAGCCAGCACTCTCAGTGCTCCCACCACACAGCCAGCACTGTCAGTGCTCCCCCACAGAGCCAGCACTGTCAGTGCTCACCCCACACAGCCAGCACTGTCTGTGCTCCCCCACACTGCCAGCACCGTCTGTGCTCCCACCACACAGCCAGCACTGGCAGTTCTCCCCCCACAGCCAGCACTGTCAGTGCTCCCCCCAAACTGCCAGCACTGTCAGTGCTCCCACCACACAGCCAGCACTGTCAGTGCTCCGCCACACAGCCAGCACTGAGAGTGCGACCCACACAGCCAGCACTGCCAGTGCCCTCCCACAGAGCTAGCAGTGTCAGTGCTCCCCCACACAGCCAGCACTGTCAGTGCTCCCACCACACAACCAGCACTATCAGTGCTCCCCCACACAGCCAGCACTGTCAGTGCTCCCACCACACAGCCAGGACTGTCAGTGCTCCCCCCACACAGCCAGCACTGTCAGTTCTCCCCCAACACAGCCAGCACTGTCAGTGCTCCCCCCCATACAGCCAGCACTGTCAGTGCTCCGCCTACACAGGCAGCACTGTCAGTGCTCCCACCACACAGCCGGCACTGTCAGTGCTTCCCCACACAGCGAGCACTGTCAGTGCTCCCACCACACAGCCAGCACTGTCAGTGCTCCCACCACACAGCCAGCACTGTCAGTGCTCCCCCACACAGCCAGCACTGTCAGTGCTCCCCCCACACAGCCAGAACTGTCAGTGCTCCCCCACACAGCAAGCACTGTCAGTGCTCCCCCACACAGCCAGCACTCTCAGTGATCCCCCCACACAGCCAGCCCTGTCAGTGCTCCCCCCACAGCCAGCACTGTCAGTGCTCCCCCCACACAGCCAGCATTGCCAGTGTTCCCCCACACAGCCAGCACTGTCAGTGCTCCACCCACACAGGCAGAACTGTCAGTGCTCCACATACACAGCCAGCACTCTCAGTGCTCTCCCACACAGCCAGGACTCTCAGTGCTCTCACCACACAGCGAGCACTGTCAGTGCTCCCACCACACAGCCAGCACTGTCAGTGCTCCCCCACACAGCCAGCACTGTCAGTGCCCCCACCCCACACAGCCAGCACTGTCAGTGCTACCCCACAGCCAGCATTGTCAGTGCTCCCACCACACAGCCAGCATTGCCAGTTCTCCACCCACAGCCAGCACTGAGAGTGCTCCCCCCACACAGCCAGCACTGTCAGTGCTCCCCACACAACCAGCACTGTCAGTGCTCCCCCCACACAGCCAGCACTGTCAGTGCTCCCCACACAGCCAGCACTGCCAGTGCTCTCCCACACAGCCAGAACTGTCAGTGCTCCTACCCCACACAGCCAGCACTGTCAGTGCTCCCACCACACATCCCGCACTGTCAGTGCACCCGCCACACAGCCAGCACTGTCAGTGCTCCTACCCCACACAGCCAGCACTGTCATCCTTCCCCCACAGAGGCAGCACTGTCAGTGCTCCCCCACACAGCCAGCACTGTCAGTGCTCCCACACACACAGCCAGCACCGTCAGTGCTCCCACCACACAGCCAGCTCTGTCAGTGCTCCGACCACACAGCCAGCACTGTCAGTGCTCCCCCCACATAGCCAGCACTGTCAGCGCTCCCACCACTCAGCCAGACCTGTCAGTGCTGCCACCACACAGCCAGCACTGTCAGTGCTCCCCCCACACAGCCAGCACTATCAGTGCTCCCCCCACACAGCCAGCACTGTCAGTGCTCCCACCACATAGCCAGCACTGTCAGCGCTCCCACCACTCAGCCAGACCTGTCAGTGCTGCCACCACACAGCCAGCACTGTCAGTGCTCCCCCCACACAGCCAGCACTGTCAGTGCTCCCCCCACACAGCCAGCACTGTCAGTGCTCCCACCACACAGGCAGACCTGTCAGTGCTCCCACCACACAGCCAGCACTGTCAGTGCTCCCACCACACAGCCAGCACTGTCAGTGCTCCCCCACACAGCCAGCACTGTCTGTGCTCCCCCACTCAGCCAGCACTGTCAGTGCTCCCCCACACAGCCAGCAGTGTCAGTGCCCCCCACACAGCCAGCACTGTCAGTGCTCCCACCACACAGCCAGCACTGTCAGTTCTCCCCCACACAGCCAGCACTGTCAGTGCTCCCCCCACATAGCCAGCACTGTCAGTGCTCCCCGCACAGCCAGCACTGTCAGTGCTCCCACCACACAGCCAGCACTGCCTGTGCTCCCACCACACAGCCAGCACTGTAAGTGCTCCACCACACAGCCAGCACTGTCAGTGCTCCCACCACACAGCCAGCACTGTCAGTGCTCCCCATACAGCCAGCACTGCCAGTGCTCCCCCACAAATCCAGCACTGTCAGTGCTCCCCCCACACAGCCAGCACTGTCAGTGCTCCCCACACAGCCAGCACTGTCAGTGCTCCACCCACACAGCCAGCACTGCCAGTGCTCCCACCACACAGCCAGCACTGTCAGTGCTCCACCCTCACAGCCAGCACTCTCAGTGCTCCCACCACACAGCCAGCACTGTCAGTGCTCCCCCACAGAGCCAGCACTGTCAGTGCTCACCCCACACAGCCAGCACTGTCTGTGCTCCCCCACACTGCCAGCACCGTCTGTGCTCCCACCACACAGCCAGCACTGGCAGTTCTCCCCCCACAGCCAGCACTGTCAGTGCTCCCCCCAAACTGCCAGCACTGTCAGTGCTCCCACCACACAGCCAGCACTGTCAGTGCTCCGCCACACAGCCAGCACTGAGAGTGCGACCCACACAGCCAGCACTGCCAGTGCCCTCCCACAGAGCTAGCAGTGTCAGTGCTCCCCCACACAGCCAGCACTGTCAGTGCTCCCACCACACAACCAGCACTATCAGTGCTCCCCCACACAGCCAGCACTGTCAGTGCTCCCACCACACAGCCAGGACTGTCAGTGCTCCCCCCACACAGCCAGCACTGTCAGTTCTCCCCCAACACAGCCAGCACTGTCAGTGCTCCCCCCCATACAGCCAGCACTGTCAGTGCTCCGCCTACACAGGCAGCACTGTTCGTGCTCCCACCACACAGCCAGCACTGTCAGTGCTTCCCCACACAGCGAGCACTGTCAGTGCTCCACCACACAGCCAGCACTGTCAGTGCTCCCACCACACAGCCAGCACTGTCAGTGCTCCCCCACACAGCCAGCACTGTCAGTGCTCCCCCCACACAGCCAGAACTGTCAGTGCTCCCCCACACAGCAAGCACTGTCAGTGCTCCCCCACACAGCCAGCACTCTCAGTGATCCCCCCACACAGCCAGCCCTGTCAGTGCTCCCCCCACAGCCAGCACTGTCAGTGCTCCCCCCACACAGCCAGCATTGCCAGTGTTCCCCCACACAGCCAGCACTGTCAGTGCTCCACCCACACAGGCAGAACTGTCAGTGCTCCACATACACAGCCAGCACTCTCAGTGCTCTCCCACACAGCCAGGACTCTCAGTGCTCTCACCACACAGCGAGCACTGTCAGTGCTCCCACCACACAGCCAGCACTGTCAGTGCTCCCCCACACAGCCAGCACTGTCAGTGCCCCCACCCCACACAGCCAGCACTGTCAGTGCTCCCCCACAGCCAGCATTGTCAGTGCTCCCACCACACAGCCAGCACTGCCAGTTCTCCACCCACAGCCAGCACTGAGAGTGCTCCCCCCACACAGCCAGCACTGTCAGTGCTCCCACCACACAACCAGCACTGTCAGTGCTCCCACCACGCAGCCAGCACTGTCAGTGCTCCCACCACACAGCCAGCACTGTCAGTGCTCCCACCACACAGACAGCACTGTCAGTGCTCCCACCACACAGCCAGCACTGTCAGTGCTCCCACTACACAGCCAGCACTGTCTGTGCTCCTCCCACACAGCCAGCACTGTCAGTGCTACCCCACACAGCCAGCACTGTCAGTGCTCCCCCCACACAGCCAGCACTGTCAGTACTCCCACCACACAGCCAGCACTGTCAGTGCCCCCACACCACACAGCCAGCACTATCAGTGCTCCCCACAGCCAGCACTGCCAGTTCTCCACCCACAGAGCTAGCACTGTCAATGCTCCCCCACACAGCCAGCACTGTCAGTGCTCCCCCACACAGCCAGCACCGTCAGTGCTCCCCCACAGCCAGCACTATCAGTGCTCCCCCACAGCCAGCACTGCCAGTTCTCCACCCACAGAGCTAGCACTGTCAATGCTCCCCCACACAGCCAGCACTTTCAGTGCTCCCCCAAAGAGCCAGCACTGTCCGTACTCCCACTACATAGCCAGCACTGCCAGTGCTCCCACCACACAGCCAGCACTGTCAGTGCTCCCCCCACACAGCCAGCACTGTCAGTGCTCTCCCCACACAGCCAGCACTGTCAGTGCTCCCACCATACAGACGGCACTGTCAGTGCTCCCACACATACAGCCAACACTGTCAGTGCTCCCACCACACAGCCAGCACTGTCAGTGCTCTCCCCACACAGCCAGCACTGTCAGTGCTCCCACCACACAGCCAGCTCTATCAGTGCTCCCCACACAGCCAGCATTGTCAGTGCACCCCCCACACAGCCAGCACTGTCAGTGCTCCCACACACAGCCAGCACTGTCAGTGCTCCCCACACACATCCAGCACTGTCAGTGCACCCCGCACACAGCCAGCACTGTCAGTGCTCCCCACACAGCCAGCACTGTCAGTGCTCCCCCACACAGCCAGCACTGTCAATGCTCCCCCACACACCCAGCACTGTCAGTGCTCCCCACACAGCCAGCACTGCCAGTGCTCCCCCACACAGCCAGCACTGTCAGTGCTCCCCACACAGCCAGCACTGTCAGTGCTCCCCCACACAGCCAGCACTGTCAGTGCACCCCCCACACAGCCAGCACTGTCAGTGCTCCCCACACAGCCAGCACTGCCAGTGCTCTCCCACACAGCCAGCACTGTCAGTGCTCCCACCACACAGCCAGCACCGTCAGTGCTCCTACCGCACACAGCCAGCACTGTCAGTGCTCCCACCACACAGCCAGCACTGTCAGTGCTCCTACCGCACACAGCCAGCACTGTCAGTGCTCCCCACACAGCCAGCACTGTCAGTGCTCCTACCGCACACAGCCAGCACTGTCAGTGCTCCCCAAACAGCCAGCACTGTCAGTGCTCCCCACACAGCCAGCACTGCCAGTGCTCTCCCACACAGCCAGCACTGTCAGTGCTCCTACCGCACACAGCCAGCACTGTCAGTGCTCCCCCCACATATGCAGCACTGTCAGTGCTCCCCACACACAGCCAGCACTGTCAGTGCTCCCCACACAACCAGCACTGTCAGTGCTCCCCCCACACAGCCAGCACTGTCAGTGCTCCCCACACAGCCAGCACTGCCAGTGCTCTCCCACACAGCCAGAACTGTCAGTGCTCCTACCCCACACAGCCAGCACTGTCAGTGCTCCCACCACACATCCCGCACTGTCAGTGCACCCGCCACACAGCCAGCACTGTCAGTGCTCCTACCCCACACAGCCAGCACTGTCATCCTTCCCCCACAGAGGCAGCACTGTCAGTGCTCCCCCACACAGCCAGCACTGTCAGTGCTCCCACACACACAGCCAGCACTGTCAGTGCTCCCACCATACAGCCCGCACTGTCAGTGCTCCCCCCACACAGCCAGCACTGTCAGTGCTCCCACCACACAGCCAGCACTGTCAGTGCTCCCCCCACATAGCCAGCACTGTCAGCGCTCCCACCACTCAGCCAGACCTGTCAGTGCTCCCACCACACAGCCAGCACTGTCAGTGCTCCCCCCACACAGCCAGCACTGGCAGTGCTCCCCCCACACAGCCAGCACTGTCAGTGCTCCCACCACACAGCCAGACCTGTCAGTGCTCCCACCACACAGCCAGCACTGTCAGTGCTCCCACCACACAGCCAGCACTGTCAGTGCTCCCCCACACAGCCAACACTGTCTGTGCTCCCCCACACAGCCAGCACTGTCAGTGCTCCCCACACAGCCAGCAGTGTCAGTGCCCCCCACACAGCCAGCACTGTCAGTGCTCCCACCACACAGCCAGCACTGTCAGTTCTCCCCCACACAGCCAGCACTGTCAGTGCTCCCCCCACATAGCCAGCACTGTCAGTGCTCCCCGCACAGCCAGCACTGTCAGTGCTCCCACCACACAGCCAGCCCTGCCTGTGCTCCCACCACACAGCCAGCACTGTAAGTGCTCCACCACACAGCCAGCACTGTCAGTGCTCCCACCACACAGCCAGCACTGTCAGTGCTCCCCATACAGCCAGCACTGCCAGTGCTCCCCCACAAATCCAGCACTGTCAGTGCTCCCCCCACACAGCCAGCACTGTCAGTGCTCCCCACACAGCCAGCACTGTCAGTGCTCTACCCACACAGCCAGCACTGCCAGTGCTCCCACCACACAGCCAGCACTGTCAGTGCTCCACCCTCACAGCCAGCACTCTCAGTGCTCCCACCACACAGCCAGCACTGTCAGTGCTCCCCCACAGAGCCAGCACTGTCAGTGCTCACCCCACACAGCCAGCACTGTCTGTGCTCCCCCACACTGCCAGCACTGTCTGTGCTCCCACCACACAGCCAGCACCGGCAGTTCTCCCCCCCACTGCCAGCACTGTCAGTGCTCCCCCCAAACTGCCAGCACTGTCAGTGCTCCCACCACACAGCCAGCACTGTCAGTGCTCCGCCACACAGCCAGCACTGAGAGTGCGACCCACACAGCAGGCACTGCCAGTGCCCTCCCACAGAGCTAGCAGTGTCAGTGCTCCCCCACACAGCCAGCACTGTCAGTGCTCCCACCACACAACCAGCACTGTCAGTGCTCCCACCACACAGCCAGCACTGTCAGTGTACCCCCACACAGCCAGCACTGTCAGTGCTCCCACCACACAGCCAGGACTGTCAGTGCTCCCCCCACACAGCCAGCACTGTCAGTTCTCCCCCAACACAGCCAGCACTGTCAGTGCTCCCCCCCATACAGCCAGCACTGTCAGTGCTCCGCCTACACAGGCAGCACTGTCAGTGCTCCCACCACACAGCCAGCACTGTCAGTGCTTCCCCACACAGCGAGCACTGTCAGTGCTCCCACCACACAGCCAGCACTGTCAGTGCTCCCACCACACAGCCAGCACTGTCAGTGCTCCCCCACACAGCCAGCACTGTCAGTGCTCCCCCCACACAGCCAGAACTGTCAGTGCTCCCCCACACAGCAAGCACTGTCAGTGCTCCCCCACACAGCCAGCACTCTCAGTGATCCCCCCACACAGCCAGCCCTGTCAGTGCTCCCCCCACAGCCAGCACTGTCAGTGCTCCCCCCACACAGCCAGCATTGCCAGTGTTCCCCCACACAGCCAGCACTGTCAGTGCTCCACCCACACAGGCAGAACTGTCAGTGCTCCACATACACAGCCAGCACTCTCAGTGCCCCGCCCCCCCCCCCCCCCCCCCACAGAGCAAGCACTGTCAGTGCTCCCACTACACAGCCAGCACTGTCAGTGCTCCCCCACACAGCCAGGACTCTCAGTGCTCTCACCACACAGCGAGCACTGTCAGTGCTCCCACCACACAGCCAGCACTGTCAGTGCTCCCCACACAGCCAGCACTGTCAGTGCCCCCACCCCACACAGCCAGCACTGTCAGTGCTCCCCCACAGCCAGCATTGTCAGTGCTCCCACCACACAGCCAGCACTGCCAGTTCTCCACCCACAGCCAGCACTGAGAGTGCTCCCCCCACACAGCCAGCACTGTCAGTGCTCCCACCACACAACCAGCACTGTCAGTGTTCCCACCACGCAGCCAGCACTGTCAGTGCTCCCACCACACAGCCAGCACTGTCAGTGCTCCCACCACACAGCCAGCACTGTCAGTGCTCCCACCACACAGACAGCACTGTCAGTGCTCCCACCACACAGCCAGCACTGTCAGTGCTCCCACTACACAGCCAGCACTGTCTGTGCTCCTCCCACACAGCCAGCACTGTCAGTGCTACCCCACACAGCCAGCACTGTCAGTGCTCCCCCCACACAGCCAGCACTGTCAGTGCTCCCCCCACACAGCCAGCACTGTCAGTGCACCCACCACACAGTCTGCCTGTCAGTGCTCCCCCCACACAGCCAGCACTGTCAGTGCTCCCACCACACAGCCAGCACTGTCAGTGCTCCCCCACACAGCTAGCACTGTCAGTGCTCCCACCACACAGCCAGCACTGTCAGTGCTCCCCCCACACAGCCAGCAGTGTCAGTGCTGCCACCACACAACCAGCAATGTCAGTGCTCCCCACACACAGCCAGCAATGTCAGTGCTCCCCCCACACAGCCAGCACTGTCAGTGCTCCCACCACACAGCCAGCACTGTCAGTGCTCCCCCCATACAGCCAACACTGTCAGTGCTCCCACCACAAAGCCAGCACTGCCAGTGCTCCCCCACACAGCCAGCACTGTCAGTGCTCCCCCCACACTGCCAGCACTTCCAGTTCTACCCCACACAGCCAGCACTGTCTGTGCTCCCCCCATACAGCCAGCACTGTCAGTGTTCCCCCCACACAGCCAGCACTGTCAGTGCTCCCACCACACAGCCAGCACTGTCAGTGCTCCCACCACACAGCCGGCACTGTCAGTGCTCCCACCACACAGCCAGCACTGTCAGTGCTCCCACCACACAGCCAGCACTGTCAGTGCTCCCCCACACAGCCAGCGCTGTCAGTGCTCCCCCGATACAGCTAGCACTGTCAGTGTTCCCCCCACACAGCCAGCACTGTCAGTGCTCCCACCACACAGCTAGCACTGTCAGTTCTCCACACACAGACAGCACTGTCAGTGCTCCCCCCACACAGCCAGCACTGGAAATGCTCCCGCCAAACTCTGTCTGTGTCTCTGTCTGTGTCTCTGTCTGTGCCTCTGTCTGTGTCTGTGTCTCTGTCTGTGTCCCTGTTTCTGTCTGTGTCTCTCTGTACCTCTCTGTACCTCTGTCTGTGTCTCTGTCTGTGTCACTGCCTCTGTCTCTGTCTGTTTCTGTGTGTTTGTCTCTATCTGTGTCTCTGTCTGTGTCTCTGTCTGTGTCTCTGTCTCTGTCTCTGCCTCTGTCTGTGTCTCTGTCTCTGTCTGTGTCTCTGCCTGTGTCCCTGTTTCTGTCTGTGTCTCCCTGTACCTCTGTCTGTGTCTCTGTGTCTGTCTGTGTCTCTGTCTGTGTCTCTGTCTCTGCCTCAGTCTGTGTCTATGTCTCTGTCTGTGTCTCTGTCTGTGTCCCTGTCTCTGTCTGTGTCTCCCTGTACCTCTGTCTGTGTCTCTGTGTCTGTCTGTGTCTCAGTCTCTGTCTCTGCCTGGGGCACATTTTGCTGCACAGACTGTGTTTAGGTGTGAGGCACCCACCCAGCTGATCGGCATTGGGAGAGTCACACACACCCAGCTGATCGGCCATGGTGGAGGCACACTCCCAGCTGATCGGCAATGCGGGGAAGGACACACCCAGCTGATCGGCAATGCGGGGAAGGACACACCCAGCTGATCGGCAATGCGGGGAAAGCACACACACAGCTGATCGGCAATGGGGGGAAGCACACACCCAGCTGATCGGCAATGGGGGGAAGCACACACCCAGCTGATCGGCAATGCGGGGAAGGATAGACCCAGCTGATCGGCAATGCGGGGAAGTACACTCCCAGCTGATCGGCATTGTGGGGAAGGTCACACCCAGCTGATCGGCAATGCGGGGCAGCACACACCCAGCTGATCGGCAATGCGGGGAAGGACACTCCCAGCTGATCGGCAATGGGGGAAAGCACATTTCCCGCTGATCGGCAATGGAGGGAAGCACATACCCAGCTGATCGGCAAAGGGGGGAAGCACATACCCAGCTGATCGGCAATGGGGGGAAGCACACACCCAGCTGATCGGCAATGGGGGGAAACACACACCCAGCTGATCGGCAATGGGGGGAAGCACACACCCAGATGATCGGCAATGGGGGGAGCCACACACCCAGCTGATCGGCAATGCGGGGAAGGACGCACCAAGATGATTGGCAATGGGGGGGAAGCACACACCCAGCTGATCGGCAATGGGGGGAAGCACACACCCAGCTGATATGCAATGCGGGGCAGCACACACCCAGCTGATCGGCAATGGGGGGAAGGTCACACCCAGCTGATCGACAATGGGGGGGGAAGGACACAACCAGCTGATCGGCAATGGGGGGAAGCACACACCCAGCTGATCGGCAATGGGGGGGGAAGGACATACCCAGCTGATCGGCATTGGTGGGAAGCACACACCAGCTGATCGACAATGGGGGAAAGCACATTTCCCGCTGATCGGCAATGGAGGGAAGCACATACCCAGCTGATCGGCAATGGGGGGAAGCACATACCCAGCTGATCGGCAATGGGGGGAAGCACACACCCAGCTGATCGGCAATGGGGGGAAACACACACCCAGCTGATCGGCAATGGGGGGAAGCACACACCCAGCTGATCGGCAATGGGGGGATGCACACACACAGCTGATCGGCAATGCGGGGAAGCACACACCCAGCTGATCGGCAATGGGGGGAAGCACACGCCCAGCTGATCGGCAATGGGGGGAAGGACACACCCAGCTGATCGGCAATGGGGGGAAGGACACACCCAGCTGATCGGCAATGGGGGGAAGCACACGCCCAGCTGATCGGCAATGGGGGGAAGCACACAGCCAGCTGATCGGCAATGGGGGGAAGGACAGACCCAGCTGATCGGCAATGGGGGGAAGCACAGACCCAGCTGATCGGCAATGGGGGGAAGGACAGACCCAGCTGATCGGCAATGCGGGGAAGCACACTCACAGCTGATCGGCAATGGGGGGAAGCACACACCCAGCTGATCGGCATTTGGGGGAAGCACACACCCAGCTGATCGGCAATGCGGGGAAGGATAGACCCAGCTGATCGGTAATGCGGGGAAGTACACTCCCAGCTGATTGGCAATGTGGGGAAGGTCACACCCAGCTGATCGGCAATGGGGGGAGCCACACACCCAGCTGATCGGCAATGCGGGGAAGGACGCACCCAGATGATTGGCAATGGGGGGGAAGCACACACCCAGCTGATCGGCAATGGGGGGAAGCACACACCCATCTGATATGCAATGCGGGGCAGCACACACCCAGCTGATCGGCAATGGGGGGGGTCACACCCAGCTGATCGACAATGGGGGGGGAGGACATACCCAGCTGATCGGCATTGGTGGGAAGCACACACCCAGCTGATCGGCAATGGGGGAAAGCACACTTCCCGCTGATCGGCAATGGAGGGAAGCACATACCCAGCTGATCGGCAATGGGGGGAAGCACATACCCAGCTGATCGGCAATGGTGGGAAGCACACACTCAGCTGATCGGCAATGGGGGAAACACACACCCAGCTGATCGGCAATGGGGGGAAGCACACACTCAGCTGATCGGCAATGGGGGGATGCACACACACAGCTGATCGGCAATGGGGGGAAGGACACACCCAGCTGATCGGCAATGGGGGGAAGCACACGCCCAGCTGATCGGCAATGGGGGGAAGCACACACCCAGCTGATCGGCAATGGGGGGAAGGACAGACCCAGCTGATCGGCAATGGGGGGAAGCACAGACCCAGCTGATCGGCAATGGGGGGAAGGACAGACCCAGCTGATCGGCAATGCGGGGAAGCACACGCCCAGCTGATCGGCCTTGGGGGGAAGCACACTCACAGCTGATCGGCAATGGGGGGAAGGACAGACCCAGCTGATCGGCAGTGGGGGGAAGCACACACCCAGCTGATCGGCAATGGGGGGAAGGACAGACCCAGCTGATCGGCAATGCGGGGAAGCACACACCCAGCTGATCGGCAATGGGGGGAAGCACAGACCCAGCTGATCGGCAATGGGGGAAAACACACACCCAGCTGATCGGCAATGGGGGGAAGCACACACCCAGCTGATCGGCAATGCGGGGAAGCACACTCCCAGCTGATCGGCAATGGGGGGAAGGACACACCCAGCTGATCGGCAATGGGGGGAAGCACACGCCCAGCTGATCGGCAATGGGGGGAAGCACACACCCAGCTGATCGGCAATGGGGGGAAGCACACACCCAGCTGATCGGCAATGGGGGGAAGCACACACCCAGCTGATCGGCCTTGGGGGGAAGCACACTCACAGCTGATCGGCAATGGGGGGAAGGACAGACCCAGCTGATCGGCAGTGGTGGAAAGCACACACCCAGCTGATCGGCAATGGGGGGAAGAACAGACCCAGCTGATCGGCAATGCGGGGAAGCACACACCCAGCTGATCGGCAATGGGGGGAAGCACACACCCAGCTGATCGGCAATGGGGGGAAGGACAGACCCAGCTGCTCGGCAATGGGGTGAAGCACACACCCAGCTTATCGGCAATTGGGGGAAGGACACTCCCAGCTGATCGGCAATGGGGGGAAGCACACACCCAGCTGATCGGCAATGGGGGGAAGGACAGACCCAGCTGTTCGGCAATGGGGGGAAGCACACACCCAGCTGATCGGCAATGGGGGGAAGCACACACCCAGCTGATCGGCAATGGGGGAAAGCACACACCCAGCTGATCGGCAATGCGGGGAAGCACACTCCCAGCTGATCGGCATTGGGGGGGAAGCACACACCAAGCTGATCGGCAATGTGGGGAAGCACACACCCAGCTGATCGGCAATGGGGGGAAGTACACTCCCAGCTGATCGGCAATGGGGGGAGGCACACACCCAGCTGATCGGCAATGGGGGGGAAGCACACGCCCAGCTGATCGGCAATGCGGGGAAGGACACACCCAGCTGATCGGCAATGGGGGGAAGGACACTCCCAGCTGATCGGCAATGGGGGGAAGCATACATCCAGCTGATCGGCAATGGGGGGAAGGACACTCCCAGCTGATCGGCATGGGGGGGAAGCACACACCCAGCTGATCGGCAATGAGGGGAAGGACACTCCCAGCTGATCGGCAATGCGGGGAAGGACACTCCCAGCTGATCGGCAATGGGGGGAAGGACACTCCCAGCTGATCGGCAATGGGGGGAAGGACACTCCCAGCTGATCGGCAATGGGGGGAAGCACACACCCAGCTGATCGGCAATGGGGGGAAGCACACTCCCAGCTGATCGGAAATGGGGGGAAGGACACACCCAGCTGATCGGCAATGGGGGAAGCACACACCCAGCTGATCGGCAATGGGGGGAAGCACACTCCCAGCTGATCGGCAATGGGGGGAAGGACACTCCCAGCTGATCGGCAATGGGGGGAAGCACACACCTAGCTGATCGGCAATGGGGAGAAGCACACTCCCAGCTGATCGGAAATGGGGGGAAGGACACACCCAGCTGATCGGCAATGGGGGAAGCACACACCCAGCTGATCGGCAATGGGGGGAAGCACACTCCCAGCTGATCGGCAATGGGGGGAAGCACACTCCCAGCTGAACGGCAATGGGGGGAATCACACTCCCAGCTGATCGGAAATGGGGGGAAACACACACCCAGCTGATCGGCAATGGCGGGAAGCACACGCCCAGCTGATCGGCAATGGGGGGAAGCACACGCCCAGCTGATCGGCAATGCGGGGAAGGACAGACCCAGCTGATCGGCAATGGGGGGAAGCACACGCCCAGCTGATCGGCAATGTGGGGAAGGACACACCCAGCTGATCGGCAATGGGGGGAGGCACACACCCAGCTGATCGGCAATGCGGGGAAGCACACACCCAGCTGATCGGCAATGCGGGGAAGGACAGACCCAGCTGATCGGCAATGGGGGGAAGCACACGCCCAGCTGATCGGCAATGGGGGGAAGGACAGACCCAGCTGATCGGCAATGGGGGGAAGCACACACCCAGCTGATCGGCAATGGGGGGAAGCACACACCCAGCTGATCGGCAATGGGGGAAAGCACACACCCAGCTGATCGGCAATGCGGGGAAGCACACTCCCAGCTGATCGGCATTGGGGGGGAAGCACACACCCAGCTGATCGGCAATGTGGGGAAGCACACACCCAGCTGATCGGCAATGGGGGGAAGTACACTCCCAGCTGATCGGCAATGGGGGGAGGCACACACCCAGCTGATCGGCAATGGGGGGAAGTACACTCCCAGCTGATCGGCAATGGGGGGAGGCACACACCCAGCTGATCGGCAATGGGGGGGAAGCACACGCCCAGCTGATCGGCAATGCGGGGAAGGACACACCCAGCTGATCGGCAATGGGGGGAAGGACACTCCCAGCTGATCGGCAATGGGGGGAAGCACACATCCAGCTGATCGGCAATGGGGGGAAGGACACTCCCAGCTGATCGGCATGGGGGGGAAGCACACACCCAGCTGATCGACAATGACGGGAAGGACACTCCCAGCTGATCGGCAATGCGGGGAAGGACACTCCCAGCTGATCGGCAATGGGGGGAAGGACACTCCCAGCTGATCGGCAATGGGGGGAAGGACACTCCCAGCTGATCGGCAATGGGGGGAAGCACAAACCCAGCTGATCGGCAATGGGGGGAAGCACACTCCCAGCTGATCGGAAATGGGGGGAAGGACACACCCAGCTGATCGGCAATGGGGGAAGCACACACCCAGCTGATCGGCAATGGGGGGAAGCACACTCCCAGCTGATCGGCAATGGGGGGAAGCACACACCCAGCTGATCGGCAATGCGGGGAAGGACAGACCCAGCTGATCGGCAATGGGGGGAAGCACACTCCCAGCTGATCGGCAATGCGGGGAAGGACACTCCCAGCTGATCGGCAATGGGGGGAAGCACACACCTAGCTGATCGGCAATGGGGAGAAGCACACTCCCAGCTGATCGGAAATGGGGGGAAGGACACACCCAGCTGATCGGCAATGGGGGAAGCACACACCCAGCTGATCGGCAATGGGGGGAAGCACACTCCCAGCTGATCGGCAATGGGGGGAAGGACACTCCCAGCTGATCGGCAATGGGGGGAATCACACTCCCAGCTGATCGGAAATGGGGGGAAACACACACCCAGCTGATCGGCAATGGCGGGAAGCACACGCCCAGCTGATCGGCAATGGGGGGAAGCACACGCCCAGCTGATCGGCAATGCGGGGAAGGACAGACCCAGCTGATCGGCAATGGGGGGAAGCACACGCCCAGCTGATCGGCAATGGGGGGAAGGACACACCCAGCTGATCGGCAATGGGGGGAGGCACACACCCAGCTGATCGGCAATGCGGGGAAGCACACACCCACCTGATCGGCAATGCGGGGAAGGACAGACCCAGCTGATCGGCAATGGGGGGAAGCACACGCCCAGCTGATCGGCAATGGGGGGAAGGACAGACCCAGCTGATCGGCAATGGGGGGAAGCACACACCCAGCTGATCGGCAATGGGGGGAAGCACACACCCAGCTGATCGGCAATGGGGGAAAGCACACACCCAGCTGATCGGCAATGCGGGGAAGCACACTCCCAGCTGATCGGCATTGGGGGGGAAGCACACACCCAGCTGATCGGCAATGTGGGGAAGCACACACCCAGCTGATCGGCAATGGGGGGAAGTACACTCCCAGCTGATCGGCAATGGGGGGAGGCACACACCCAGCTGATCGGCAATGGGGGGGAAGCACACGCCCAGCTGATCGGCAATGCGGGGAAGGACACACCCAGCTGATCGGCAATGGGGGGAAGGACACTCCCAGCTGATCGGCAATGGGGGGAAGCACACATCCAGCTGATCGGCAATGGGGGGAAGGACACTCCCAGCTGATCGGCATGGGGGGGAAGCACACACCCAGCTGATCGGCAATGAGGGGAAGGACACTCCCAGCTGATCGGCAATGCGGGGAAGGACACTCCCAGCTGATCGGCAATGGGGGGAAGGACACTCCCAGCTGATCGGCAATGGGGGGAAGGACACTCCCAGCTGATCGGCAATGGGGGGAAGTACACACCCAGCTGATCGGCAATGGGGTGAAGCACACACCCAGCTGATCGGCAATGCGGGGAAGGACAGGCCCAGCTGATCGGCAATGGGAGAATCACACACACCCAGCTGATCGGCAATGGAGGGGAAGGACACACCCAGCTGATCGGCAATGGGGGGGAAGCACACACACAGCTGATCGACAATGGGGGGGAAGGACAGGCCCAGCTGATCGGCAATGGGGGAAGCACACACCCAGCTGATCGGCAATGCGGGGAAGCACACACCCAGCTGATCGGCAATGGGGGAGTCACACACACCCAGCTGATCGGCATTGGGGGGAAGCACACACCCAGCTGATCGGCAATGGGGGTGTCACACAGACCCACCTCATTGGCCATGGGGGAGTCACACTGTCCCAGCTGATCGGCCATGGGGGAATCACACACACCCAGCTGATCGGCATTGGGGGAGTCACACATACCCAGCTGATCGGCAATGGGGGAGTCACACACACCCAGCTGATCGGCATTGGGGGAGTCACACTGACCCAGCTGATCGGCAATGGGGGAGTCACACATACCCAGCTGATCGGCATTGGGGGAGTCACACTGACCCAGCTGATCGGCCATGGGGGAGTCACACTGACCCAGCTGATCGGCCATGGGGGAGTCACACTGACCCAGCTGATCGGCCATGGGGGGTCACACTGACCCAGCTGTTCGGCCATGGGGGAGTCACACTGATCCAGCTGATCGGCCATGGGGGAGTCACACTGATCCAGCTGATCGGCCATGGGGGAGTCACACTGACCCAGCTGATCGGCCATGGGGGAGTCACACCCACCCACCGACAATCTCTCCTGGTAATGCAGAATGGTAAATCTCTGCCTGTGTCTCTGCCTGTATCTGTCCAATTCTCTCTCTGTGTTTCTGTCTGTGTTTCTGTCTGTGTCTCTGTCTGTGTCTCTGTCTGTGTCTCTGTCTGTGTCTCTGTCTATATCTCTGTCTATGTCTCTGTGTCGGTCTGTATCTCTCTCTGTGTCTCCGTCTCTGTCTGTGTCTCTGTCTGTGTCTGTGTCTCTCTGTGTCTGTGTCCCTGTTGAGGCTGTGTCAGTGTCTCTGTCTGTGTCTGTGTCTGTTTCTCTGTCTGTGTCTCTGTCTGTGTCTCTGTCTGTGTCCCTGTTTCTGTCTGTGTCTCTGTGTCGGTCTGTATTTCTCTCTGTGTCTCCGTCTCTGTCTGTGTCTCTGTCTATGTCTCTGTCTGTGCCTGTGTCTGTGTCTCTCTGTGTCTGTGTCCCTGTTGAGGCTGTGTCAGTGTCTCTCCCTGTGTCTCTATCTGTGACTCTATCTGTATCTCTGTCTGTGTTTCTGTCTGTGTCTCTGGCAGTGTCTCTTTCTCTGTCCGTGTCTGTCTCTGTATCTCTGTCTTTATCTCTGTCTGTGTCATTGCCTCTGTCTCTGTCTGTGTCTCTGTCTCTGTCTGTTTCTGTGTTTGTGTCTCTATCTGCGTCTATGCCTCTGTCTGTGTCTGTGTGTCTGCCTCCGTCTGTGTTTCTGTCTGTGTCTCTGTACCTCTGTCTGTGTCTCTGTCTGTGTCTGTGTCTCTGTCTGTGTCTCTGTCTGTGTCACTGCCTCTGTCGCTGTCTGTTTCTGTGAGTTTGTCTCTGTCTGTGTCTGTCTCTGTGTCTCTGCCTGTGTCACTGCCTCTGTATCTGTCTGTTTCTGTGTGTTTGTCTCTGTCTGTGTCTCTGTCTGTGTCTCTGTCTCTGTCTCTGCCTCTGCCTCTGTCTGTGTCTCTGTCTGTGTCTCTGTCTGTGTCTCTGTCTGTGTCTCTGTCTCTGCCTCTGTCTGTGTCTGTGTCTCTGTCTGTGTCCCTGTTTCTGTCTGTGTCTCTCTGTACCTCTTTCTGTGTCTCTGTCTGTGTCACTGCCTCTGTCTCTGTCTGTTACTGTGTGTTT
Organism: Scyliorhinus torazame; assembly: GCF_047496885.1. Lineage (NCBI taxonomy): Eukaryota > Metazoa > Chordata > Chondrichthyes > Carcharhiniformes > Scyliorhinidae > Scyliorhinus > Scyliorhinus torazame. The sequence goes on from NW_027307770.1 coordinate 1,175,095, forward strand.
GTCTCTATCTGTGTCTCTGTCTGTGTCTCTGTCTGTGTCTCTGTCTCTGCCTCTGTCTGTGTCTCTGTGTCTGTCTGTGTCTCTGTCTGTGTCTCTGTCTCTGTCTGTGTCTCTGTCTGTGTCCCTGTTTCTGTCTGTGTCTCCCTGTACCTCTGTCTGTGTCTCTGTGTCTGTCTGTGTCTCTGTCTGTGTCTCTGTCTGTGTCTCTGTCTCTGCCTCTGTCTGTGTCTATGTCTCTGTCTGTGTCTCTGTCTGTGTCCCTGTTTCTGTCTGTGTTTCCCTGTACCTCTGTCTGTGTCTCTGTGTCTGTCTGTGTCTCTGTCTGTGTCTCTGTCTGTGTCTCTGTCTGTGTCTCTGTCTGTGTCTCTCTGTACCTCTGTCTGTGTCTCTTTCTGTGTCTCTGTCTGTGTCTCTGTCTCTGCCTCAGTCTGTGTCTCTGCCTGTGTCTCTGTCTGTGTCCCTGTTTCTGTCTGTGTCTCCCTGTACCTCTTTCTGTGTCTCTGTCTGTGTCTGTCTGTGTCTCTGTCTGTGTCTCTGTCTGTGTCTCTCTGTACCTCTGTCTGTGTCTCTGTCTGTGTCTCTCTGTACCTCTGTCTGTGTCTCTGTCTGTGTCTCTGTCTGTGTCTCTGTCTGTGTTTCCCTGTACCTATGTCTGTGTCTCTGTCTGTGTCTCTGTCTGTGTCTCTGTCTGTGTCTCTCTGTATCTCTGTCTGTATCTCTGTCTGTGTCACTGCCTCTGTCTCTGTCTGTTTCTGTGTGTTTGTCTCTATCTGTGTCTCTGTCTGTGTCTCTGTCTCTGTCTCTGCCTCTGTCTGTGTCTATGTCTCTGCCTGTGTCTCTGTCTGTGTCTCTGTCTCTGCCTCTGTCTGTGTCTGTGTCTCTGTCTGTGTCTCTGTCTGTTTCTGTGTGTTTGTCTCTGTCTGTGTCTCTGTCTGTGTATCTGTGTCTGTGTCTCTGTCTCTGCCTCTGTCTGTGTCTGTGTCTCTGTCTGTGTCTCTGTCTCTGCCTCTGTCTGTGTCTCTGTCTGTGTCTGTGTCTGTGTGTGTTTCTGTGTGTTTGTCTCTGTCTGTGTCTCTGTCTGTGTCTCTGTGTCTGTGTCTCTGTCTCTGCCTCTGTCTGTGTCTGTGTCTCTGTCTGTGTCTCTGTGTCTGTCTGTTCCTCTGTGTCTGTCTGTGTCTCTGTCTGTGTCTCTCTGTACCTCTGTCTGTGTCTCTGTCTGTGTCACTGCCTCTGTCTCTGTCTGTGTCTCTGTCTCTGTCTGTGTCACTGCCTCTGTCTCTGTCTGTGTCTCTGTCTGTTTCTGTGTGTTTGTCTCTGTCTGTGTCTGTGTCTCTGTGTCTGTCTGTGTCTCTGTCTGTTTCTGTGTGTTTGTCTCTGTCTGTGTCTCTGCCTGTGTCTCTGTCTGTGTCTCTGTCTGTGTCCCTGTTTCTGTCTGTGTCTCTGTCTGTGTCCCTGTTTCTGTCTGTGTCTCCCTGTACCTCTGTCTGTGTCTCTGTGTCTGTCTGTGCCTCTGTCTGTGTCTCTGTCTCTGTCTGTGTCTCTGTCTGTGTCCCTGTTTCTGTCTGTGTCTCCCTGTACCTCTGTCTGTGTCTCTGTGTCTGTCTGTGTCTCTGTCTGTGTCTCTCTGTACCTCTGTCTGTGTCACTGCCTCTGTCTCTGTCTCTGCCTCAGTCTGTGTCTATGTCTCTATCTGTGTCTCTGTCTGTGGCTCTGTCTGTGTCTCTGTCTGTGTCCCTGTTTCTGTCTCTGTCTCCCTGTACCTCTGTCTGTGTCTCTGTGTCTGTCTGTGTCTCTGTCTGTGTCTCTCTGTACCTCTGTCTGTGTCGCTGTCTGTGTCACTGCCTCTGTCTCTGTCTGTTACTCTGTCTCTGTATCTCTGTCTGTGTCTCTGTCTGTGTCACTGCCTCTGTCTCTGTCTGTTACTGTGTGTTTGTCTCTATCTGTGTCTCTGTCTGTGTCTGTGTCTCTCTGTACCTCTGTCTGTGTCTTTGTCTGTGTCTCTGTCTCTGTCTGTGTCTCTGTCTATGTCCCTGTTTCTGTCTGTGTCTCCCTGTACCCCTGTCTGTGTCTCTGTGTCTGTCTGTGTCTCTGTCTGTGTCTCTGTCAGTGTCTCTCTGTACCTCTGTCTGTGTCTGTCTGTGTCTCTGTCTGTGTCTCTCTGTACCTCTGTCTGTGTCTCTGTCTGTGTCACTGCCTCTGTCTCTGCCTGTGTCTCTGTCTGTTTCTGTGTGTTTGTCTCTATCTGTGTCTCTGTCTGTGTCCCTGTTTCTGTCTGTGTCTCCCTGTATCTCTGTCTGTGTCTCTGTCTGTGTCTCTGTCTGTGTCTCTGTCTCTGCCTCTGTCTGTGTCTCTGTCTCTCTGTACCTCTGTCTGTGTCTCTGTCTGTGTCACTGCCTCTGTCTCTGTCTGTGTCTCTGTCTGTTTCTGTGTGTTTGTCTCTATCTGTGTCTCTGTCTGTGTCTCTGTCTGTGTCTCTGCCTGTGTCCCTGTTTCTGTCTGTGTCTCCCTGTACCTCTGTCTGTGTCTCTATGTCTGTCTGTGTCTCTGTTTGTTTATGTGTGTTTGTCTCTGTCTGTGTCTCTGTCTGTGTCTCTGTCTGTGTCCCTGTCTCTGTCTGTGTGTCTGTGTCTCTGTCTGTGTCTCAGTCTCTGTCTCTGTCTGGGGCACATTTTGCTGCACAGACTGTGTTTAGGTGTGAGGCACCCACCCAGCTGATCGGCATTGGGAGAGTCACACACACCCAGCTGATCGGCCATGGTGGGGGCACACACCCAGCTGATCGGCAATGCGGGGAAGGACACACCCAGCTGATCGGCAATGCGGGGAAGCACACACCCAGCTGATCGGCAATGCGGGGAAGGACACACCCAGCTGTTCGGCCATGGGGGAAGCACATACCCAGCTGATCGGCAATGCGGGGAAGCGCACACCCAGCTGATCGGCAATGCGGGGAAGCACACAACCAGCTGATCGGCATTGGGGGGAAGCACACACCCAGCTGTTCGGCCATGGGGGAAGCGCACACCCAGCTGATCGGCAATGCGGGGAAGGACACACCCAGCTGATCGGCATTGGGGGGAAGCACACACCCAGCTGATCGGCAATGGGGGGAAGCACACACCCAGCTGATCGGCAATGCGGGGAAGCACACACCCAGCTGATCGGCAATGCGGGGAAGGACACACCCAGCTGTTCGGCCATGGGGGAAGCACATACCCAGCTGATCGGCAATGCGGGGAAGCGCACACCCAGCTGATCGGCAATGCGGGGAAGCACACAACCAGCTGATCGGCATTGGGGGGAAGCACACACCCAGCTGTTCGGCCATGGGGGAAGCGCACACCCAGCTGATCGGCAATGGGGGGAAGGACACACCCAGCTGATCGGCATTGGGGGGAAGCACACACCCAGCTGATCGGCAATGGGGGGAAGCACAAACCCAGCTGATCGGCAATGCGGGGAAGGACAGACCCAGCTGATCGGCAATGCGGGGAAGGACAGACCCAGCTGATCGGCAATGCGGGGAAGGACAGACCCAGCTGATCGGCAATGGGGGGAAGGACAGACCCAGCTGATCGGCAATGGGGGGAAGCACACACCCAGCTGATCGGCAATGGGGGGAAGCACAAACCCAGCTGATCGGCAATGGGGGGAAGCACACACCCAGCTGATCGGCAATGGGGGGAAGCACACACCCAGCTGATCGGCAATGGGGGGAAGCACACACCCAGCTGATCGGCAATGGGGGGAAGCACAAACCCAGCTGATCGGCAATGCGGGGAAGCACACACCCAGCTGATCGGCAATGGGGGGAAGGACACACCCAGCTGATCGGCAATGGGGGGAAGGACACACCCAGCTGATCGGCAATGGGGTGAAGCACACACCCAGCTGATCGGCAATGGGGGGAAGCACAAACACAGCTGATCGGCAATGCGGGGAAGCACACACCCAGCTGATCGGCAATGGGGGGGAAGGACAGACCCAGCTGATCGGCAATGGGGGGAAGCACACACCCAGCTGATCGGCAATGCGGGGAAGGACAGACCCAGCTGATCGGCAATGGGGGGAAGCACACACCCAGCTGATCGGCTATGGGGGAAAGCACACACCCAGCTGATCGGCAATGGGGGGAAGGACAGACCCAGCTGATCGGCAATGGGGGGAAGCACACACCCAGCTGATCGGCAATGGGGGGAAGCACACACCCAGCTGATCGGCAATGCGGGGAAGCACACACCCAGCTGATCGGCAATGGGGGGAAGGAAACACCCAGCTGATCGGCAATGGGGGGAAGCACACACCCAGCTGATCGGCAATGGGGGGAAGCACAAACCCAGCTGATCGGCAATGCGGGGAAGCACACACCCAGCTGATCGGCAATGGGGGGAAGGAAACACCCAGCTGATCGGCAATGGGGGGAAGCACACACCCAGCTGATCGGCAATGCGGGGAAGCACACACCCAGCTGATCGGCAATGGGGGAAAGCACACACCCAGCTGATCGGCAATGGGGGGAAGCACACACCCAGCTGATCGGCAATGCGGGGAAGGAAACACCCAGCTGATCGGCAATGGGGGGAAGCACACACCCAGCTGATCGGCAATGGGGGGAAGCACAAACCCAGCTGATCGGCAATGCGGGGAAGCACACACCCAGCTGATCGGCAATGGGGGGGAAGCACACACCCAGCTGATCGGCAATGGGGGGAAGGACAGACCCAGCTGATCGGCAATGCGGGGAAGCACACACCCAGCTGATCGGCAATGGGGGGAAGCACACACCCAGCTGATCGGCAATGGGGGGAAGCACAAACCCAGCTGATCGGCAATGCGGGGAAGCACACTCCCAGCTGATCGGCAATGCGGGGAAGGACAGGCCCAGCTGATCGGCAATGGGGGGAAGCACACACCCAGCTGATCGGCAATGGGGGGAAGCACAAACCCAGCTGATCGGCAATGCGGGGAAGCACACACACAGCTGATCGGCAATGGGGGGAAGGACAGACCCAGCTGATCGGCAATGGGGGGAAGGTCACACCCAGCTGATCGGCAATGGGGGGAAGCACACACCCAGCTGATCGGCAATGGGGGGAAGGTCACACCTAGCTGATCGGCAATGGGGGGAAGGACACACCCAGCTGATCGGCAATGGGGGGAAGCACACACCCAGCTGATCGGCAATGGGGGGAAGGTCACACCTAGCTGATCGGCAATGGGGGGAAGCACACACCCAGCTGATCGGCAATGGGGGGAAGGACACACCCAGCTGATCGGCAATGGGGGGAAGCACACACCCAGCTGATCGGCAATGGGGGGAAGCACACACCCAGCTGATCGGCAATGGGGGGAAGCACACACCCAGCTGATCGGCAATGCGGGGAAGCACACACCTAGCTGATCGGCAATGGGGGGGAAGGACACACCCAGCTGATCGGCAATGGGGGGAAGCACACACCCAGCTGATCGGCAATGGGGGGAAGGACAGACCCAGCTGATCGGCAATGGGGGGGAAGCACACACCCAGCTGATCGGCAATGGGGGGAAGCACACACCCAGCTGATCGGCAATGGGGGGAAGCACACACCCAGCTGATCGGCAATGGGGGAAGGACACACCCAGCTGATCGGCAATGCGGGGAAGCACACACCCAGCTGATCGGCAATGGGGGGAAGCACACACCCAGCTGGTCGGCAATGCGGGGAAGCCACACACCCAGCTGATCGGCAATGGGGGAAGGACACACCCAGCTGATCGGCAATGGGGGGAAGCACACACCCAGCTGATCGGCAATGGGGGGAAGCACACACCCAGCTGATCGGCAATGGCGGGAAGCACACACCCAGCTGATCGGCAATGGGGGAAGGACACACCCAGCTGATCGGCAATGCGGGGAAGCACACTCCCAGCTGATCGGCAATGGGGGGAAGCACACACCCAGCTGATCGGCAATGGCGGGAAGGACACACCCAGCTGATCGGCAATGCGGGGAAGCACACACCCAGCTGATCGGCAATGGCGGGAAGCACACACCCAGCTGATCGGCAATGGGGGAAGGACACACCCAGCTGATCGGCAATGCGGGGAAGCACACACCCAGCTGATCGGCAACGGGGGGAGTCACACCCACCCACCGATAGTCCTGGTCATGCAGAATGGTAAATCAGGGTGAGGCTGGCTGGGGAGGGTCAGTTTTACCGGCAGTGCGAGGAGAGAGATGCCGTGTGGGTGGGGTTTCCTCTCAGTGTTTAATGAATTGAAGAATTGAACTAAAGGGAACTGTCAGCACATTCTTCAACTGCTGCCTGAACTGAGTCTGTGTCACGGCGTAAATCGCAGTGTTTGTGCAGCAACTCAGGAGCTGCAGCATGAAGCCCAATTCCATAACATAATAATCTAACAATACAGACCGATACCCGAGATCGTACATCCGGCTCCATATAGAATAAACCATTACCGTTGACCATAACAGAATGAAGTTGGCGGAGATAATGAAGAGTAAGATGATGGATTTGCTGCGACTCTCCATCTCTGGGTCTCTGGCACTGTGCCCACTGCTGTGAGCCCGGAGTCTCCTGCGGGCCCTGCTGCTCAGGACAATGTGTCTGACGGTGAGAACATTGAGCAGCAGAATCAGGGCGAATGGAACACCCGGGGTTAGAATGTGGTGGAGGAACTCGATTGGTCCCCAGACCGGAGAGAACGCAACACCCTCTGTGACATCACAAAACCAGGGGTTGTTCCCCAGCCGATACCCACCGGTCAGCATCACCCCCCAGGAAATGTCCTTCAGACAGCTCAGCACAGCCACTGTTCCCAGAACCACAGCCGCCGCTTTCTCGCTGCAATATTTACTTTTCAGCCTCGGGCAACAAATGGCCACAAATCGATCAAAGGTGAAAGTGACGGTGAACCAGACAGAACAGTCAGTGGCTGCATAAAGCAGGGCGGCGTGGATATTACACACGGGGATGGACCGCAGGAAAATAAACTGTTCAGGAAAAACAATGGGAATGTGTCTGAATATCAGGTCGAGAATCACGACCAGGAGATCCCCCACTGCCATGGCCAACAGGTAACAACTCACACATTTGGACAGCCCACAGTTTCTTCTCTTCAGGACCACAATTGTGATGAGGTTCACTGTGAGGAAGGGAAATACACAATGAAATTATACATCAGCCTGGGAAATACATCACAAGTATGGTCGGTGTGGTGTGGAGGGAGTCAAATAAATATATACTAATACACACATAGAGAAACAGTAACACACACACACAGACAGTAATACACTCACACACACACACACACACAGACAGTAATACACTCACACACACACTCACACACAGACACTAACACACACACACAGACACTAACACACACAATAACACACACACACACTCACACACAGACAGTAATGCACTCACACACACACTCATATACTCACACTCACACACTGACACACACACAGACACTAACACACACACACTCACAGACCACTCACACAGACACTAACACACTCACACGCACATACAGAGACAGTAATATACTCACACTTACACAGACACTAACACACACTGACACACACATACAGAGACAGTAATACCCTCACACTCACACAGACAGTAACAGACACACCGACGCACATACAGTAATACACACACACACACGGACAGAGACAGTTATGCATTCACACTCACACAGACACTGAACCACACACATGCATACAGTAACACACTCGCATACACACACAGACAGAGACAGTAATACACTCACATACTCTGACACACACTCACACACATCCAGAGGCAGTAATACACTCACACACACACAGACACTAACACACACATACACACATACAGAGACAGTAATACACTCACGAACACATACAGAGACAGTAATACACTCACACTCACACATACAGAGACAGCAATACACTCGCATACCCACACAGACACTAACACACTCACACACACATACAGTAATACACTCTCACACACACAAGCAGATACAGCAATACACTCACACTCACACAGATACTAACACACACACAGTAATGCACACACACGCACAGACAGAGACTGTAATGCACTCACACAGAGACTAACACACTCACACACTCATACAGAGACAGTAATACACACACACTCACACACACACATGCAGAGACAGTAATACACTCACACTCACACAGACACTAACACACTCACACACACATGCAGAGACAGCAATACACTCACACTCACACAGACACTAACACACTCACACACACACACATACAAAGACAGTAATACACTCACACTCACACAGACACTAACACACTCACACAGAGACAGTAATATACTCAGGCACAAAGGCACTAATACACACTCACAGAGACACTAATGCACACACTCACGCAAACAGACACAAAGACGCACACTCACTGACACTGATACACTAATACAAACACTCACAGAAACAGAGACACTAATACACACGCTCAAAGACACACAGAGAAACTAATACACACACTCACGCAAACAGACACAAAGACGCACACTCACTGACACGCAGATACACTAATACAAACTCACAGACACACACAGACACTAATACACACACACACAGACAATAATTCACACACACAGACACATAGAGAAAGAAATATACACACTCACAGACACACACTGACACTAATACACACACACACACTGACACTGATAAACACACTCACAGGCACAGAGACAATAATACACATACTCACACACAGACTCTAATAAACACTCACAGACAGACTGCGACACTAATACACACACTCACACACAGATACACTAATACACACAATCACTGACTCACGCAGACATTAATACATCCACACACAGACAGAGACACGAATATACACACACACAGAAACTAATAGACACACTCACAGCCGCACACAAAGACTCTAATACACACATTCACACACACACAAATACACACACTCTCAGACTCACAGATAGAACATAGAACACAGAACATTACAGTGCAGTACAGGCCCTTCAGCCCTCGATGTTGCGCCGACCTGTAGATAGACTAATACACACACGCACTGACACGCAGATTCACTAATGCATACTCACAGGCACACACACATGCACAGTAATACACACAAGCACTAATGCACACACACACAGACAGTAATACACACACTCACAGACACACACAGGGACACAAATACACACTCACACAGAGACAGTAATACACACACACACACACACAGTCACACACGCAAACACAAATACACACACTCACAGACACACAGGTAGACCCTAATACACACAGTCACTCACACACACAAAGACACCAATGGGCACAATCTCACACACAGATGCACTAATACACATCCACTCACAGACCTAAACAGAGACTCTAATACACACACACACACTCACACACAGACACTAATACACACACACAGATACACTAATGCACACACTCACAGACAAACACACAGACAGCAATACGCACACTCACAGACACAGAGACACAAATACACACACACTCACACAGAGACAATAATACACACACTCACAGACACAAACACAGACATTAATACACCCACTCACACACATAGACACTAATACAGACACACAAAGACACAGGCAGAGGCACGAATACACAAACTCATAAACACACACAGCCATACACAGACACTAATACACACACTCAACGACACACAGAGACACTAATACACACACTCACTGACAAGCAGATACACTAATACATACTCAGACACACACACACAAAGACACACACAAACAGACACTCACAGACACACACACATGCACACTAATACACACACTCTCACACACAAGCACTAATGCACACACTGTGTGTATTAGTGTCGCTGTGTGTGTGTGTGAGTGTATGCATTAGAGTCTCCCTGTGTCTGTGAGTGTGTATATTATTGTCTCTGTGTATCACTGTGTGTGTATTACTATCTGTGTCTGTGCGTTAGTGTATGTGTGTGTGTATTAGTGCCAGTGTGAGTTTGTGAGTGTGTGTATTAGTGTCTATGTGTGTGAGTGTGTATGTGTGTATTGGTGCCAGTGTCTGTCTGTCTGTTAGTGCGTGTATTGTTGTCTGTGTATGTGAGTGTGTGTATTAGTGTCTGTATGTGTGTCTGTGAGTGTGTATTAGTGTATCTATGTGCCTCGGGAGCCGCCAATTAAAAAGCTGTTTCAGAGACCTCTGTGCTGTATATAGTTAACCATTTACTGCTCAATAATCCCTGGGAACAGGGGACAGGCAGTGTGGCCTCGGGAGCCGCCAATTAAAAAGGTGTTTCAGAGACCTCTGTGCTGTATGTATTTAACCATTTACTGCTCAATAATCCCTGGGAGCAGGGGTCAGGCAGTGTGGTCCGGGAGCCGCCAATTAAAAAGCTGTTTCAGAGACCTCTGTGCTGTATATAGTGAACCATTTACTTCTCAATAATCCCTGGGAGCAGTGTACAGGCAGTGAGGCCTCGGGAGCCCCCCATTAAAAGGTTGTTTCAGAGACCTCTGTGCTGTACGTATTTAACCATTTACTGCTCAATAATCCCTGGGAGCAGGGGTCACGCAGTGTGGCCTCGAGAACTCCAATTAAAAAGCTGATTCATAGACCTCTGTGCTGCATAGGGTTAACCATTTAATTATCAATAATCCCTGGGAGCAGGGAACAGGCAGTGTGGCCTCAGGAGCCCCCAGTTAAAAAGCTGTTTCAGATACTCTGTGCTGTATATAGTTAACCATTTACTGCTCAATAATCCCTGGGAGCAGGGAACAGGCAGTGTGGCCTCAGGAGCCCCCAGTTAAAAAGCTGTTTCAGATACTCTGTGCTGTATATAGTTAACCATTTACAGCTCAATAATCCCTGGGAGCAGGGGCCAGGCAGTGTGGCCTCCGGAGCCCCCAATTAAAAGGCTGTTTCAGAGACCTCTGTGCTGTATATGGTTAACCATTTAATTATCAATAATCCCTGGGAGCAGGGAACAGGCAGTGTGGCCTCAGGAGCCCCCAATTAAAAAGCTGTTTCAGAGACGTCTTTGCTGTATATGGTTAACGATTTACTGCTCAATAATCCCTGGGAGCAGGGGTCAGGCAGTGTGGCCTCGGGAGCCGCCAATTAAAAAGGTGTTTCAGTGAACTCTGTGCTGTATATAGTTAACCATTTACTGCTCAATAATCCCCGGGAGCAGGGGTCAGGCAGTGTGGCCTCGGGAGCCCCCAATTAAAAGGCTGTTTCAGAGATCTCTGTGCTGTATGTATTTAACCATTTACTGCTCAATAATCCCTGGGAGCAGGGGTCAGGCAGTGTGGTCCGGGAGACCCCAATTAAAATGCTGTGTCAGAGACCTCTGTGCTGTATATAGTTAACCATTTACTTCTCAATAATCCCTGGGAGCAGGGGACAGGCAGTGTGGCTTCGGGAGCCGCCAATTAAAAAGCTGTTTCAGAGACCTCTGTGCCTGTATATAGTTAACCATTTACTGCTCAATAATCACTGGGAGCAGGGTAGAGGCAGTGAGGCCTCGAGAGCCCCCAATTAAAAGGCTGTTTCAGAGACCTCTGTGCTGTACGTATTTAACCATTTACTGCTCAATAATCCCAGGGAGCAGGGGTCACGCAGTATGGCCTCGAGAACCCCAATTAAAAAGCTGATTCAGAGACCTCTGTGCTGTATATGGTTAACCATTTAATTATCAATAATCCCTGGGAGCAGGGAACAGGCAGTGTGGTCCGTGAGCCACAATTAAAAAGCTGTTCAGAGACGTCTTTGCTGTATATGGTTAACGATTTACTGCTCAATAATCCCTGGGAGCAGGGGTCAGGCAGTGTGGCCTCGGGAACCCCCAATTGAAAAGCTGTTTCAGAGACCTCTGTGCTGTATATATTTAACCATTCACTGCTCAATAATCCCTGGGAGCAGGGGACAGGCAGTGTGGTCAGGGGCCCACCAGTTAAAATGCAGTGTCAGAGACCACTGCACCTGTATATATAGTTAACCATTTACTGCTCAATAATCCCTGGGAGCAGGGGACAGGCAGTGTGGCCTCTGGAGCCCCCAATGAAAAAGCTGTTTGGGAGACCTTTGTGCTGTACAGGGTTAAACATTTACTGCTCAATAATCCCTGGGAGCAGGGGACAGGCAGTGTGGCCTCGGGAGCCCCCAATTAAAAAGCTGAATCAGTGACCTCTGTGCAGTATATAGTTAACCATTTACTTCTCAATAATCCCTGGGAGCAGGGGACAGGCAGTGTGGCCTCGGGAGCCGCCAATTAAAAAGGTGTTTCAGATACTCTGTGCTGTATATAGTTAACCATTTACTGCTCAATAATCCCTGGGAGCAGGGTAGAGGCAGTGTGGCCTCGGGAGCCCCCAATTAAAAAGCTGTTTCAGTGACCTCTGTGCTGTATATAGTTAACCATTTACTGCTCAATAATCACTGGGAGCAGGGTAGAGGCAGGGAGGCCTCGGGAGCCCCCAATTAAAAGGCTGTTTCAGAGACCTCTGTGCTGTACGTATTTAACCATTTACTGCTCAATAATCCCTGGGAGCAGGGGTCACGCAGTGTGGCCTCGAGAACCCCAATTAAAAAGCTGATTCAGAGACTTCTGTGCTGTATATGGTTTACCATTTAATTATCAATAATCCCTGGGAGCAGGGAACAGGCAGTGTGGCCTCAGGAGCCCCCAATTAAAAAGCTGTTTCAGAGACCTCTGTGCTGTATATAGTTAACCATTTACTGCTCAATATTCCCTGGGAGCAGGGGCCAGGCAGTGTGGCCTCCGGAGCCCCCAATTAAAAGGCTGTTTCAGAGACCTCTGTGCTGTACTTATTTAACCATTTACTGCTCAATAATCCCTGGGAGCAGGGGTCACGCAGTGTAGCCTCGAGAACCCCAATTAAAAAGCTGATTCAGAGACCTCTGTGCTGTATATGGTTAACCATTTAATTATCAATAATCCCTGGGGGCAGGGTAGAGGCAGTGTGGCCTCAGGAGCCCCCAGTTAAAAAGCTGTTTCAGATACTCTGTGCTGTATATAGTAAACCATTTACTGCTCAATAATCCCAGGGAGCAGGGGACAGGCAGTGTGGCCTCCGAAGCCCCCAAATAAAAGGCTGTTTCAGAGACCTCTGTGCTGTATATAGTAAACCATTTACTGCTCAATAATCCCTGGGAGCAGGGAACAGGCAGTGTGGTCCGTGAGCCACAATTAAAAAGCTGTTCAGAGACGTCTTTGCTGTATATGGTTAACGATTTACTGCTCAATAATCCCTGGGAGCAGGGGTCAGGCAGTGTGGCCTCGGGAACCCCCAATTGAAAAGCTGTTTCAGAGACCTCTGTGCTGTATATATTTAACCATTTACTGCTCAATAATCCCTGGGAGCAGGGGACAGGCAGTGTGGTCAGGGGCCCACCAGTTAAAATGCAGTGTCAGAGACCACTGCACCTGTATATAGTTAACCATTTACTGCTCAATAATCCCTGGGAGCAGGGGACAGGCAGTGTGGCCTCGGGAGCTCCCAATGAAAAAGCTGTTTGGGAGACCTTTGTGCTGTACAGGGTTAAACATTTACTGCTCAATAATCCCTGGGAGCAGGGGACAGGCAGTGTGGCCTCGGGAGCCCCCAATTAAAAAGCTGAATCAGTGACCTCTGTGCAGTATATAGTTAACCATTTACTTCTCAATAATCCCTGGGAGCAGGGGACAGGCAGTGTGGCCTCGGGAGCCCCCAATTAAAAAGCTGTTTCAGATACTCTGTGCTGTATATAGTTAACCATTTACTGCTCAATAATCCCTGGGAGCAGGCGACAGGCAGTGTGGTCCGGGAGCCCCCAATTAAAAAGCTGTTTCAGAGACCTCTGTGCTGTATATAGTTAACCATTTACTGCTCAATAATCCCTGGGAGCAGGGTAGAGGCAGTGAGGCTTCGGGAGCCCCCAATTAAAAGGCTGTTTCAGAGACCTCTGTGCTGTACGTATTTAACCATTTACTGCTCAATAATCCCTGGGAGCAGGGGTCACGCAGTGTGGCCTCGAGAACCCCAATTAAAAAGCTGATTCAGAGACCTCTGTGCTGCATATGGTTAACCATTTAATTATCAATAATCCCTGGGAGCAGGGAACAGGCAGTGTGGTCCGTGAGCCACAATTAAAAAGCTGTTCAAAGACGTCTTTGCTGTATATGGTTAACGATTTACTGCTCAATAATCCCTGGGAGCAGGGGTCAGGCAGTGTGGCCTCGGGAACCCCCAATTAAAAGCTGTTTAAGAGACCTCTGTGCTGTATATATTTAACCATTTACTGCTCAATAATCCCTGGGAGCAGGGGACAGGCAGTGTGGTCAGGGGCCCACCAGTTAAAATGCAGTGTCAGAGACCACTGCACCTGGAGATAGTTAACCATTTACTGCTCAATAATCCCTGGGAGCAGGGGACAGGCAATGTGGCCTCGGGAGCCCCCAATGAAAAAGCTGTTTGGGAGACTTTTGTGCTGTACAGGGTTAAACATTTACTGCTCAATAATCCCTGGGAGCAGGGGACAGGCAGTGTGGCCTCGGGAGCCCCCAATTAAAAAGCTGAATCAGTGACCTCTATGCAGTATATAGTTAACCATTCACTTCTCAATAATCCCTGGGAGCAGGGGACAGGCAGTGTGGCCTCGGGAGCCCCCAATTAAAAAGCTGTTTCAGATACTCTGTGCTGTATATAGTTAACCATTTACTGCTCAATAATCCCTGGGAGCAGGGGACAGGCAGCGTGGTCCGGGAGCCCCCAATTAAAAAGCTGTTTCGGAGACCTCTGTGCTGTATATAGTTAACCATTTACTGCTCAATAATCCCTTGGAGCAGGGGACAGGCAGTGTGGCCTCTCAGCACCCAATGAAAAAGCTGTTTGGGAGACGTCTGTGCTGTATACAGTTAACCATTTACTTCCCAATAATCCCTGGCAGCAGGGAAAAGGCAGTGTGGCCTCAGGAGCACCCAATTAAATGGCTGTTTCAGAGACCTCTGTGCTGAACGTATTTAACCATTTACTGCTCAATAATCCCTGGGAGCAGGGGTCAGGCAGTGTGGCCTCGGGAGACCCCAGTTAAAAAGGTGTTTCAGATACCTGTGTGCTGTATATAGCTAACCATTTACTGCTCAATAAACCCTGGGAGCAGGGGACAGGCAGTGTGGTCCGGGAGCCCCCAATTAAAAAGCTGTTTCAGAGACCTCTGTGCTGTATATAGTTAACCATTTGCTTCTCAATAATCCCTGGGAGCAGGGGACAGGCAGTGTGGTCCGTGAGCCCCAAATTAAAAAGCTGTTTCAGAGACGTCTTTGCTGTATATGGTTAACCATTTACTGCTCAATAATCCCTGGGAGCAGGGGGCAGGCAGGGTGGCCTCGGGAGCCCCCAATTAAAAAGCTGTTTCAGAGACCTGTGTGCTGTATATAGCTAACCATTTACTGCTCAATAATCCCTGGGAGCAGGGGTCAGGCAGTGTGGTCCGGGAGACCCCAATTAAAATGCTGTGTCAGAGACCTCTGTGCTGTATATAGTTAACCATTTACTGCTCAATAATCCTTGGGAGCAGGGGACAGGCAGTGTGGCCTCCGGAGCCGCCAATTAAAATGCTGTTTCAGAGACCTCTGTGCTGCATATAGTTAACCATTTACTGCTCA
Organism: Scyliorhinus torazame; assembly: GCF_047496885.1. Taxonomy (NCBI): domain Eukaryota; kingdom Metazoa; phylum Chordata; class Chondrichthyes; order Carcharhiniformes; family Scyliorhinidae; genus Scyliorhinus; species Scyliorhinus torazame. Next base: position 1,190,777 of record NW_027307770.1, read on the forward strand.
ATAATCCCTGGGAGCAGGGTAGAGGCAGTGTGGCCTCGGGAGCCCCCAGTTAAAAAGCTGTTTCAGAGACCTGTGTGCTGCATATAGCTAACCATTTACTGCTCAATAATCCCTGGGAGCAGGGGTCAAGCAGTGTGGTCCGGGAGACCCCAATTAAAATGCTGTGTCAGAGACCTCTTTGCTGTATATAGTTAACCATTTACTGCTCAATAATCCCTGGGAGCAGGGGACAGGCTGTGTGGCCGCTGGAGCCGCCAATTAAAAAGCTGTTTCAGAGACCTCTGTGCTGTATATAGTTAACCATTTACTGCTCAATAATCCCTGGGAGCAGGGGTCACGCAGTGTGGCCTCGAGAACCCCAATTAAAAAGATACTTCAGAGACCTCTGTGCTGTATATAGTTAACCATTTAATTATCAATAATCCCTGGGAGCAGGGAACAGGCAGTGTGGCCTCAGGAGCCCCCAGTTAAAAAGGTGTTTCAGATACTCTGTGCTGTATATAGTTAACCATTTACTGCTCAATAATCCCTGGGAGCAGGGGACAGGCAGTGTGGCCTCGGTAGCCGCCAATTAAAAAACTGTTTCAGAGACCTCTGTGCTGTATATAGTTAACCATTTACTGCTCAATAATCCCTCTGAGCAGGGGACAGGCAGTGTGGCCTCCGGAGCCCCCAATTAAAAAGCTGTTTCAGACATCTCTGTGCCTGTATAGAGTTAACCATTTACTGCTCAGCAATCCCTGGGAACAGGGGTCAGGCAGTCTGACTCCGGGAGCCCCCAATTAAAAAGCTGTTTCAGAGACCTCTGTGCCTGTATAGAGTTAACCATTTACTGCTCAATAATCCCTTGGAGCAGGGAACAGGCAGTGTGGCCTCGGAGCCCCAATTAAAAGGCTGTTTCAGAGACTTCTGTGCTGTATATAGTTAACTATTTACTGCTCAATAATCCCTGGGAGCAGGGGACAGGCAGTGTGGGCTCGGGAGCCCCCAATTAAAAAGCTGTTTCAGAGACCTCTGTGCTGTATATAGTTAACCATTTACTGCTCAATAATCCCTGGGAGCAGGGGACAGGCAGTGCGGCCTCGGGAGCCCCCAATTAAAAAGCTGTTTCAGAGACCTCTGTGCCTGTATATAGTTAACCATTTACTGCTCAATAATCCTTGAGAGCAAGGCTCAGGCAGTGTGGCCTCGGGAGGCCCCAATTAAAAAGCTGTTTCAGAGACCTCTGTGCTGTATATAGTTAACCATTTACTGCTCAATAATCTCTGGGAGCAAGGGACAGGCAGTGTGGTCCGGGAGCACCAATTTAAAAAGCTGTTTCAGTGACCTCTGCGCCTGTATATAGTTAACCATTTACTGCTCAATAATCCTTCGGAGCAGGGTACAGGCAGTGTGGCCTCAGGCGCCCCCAATTAAAAAACTGTTTCAGAGACCTCTGTGCTGTATACAGTTAACCATTTACTGCTCAATAATCCCTGGGAGCAGGGGACAGGCGGTGTAGCCTTGGGAGCCCCCAATTAAAAAGCTGCTTCAGAGGCCTCTGTCCTGTATACAGTTAACCATTTACTGCTCAATAATCCCTGGGAGCAGGGGACAGGCAGTGTGGCTCCGGGAGCCCGCAATTAAAAAGCTGTTTCAGATACTCTGTGCTGTATATAGTTAACCATTTACTGCTCAATAATCCCTGGTTGCAGGGGACAGGCAGTGTGGTCTCGAGAGCCCCCAATTAAAAAGCTGTTTCAGAGACCTTTGTGCTGTACATAGTTAACCATTTACTGCTCAATAATCCCTGGGAGCAGGGGACAGGCAGTGTGGCCTCGGGAGCCCCCAGTTAAAAAGGTGTTTTAGACACCTCTGTGCTGTATATAGTTAACCATTTACTGCTCAATAATCCCTGGGAGCAGGGGACAGGCAGTGTGGCCTCGGGAGCCCCCAATTAAAAAGCCGTTTCAGAGGCCTCTGTGCTGTATATAGTTAACCATTTACTGCTCAATAATCCCTGGGAGAAGGGGTCAGGCAGTGTGGCCTCGGGAGCCCCCAGTTAAAAAGCTGTTTCAGTGACCTCTGTGCTGTACGTAGTTAACCATCTCCTGCTCAATAATCCCTGGGAGCAGGGGTCAGGCAGTGTGGTCCGGGAGACCCCAATTAAAATGCTGTGTCAGAGACCTCTGTGCTGTATATAGTTAACCATTTACTGCTCAATATTCCTTGGGAGCAGGGGACAGGCAGTGTGGCCTCCGGAGCCGCCAATTAAAATGCTGTTTCAGAGACCTCTGTGCTGCATATAGTTAACCATTTACTGCTCAATAATCCCTGGGAGCAGGGTAGAGGCAGTGTGGCCTCGGGAGCCCCCAGTTAAAAAGCTGTTTCAGAGACCTGTGTGCTGTATATAGCTAACCATTTACTGCTCAATAATCCCTGGGAGCAGGGGTCAAGCAGTGTGGTCCGGGAGACCCCAATTAAAATGCTGTGTCAGAGACCTCTTTGCTGTATATAGTTAACCATTTACTGCTCAATAATCCCTGGGAGCAGGGGACAGGCTGTGTGGCCGCTGGAGCCGCCAATTAAAAACTGTTTCAGAGACCTCTGTGCCTGTATATAGTTAACCATTTACTGCTCAATAATCCCTGGGAGCAGGGGACAGGCAGTGTGGTCCGGGAGCCCCCAATTAAAAGACTGTTTCAGAGACCTCTGTGCTGTACGTATTTAACCATTTACTGCTCAATAATCCCTGGGAGCAGGGGTCACGCAGTGTGGCCTCGAGAACCCCAATTAAAAAGCTACTTCAGAGACCTCTGTGCTGTATATAGTTAACCATTTAATTATCAATAATCCCTGGGAGCAGGGAACAGGCAGTGTGGCCTCAGGAGCCCCCAGTTAAAAAGGTGTTTCAGATACTCTGTGCTGTATATAGTTAACCATTTACTGCTCAATAATCCCTGGGAGCAGGGGACAGGCAGTGTGGCCTCGGTAGCCGCCAATTAAAAAGCTGTTTCAGAGACGTCTTTGCTGTATATGGTTAACCATTTACTGCTCAATAATCCCTGGGAGCAGGGGGCAGGCAGTGTGGACTCGGGAGCCCCCAATTAAAAAGCTGTTTCAGAGACCTCTGTGCCTGTATATAGTTAACCATTTACTGCTCAATAAACCCTGGGAGCAGGGGACAGGCAGTGTGGTCCGGGAGCCCCCAATTAAAAAGCTGTTTCAGTGACCTCTGTGCAGTATATAATTAACCATTTACTTCTCAATAATCCCTGGGAGCAGGCAGCAGGCAGTGTGGCTCCAGCAGCCCCCAATTAAAAAGCTGTTTCAGAGACCTCTGTGCTGTATATAGTTAACCATTTAATTATCAATAATCCCTGGGAGCAGGGAACAGGCAGTGTGGCCTCAGGAGCCCCCAGTTAAAAAGGTGTTTCAGATACTCTGTGCTGTATATAGTTAACAATTTACTGCTCAATAATCCCTGGGAGCAGGGGACAGGCAGTGTGGCCTCGGTAGCCGCCAATTAAAAAGCTGTTTCAGAGACGTCTTTGCTGTATATGGTTAACCATTTACTGCTCAATAATCCCTGGGAGCAGGGGGCAGGCAGTGTGGACTCGGTAGCCGCCAATTAAAAAGCTGTTTCAGAGACGTCTTTGCTGTATATGGTTAACCATTTACTGCTCAATAATCCCTGGGAGCAGGGGGCAGGCAGTGTGGACTCGGGAGCCCCCAATTAAAAAGCTGTTTCAGAGACCTCTGTGCCTGTATATAGTTAACCATTTACTGCTCAATAAACCCTGGGAGCAGGGGACAGGCAGTGTGGTCCGGGAGCCCCCAATTAAAAAGCTGTTTCAGTGACCTCTGTGCAGTATATAATTAACCATTTACTTCTCAATAATCCCTGGGAGCAGGCAGCAGGCAGTGTGGCTCCAGCAGCCCCCAATTAAAAAGCTGTTTCAGAGACCTCTGTGCTGTATATAGTTAACCATTTACTGCTCAATAATCCCTGGGAGCAGGGGAAAGGCAGTGTGGCCTCGGGAGCCCCCAGTTAAAAAGCTGTTTCAGAGACCTCTTTGCTGTACGTATTTAACCATTTACTGCTCAATAATCCCTGGGAGCAGGGGACAGGTAGTGTGGCCTCGGGAGCCCCCAGTTAAAAAGGTGTTTCAGATACTCTGTGCTGTATACAGTTAACCATTTACTGCTCAATAATCCCTGGGAGCAGGGGACAGGCAGTGTGGCTCGGGAGCCCCCAGTTAAAAAGGTGTTTCAGATACTCTGTGCTGTATAAAGTTAACCATTTCCTGCTCAATAATCCCTCTGAGCAGGGGACAGGCAGTGTGGACCGGGAGCTCCCAATTAAAAAGCTGTTTCAGGGACCTCTGTGCTGTATATAGTTAATCATTTACTGCTCAATAATCCCTGGAAGAAGGGGGAAGGCAGTTTGGATTCGGGAGCCCCCAATTAAAAAGCTGTTTCAGAGACCTCTTTGCTGTATATAGTTAACCGTGTACTTCCCAATAATCCCTGGGAGCAGGGGACAGGCAGTGTGGCCTTGGGAGCCCCCAATTAAAAAGCTGTTTCAGAGACCTCTGTGCTGTATATAATTAACCATTTACTTCTCAAAAATCCCTGGGAGCAGGGGACAGGCAGTGTGGCCTCGGGAGCCCCCAATTAAAAAGCTGTTTCAGAGACCTCTTTGCTGTATATAGTTAACCATTTACTGCTCAATAATCCCTGGGAGCAGGGGACAGGCAGTGTGGCCTTGGGAGCCCCCAATTAAAAAGCTGTTTCAGAGACCTCTGTGCTGTATATAATTAACCATTTACTTCTCAATAATCCCTGGGAGCAGGGGACAGGCAGGTTGGCCTCTGGAGCCCCCAATTAAAAAGCTGTTTCAGACATCTCTGTGCCTGTATAGAGTTAACCATTTACTGCTCAGCAATCCCTGGGAACAGGGGTCAGGCAGTCTGACTCCGGGAGCCCCCAATTAAAAAGCTGTTTCAGAGACCTCTGTGCCTGTATAGAGTTAACCATTTACTGCTCAATAATCCCTTGGAGCAGGGAACAGGCAGTGTGGCCTCGGAGCCCCAATTAAAAGGCTGTTTCAGAGACTTCTGTGCTGTATATAGTTAACTATTTACTGCTCAATAATCCCTGGGAGCAGGGGACAGGCAGTGTGGGCTCGGGAGCCCCCAATTAAAAAGCTGTTTCAGAGACCTCTGTGCTGTATATAGTTAACCATTTACTGCTCAATAATCCCTGGGAGCAGGGGACAGGCAGTGCGGCCTCGGGAGCCCCCAATTAAAAAGCTGTTTCAGAGACCTCTGTGCCTGTATATAGTTAACCATTTACTGCTCAATAATCCTTGAGAGCAAGGGTCAGGCAGTGTGGCCTCGGGAGGCCCCAATTAAAAAGCTGTTTCAGAGACCTCTGTGCTGTATATAGTTAACCATTTACTGCTCAATAATCTCTGGGAGCAAGGGACAGGCAGTGTGGTCCGGGAGCACCAATTTAAAAAGCTGTTTCAGTGACCTCTGCGCCTGTATATAGTTAACCATTTACTGCTCAATAATCCTTCGGAGCAGGGTACAGGCAGTGTGGCCTCAGGCGCCCCCAATTAAAAAACTGTTTCAGAGACCTCTGTGCTGTATACAGTTAACCATTTACTGCTCAATAATCCCTGGGAGCAGGGGACAGGCAGTGTGGCTCCGGGAGCCCGCAATTAAAAAGCTGTTTCAGATACTCTGTGCTGTATATAGTTAACCATTTACTGCTCAATAATCCCTGGGAGCAGGGGACATGCAGTGTGGTCTCGAGTGCCCCCAATTAAAAAGCTGTTTCAGAGACCTTTGTGCTGTACATAGTTAACCATTTACTGCTCAATAATCCCTGGGAGCAGGGGACAGGCAGTGTGGCCTCGGGAGCCCCCAGTTAAAAAGGTGTTTTAGACACCTCTGTGCTGTATATAGTTAACCATTTACTGCTCAATAATCCCTGGGAGCAGGGGACAGGCAGTGTGGCCTCGGGAGCCCCCAATTAAAAAGCTGTTTCAGAGGCCTCTGTGCTGTATATAGTTAACCATCTCCTGCTCAATAATCCCTGGGAGCAGGGGACATGCAGTGTGGCCTCGGGAGCCCCCAATTAAAAAGCTGTTTCAGTGACCTCTGTGCTGTACGTAGTTAACCATCTCCTGCTCAATAATCCCTGGGAGCAGGGGTCAGGCAGTGTGGTCCGGGAGACCCCAATTAAAATGCTGTGTCAGAGACCTCTGTGCTGTATATAGTTAACCATTTACTGCTCAATATTCCTTGGGAGCAGGGGACAGGCAGTGTGGCCTCCGGAGCCGCCAATTAAAATGCTGTTTCAGAGACCTCTGTGCTGCATATAGTTAACCATTTACTGCTCAATAATCCCTGGGAGCAGGGTAGAGGCAGTGTGGCCTCGGGAGCCCCCAGTTAAAAAGCTGTTTCAGAGACCTGTGTGCTGTATATAGCTAACCATTTACTTCTCAATAATCCCTGGGAGCAGGGGTCAAGCAGTGTGGTCCGGGAGACCCCAATTAAAATGCTGTGTCAGAGACCTCTTTGCTGTATATAGTTAACCATTTACTGCTCAATAATCCCTGGGAGCAGGGGACAGGCTGTGTGGCCGCTGGAGCCGCCAATTAAAAACTGTTTCAGAGACCTCTGTGCCTGTATATAGTTAACCATTTACTGCTCAATAATCCCTGGGAGCAGGGGACAGGCAGTGTGGTCCGAGAGCCCCCAATTAAAAGACTGTTTCAGAGACCTCTGTGCTGTACGTATTTAACCATTTACTGTTCAATAATCCCTGGGAGCAGGGGTCACGCAGTGTGGCCTCGAGAACCCCAATTAAAAAGCTACTTCAGAGACCTCTGTGCTGTATATAGTTAACCATTTAATTATCAATAATCCCTGGGAGCAGGGAACAGGCAGTGTGGCCTCAGGAGCCCCCAGTTAAAAAGGTGTTTCAGATACTCTGTGCTGTATATAGTTAACCATTTACTGCTCAATAATCCCTGGGAGCAGGGGACAGGCAGTGTGGCCTCGGGAGCCGCCAATTAAAAAGCTGTTTCAGAGACGTCTTTGCTGTATATGGTTAACCATTTACTGCTCAATAATCCCTGTGAGCAGGGGGCAGGCAGTGTGGACTCGGGAGCCCCCAATTAAAAAGCTGTTTCAGAGACCTCTGTGCCTGTATATAGTTAACCATTTACTGCTCAATAAACCCTGGGAGCAGGGGACAGGCAGTGTGGTCCGGGAGCCCCCAATTAAAAAGCTGTTTCAGTGACCTCTGTGCAGTATATAATTAACCATTTACTTCTCAATAATCCCTGGGAGCAGGCAGCAGGCAGTGTGGCTCCAGCAGCCCCCAATTAAAAAGCTGTTTCAGAGACCTCTGTGCTGTATATAGTTAACCATTTACTGCTCAATAATCCCTGGGAGCAGGGGACAGGCAGTGTGGCCTCGGGAGCCCCCAGTTAAAAAGCTGTTTCAGAGACCTCTTTGCTGTACGTATTTAACCATTTACTGCTCAATAATCCCTGGGAGCAGGGGACAGGTAGTGTGGCCTCGGGAGCCCCCAGTTAAAAAGGTGTTTCAGATACTCTGTGCTGTATACAGTTAACCATTTACTGCTCAATAATCCCTGGGAGCAGGGGACAGGCAGTGTGGCTCGGGAGCCCCCAGTTAAAAAGGTGTTTCAGATACTCTGTGCTGTATAAAGTTAACCATTTCCTGCTCAATAATCCCTCTGAGCAGGGGACAGGCAGTGTGGACCGGGAGCTCCCAATTAAAAAGCTGTTTCAGGGACCTCTGTGCTGTATATAGTTAATCATTTACTGCTCAATAATCCCTGGGAGCAGGGGACAGGCAGTGTGGCTTCGGGAGCCCCCAATTAAAAAGCTGTTTCAGAGACCTCTGTGCTGTATATAATTAACCATTTACTTCTCAATAATCCCTGGGAGCAGGGGACAGGCAGTGTGGTCCGGGAGCACCCAATTAAAAAGCTGTTTCAGAGTCCTCTGTGCTTTATATAGTTGACCATTTACTTCTCAATAAACCCTGGGAGAAGGGACAGGCAGGTTGGCCTCTGGAGCCCCCAATTAAAAAGCTGTTTCAGACATCTCTGTGCCTGTATAGAGTTAACCATTTACTGCTCAGCAATCCCTGGGAACAGGGGTCAGGCAGTCTGACTCCGGGAGCCCCCAATTAAAAAGCTGTTTCAGAGACCTCTGTGCCTGTATAGAGTTAACCATTTACTGCTCAATAATCCCTTGGAGCAGGGAACAGGCAGTGTGGCCTCGGAGCCCCAATTAAAAGGCTGTTTCAGAGACTTCTGTGCTGTATATAGTTAACTATTTACTGCTCAATAATCCCTGGGAGCAGGGGACAGGCAGTGTGGGCTCGGGAGCCCCCAATTAAAAAGCTGTTTCAGAGACCTCTGTGCTGTATATAGTTAACCATTTACTGCTCAATAATCCCTGGGAGCAGGGGACAGGCAGTGCGGCCTCGGGAGCCCCCAATTAAAAAGCTGTTTCAGAGACCTCTGTGCCTGTATATAGTTAACCATTTACTGCTCAATAATCCTTGAGAGCAAGGGTCAGGCAGTGTGGCCTCGGGAGCCCCCAATTAAAAAGCTGTTTCAGTGACCTCTGCGCCTGTATATAGTTAACCATTTACTGCTCAATAATCTCTGGGAGCAGGGGACAGGCAGTGTGGTCCGGGAGCACCAATTTAAAAAGCTGTTTCAGTGACCTCTGCGCCTGTATATAGTTAACCATTTACTGCTCAATAATCCTTCGGAGCAGGGTACAGGCAGTGTGGCCTCAGGCGCCCCCAATTAAAAAACTGTTTCAGAGACCTCTGTGCTGTATACAGTTAACCATTTACTGCTCAATAATCCCTGGGAGCAGGGGACAGGCGGTGTAGCCTTGGGAGGTCCCAATTAAAAAGCTGCTTCAGAGACCTCTGTGCTGTATACAGTTAACCATTTAATGCTCAATAATCCCTGGGAGCAGGGGACAGGCAGTGTGGTCCGGGAGCACCCAATTAAAAAGCTGTTTCAGAGTCCTCTGTGCTTTATATAGTTGACCATTTACTTCTCAATAAACCCTGGGAGAAGGGACAGGCAGGTTGGCCTCTGGAGCCCCCAATTAAAAAGCTGTTTCAGACATCTCTGTGCCTGTATAGAGTTAACCATTTACTGCTCAGCAATCCCTGGGAACAGGGGTCAGGCAGTCTGACTCCGGGAGCCCCCAATTAAAAAGCTGTTTCAGAGACCTCTGAGCCTGTATAGAGTTAACCATTTACTGCTCAATAATCCCTTGGAGCAGGGAACAGGCAGTGTGGCCTCGGAGCCCCAATTAAAAGGCTGTTTCAGAGACTTCTGTGCTGTATATAGTTAACTATTTACTGCTCAATAATCCCTGGGAGCAGGGGACAGGCAGTGTGGGCTCGGGAGCCCCCAATTAAAAAGCTGTTTCAGAGACCTCTGTGCTGTATATAGTTAACCATTTACTGCTCAATAATCCCTGGGAGCAGGGGACAGGCAGTGCGGCCTCGGGAGCCCCCAATTAAAAAGCTGTTTCAGAGACCTCTGTGCCTGTATATAGTTAACCATTTACTGCTCAATAATCCTTGAGAGCAAGGGTCAGGCAGTGTGGCCTCGGGAGCCCCCAATTAAAAAGCTGTTTCAGTGACCTCTGCGCCTGTATATAGTTAACCATTTACTGCTCAATAATCTCTGGGAGCAGGGGACAGGCAGTGTGGTCCGGGAGCACCAATTTAAAAAGCTGTTTCAGTGACCTCTGCGCCTGTATATAGTTAACCATTTACTGCTCAATAATCCTTCGGAGCAGGGTACAGGCAGTGTGGCCTCAGGCGCCCCCAATTAAAAAACTGTTTCAGAGACCTCTGTGCTGTATACAGTTAACCATTTACTGCTCAATAATCCCTGGGAGCAGGGGACAGGCGGTGTAGCCTTGGGAGCCCCCAATTAAAAAGCTGCTTCAGAGACCTCTGTGCTGTATACAGTTAACCATTTACTGCTCAATAATCCCTGGGAGCAGGGGACAGGCGGTGTAGCCTTGGGAACCCCCAATTAAAAAGCTGTTTCAGATACTCTGTGCTGTATATAGTTAACCATTTACTGCTCAATAATCCCTGGTTGCAGGGGACAGGCAGTGTGGTCTCGAGAGCCCCCAATTAAAAAGCTGTTTCAGAGACCTTTGTGCTGTACATAGTTAACCATTTACTGCTCAATAATCCCTGGGAGCAGGGGACAGGCAGTGTGGCCTCGGGAGCCCCCAGTTAAAAAGGTGTTTTAGAGACCTCTGTGCTGTATATAGTTAACCATTTACTGCTCAATAATCCCTGGGAGCAGGGGACAGGCAGTGTGGCCTCGGGAGCCCCCAATTAAAAAGCTGTTTCAGAGGCCTCTGTGCTGTATATAGTTAACCATTTACTGCTCAATAATCCCTGGGAGAAGGGGTCAGGCAGTGTGGCCTCGGGAGCCCCCAGTTAAAAAGCTGTTTCAGTGACCTCTGTGCTGTACGTAGTTAATCATCTCCTGCTCAATAATCCCTGGGAGCAGGGGACATGCAGTGTGGCCTCGGGAGCCCCCAATTAAAAAGCTGTTTCAGTGACCTCTGTGCTGTACGTAGTTAACCATCTCCTGCTCAATAATCTCTGGGAGCAGGGTCAGGCAGTGTGGCCTAGTGAGCCCCCAATTAAAAAGCTGTTTCAGAGACCTCTGTGCCTGTATATAGTTCACCATTTACTGCTCAATAATCCCTGAGAGCAAGGGTCAGGCAGTGTGGCCTCGGGAGCCCCCAATTAAAAAGCTGTTTCAGTGACCTCTGCGCCTGTATATAGTTAACCATTTACTGCTCAATAATCTCTGGGAGCAAGGGACAGGCAGTGTGGTCCGGGAGCACCAATTTAAAAAGCTATTTCAGTGACCTCTGCGCCAGTATATAGTTAACCATTTACTGCTCAATAATCCTTCGGAGCAGGGTACAGGCAGTGTGGCCTCAGGCGCCCCCAATTAAAAAACTGTTTCAGAGACCTCTGTGCTGTATACAGTTAACCATTTACTGCTCAATAATCCCTGGGAGCAGGGGACAGGCGGTGTAGCCTTGGGAGCCCCCAATTAAAAAGCTGCTTCAGAGGCCTCTGTCCTGTATACAGTTAACCATTTACTGCTCAATAATCCCTGGGAGCAGGGGACAGGCAGTGTGGCTCCGGGAGCCCCCAATTAAAAAGCTGTTTCAGATACTCTGTGCTGTATATAGTTAACCATTTACTGCTCAATAATCCCTGGTTGCAGGGGACAGGCAGTGTGGTCTCGAGAGCCCCCAATTAAAAAGCTGCTTCAGAGACCTTTGTGCTGTACATAGTTAACCATTTACTGCTCAATAATCCCTGGGAGCAGGGGACAGGCAGTGTGGCCTCGGGAGCCCCCAGTTAAAAAGGTGTTTTAGAGACCTCTGTGCTGTATATAGTTAACCATTTACTGCTCAATAATCCCTGGGAGCAGGGGACAGACAGTGTGGCCTCGGGAGCCCCCAGTTAAAAAGCTGTTTCAGTGACCTCTGTGCTGTACGTAGTTAATCATCTCCTGCTCAATAATCCCTGGGAGCAGGGGACATGCAGTGTGGCCTCGGGAGCCCCCAATTAAAAAGCTGTTTCAGTGACCTCTGTGCTGTACGTAGTTAACCATCTCCTGCTCAATAATCTCTGGGAGCAGGGTCAGGCAGTGTGGCCTAGTGAGCCCCCAATTAAAAAGCTGTTTCAGAGACCTCTGTGCCTGTATATAGTTCACCATTTACTGCTCAATAATCCCTGAGAGCAAGGGTCAGGCAGTGTGGCCTCGGGAGCCCCCAATTAAAAAGCTGTTTCAGTGACCTCTGCGCCTGTATATCGTTAACCATTTACTGCTCAATAATCTCTGGGAGCAAGGGACAGGCAGTGTGGTCCGGGAGCACCAATTTAAAAAGCTATTTCAGTGACCTCTGCGCCTGTATATAGTTAACCATTTACTGCTCAATAATCCTTCGGAGCAGGGTACAGGCAGTGTGGCCTCAGGCGCCCCCAATTAAAAAACTGTTTCAGAGGCCTCTGTGCTGTATACAGTTAACCATTTACTGCTCAATAATCCCTGGGAGCAGGGGACAGGCAGTGTGGCCTCGGGAGCCCACAATTAAAAAGCTGTTTCAGAGACCTTTGTGCTGTACATAGTTAACCATTTACTGCTCAATAATCCCTGGGAGCAGGGGACAGGCAGTGTGGCTCCGGGAGCCCCCAATTAAAAAGCTGTTTCAGATACTCTGTGCTGTATATAGTTAACCATTTACTGCTCAATAATCCCTGGTTGCAGGGGACAGGCAGTGTGGTCTCGAGAGCCCCCAATTAAAAAGCTGCTTCAGAGACCTTTGTGCTGTACATAGTTAACCATTTACTGCTCAATAATCCCTGGGAGCAGGGGACAGGCAGTGTGGCCTCGGGAGCCCCCAGTTAAAAAGGTGTTTTAGAGACCTCTGTGCTGTATATAGTTAACCATTTACTGCTCAATAATCCCTGGGAGCAGGGGACAGACAGTGTGGCTTCGGGAGCCCCCAATTAAAAAAACTGTTTCAGAGGCCTCTGTGCTGTATATAGTTAACCAATTACTGCTCAATAATCCCTGGGAGCAGGGGTAGGCTGTTTGGCCTTGGGAGTCCCCAATTAAAAAGCTGTTTCAGAGACGTTTGTGCCTGTATATAGTTAACCAATTACTGCTCAATAATCCCTGGAAGCAGGAGGAAAGCAGTTTGGCCTCGGGAGCCCCCAATTAAAAAGTTGTTTCAGAGACCTCTATGCTGTATAAAGTGAACCGTGTACTTCCCAATAATCCCTGGGAGCAGGGGACAGGCAGTGTGGCCTCGGGAGCTCCCAATTAAAAAGCTGTTTCAGAGACCTCTGTGCCTGTATATAGTTAACCATTTACTTCTCAATAACCCCTGGCAGCGGGGGACAGCCAGTGAGGCCTTGGGAGACCCCAATTAAAAAGCTGTTTCAGAGACCTCTGTGCTGTATATAATTAACCATTTACTTCTCAATAATCCCTGGGAGCAGGGGACAGGCAGTGTGGTCCGGGAGCCCCCAATTAAAAAGCTGTTTCAGTGATCTCTGCGCCTGTATACAGTTAACCATTTACTGCTCAATAATCCCTGGGAGAAGGGACAGGCAGGTTGGCCTCGGGAGCCCCCAATTAAAAAGCTGTTTCAGACATCTCTGTGCCTGTATAGAGTTAACCATTTACTGCTCAGCAATCCCTGGGAACAGGGGTCAGGCAGTGTGGCCTCGGGAGCCCCCAATTAAAAAGCTGTTTCAGAGACCTCTGTGCCTGTATAGAGTTAACCATTTACTGCTCAATAATCCCTTGGAGCAGGGGACAGGCAGTGTGGCCTCGGGAGCCCCAATTAAAAGGCCGTTTCAGAGACTTCTGTGCTGTACATAGTTAACCATTTACTGCTCAATAATCCCTGGGAGCAGGGGACAGGCAGTGTGGCCTCTGGAGCCCCCAATTAAAAAGTTGTTTAAGAGACCTCTGTGCTGTATATAGTTAACCATTTCCTGCTCAATAATCCCTGGGAGCAGGGGACAGGCAGTTTGGCCTCGGGAGCCCCGAATTAAAAAGCTGTTTCAGAGACCTCTATGCTGTATATAGTGAACCGTGTACTTCCCAATAATCCCTGGGAGCAGGGGACAGGCAGTGTGGCCTCGGGAGCTCCCAATTAAAGAGCTGTTTCAGAGACCTCTGTGCCTGTATATAGTTAACCATTTACTTCTCAATAACCCCTGGCAGCGGGGGACAGCCAGTGAGGCCTTGGGAGCCCCCAATTAAAAAGCTGTTTCAGAGACCTCTGTGCTGTATATAATTAACCATTTACTTCTCAATAATCTCTGGGAGCAGGGGACAGGCAGTGGGGTCCGGGAGCCCCCAATTAAAAAGCTGTTTCAGTGATCTCTGCGCCTGTATACAGTTAACCATTTACTGCTCAATAATCCCTGGGAGCAGGGGTCAGGCAGTGTGGCCACGGGAGCCCCCAATTAAAAAGCTGTTTCGGAGACCTCTGTGCCTGTATAGAGTTAACCATTTACTGCTCAATAATCCCTTGGAGCAGGGGACAGGCAGTGTGGCCAAGGGAGCCCCCAATTAAAAGGCTGTTTCAGAGACCTCTGTGCTGCATATAGTTAACCATTTACTGCTCAATAATCCCTGGGAGCAGGGGACAGGCAGTGTGGCCTCGGGAGCCCCCAATTAAAAAGCAGTTTCAGAGACATCTGTGCCTGTATATAGTTAACCATTTACTGCTCAATAATCCCTGAGAGCAAGGGTCAGGCAGTGTGGCCTCGGGAGCTCCCAATTAAAAAGCTGTTTCAGTGACCTCTGCGCCTGTATATAGTTAACCATTTACTGCTCAATAATCCCTGGGAGCAAGGGACAGGCAGTGTGGTCCGGGAGCACACATTTAAAAATCTGTTTCAGAGACTTCTGCGCCTGGATATAGTTAACCATTTACTGCTCAATAATCCTTCGGAGCAGGGGACAGGCAGTGTAGCCTCGGGTGCCCCCAATTAAAAAACTGTCTCAGAGACCTCTGTGCTGTACAGAGTTAACCATTTACTGCTCAATAATCCCTGGGAGCAGGGGTCAGGCAGTGTGGCCTCGGGAGACCCCAGTTAAAAAGCTGTTTCAGTGGCCTCTGTGCAGTATATAGTTAACCATTTACTGCTCAACAATCCCTGGGAGCAGGGGACAGGCAGTGTGGCCTGGGGAGCCCCCAATTAAAAAGCTGTTTCAGATAATCTGTGCTGTATATAGTTAACCATTTACTGCTCAATAATCTCCGGGAGGAGGGGACAGGCAGTGTGGCCTCGGGAGCCCCAATTAAAAGGCTGTTTCAGAGACTACTGTGCTGTATATAATTAACCATTTACTGCTCAATAATCCCTCTGAGCAGGGGACAGGCAGTGTGGTCCGGGAGCTCCCAATTAAAAAGCTGTTTCAGAGACCTCTGTGCTGTATACAGTTAACCATTTACTGCTCAATAATCCCTGGGAGCAGGGGAAAGGCAGTGTGGTTACGGGAGCCCCCAATTAAAAAGCTGTTTCAGAGGCCTCTGTGCCTGTATATAGTTAACCATTTACTGCTCAATAATCCCTGAGAGCAAGGGCCAGGCAGCGTGGCCTCGGGTGCCTCCAATTAAAAAGCTGTTTCAGTGACCTCTGCGCCTGTATATAGTTAACCATTTACTTCTCAATAATCCCTGGGAGCAGGGCACAGGCAGTGTGGCCTCGGGAGCCCCCAATTCAAAAGCTGTTTCAGAGACCTCTGTGCTGTATATAGTTAACCATTTACTGCTCAATAATCCCTGGGAGCAGGGGACAGGCAGTGTGGCCTCGGGAGCACCCATTTAAAATGCTGTTTCAGAGACCTCTTTGCTGTATATAGTTAACCATTTACTGCTCATTAATCCTTCGGAGCAGGGGACAGGCAGTGTAGCCTCGGGTGCTCCCAATTAAAAAGCTGTTTCAGAGACCTCTGTACTGTACAGAGTTATCCATTTACTTCTCAATAATCCCTGGGAGAAGGGGGCAGGCAGGTTAGCCTCGGGATCCCCCAATTAAAAAGCTGTTTCCGAGATCTCTGTGCTGTATATAGTTAACCATTTACTGCTCAATAATCCCTGGGAGCAGGGGACAGGCAGTGTGGCCTTGGGAGCCCCCAATTAAAAGCTGTTTCAGAGGCCTCTGTGCATTTTATAGTTAACCATTTACTGCTCAATAATCCTTCGGAGCAGGGGACAGGCAGTGTGGCTCTGGGAGCCTCCAATTAAAAAGCTGAATCAGTGACCTATGTGCTGTATATAGTTAACCATTTACTGCTCAATAATCCCTGGGAGCAGGGGACAGGCAGTGTGGCCTCGGGAGCCCCCAGTTAAAAAGGTGTTTCAGAGACCTCTGTGCTGTATATAGTGAACCATTTACTGCTCAATAATCCCTGGGAGCAGGGGACAGGCAGTGTGGCCTCGGGAGCCCCCAATTAAAAAGCTGTTTCAGATACTCTGTGCTGTATATAGTTAACCATTTACTGCTCAATAATCCCTGGGAGCAGGGGACAGGCAGTGTGGCCTCGGGAGCCCCCAATTAAAAAGCTGTTTCAGATACTCTGTGCTGTATATAGTTAACCATTTACTGATCAATAATCCCTGGGAGCAGGGGACAGGCAGTGTGGCCTCGGGAGCCCCCAGTTAAAAAGGTGTTTCAGAGACCTCTGTGCTGTATATAGTTAACCATTTACTGCTCAATAATCCCTGGGAGGAGGGGACAGGCAGTGTGGCCTCGGGAGCCCCAATTAAAAGGCTGTTTCAGAGACTTCTGTGCTGTATATAATTAACCATTTACTGCTCAATAATCCCTCTGAGCAGGGGACAGGCAGTGTGGTCCGGGAGCTCCCAATTAAAAAGCTGTTTCAGAGACCTCTGCGCCTGTATATAGTTAACCATTTACTGCTCAATAATCCCTGGGAGCAGGGGACAGGCAGCGTGGCCTCGGGAGCCTCCAATTAAAAAGCTGTTTCAGTGACCTCTGCGCCTGTATATAGTTAACCATTTACTTCTCAATAATCCCTGGGAGCAGGGCACAGGCAGTGTGGCCTCGGGAGCCCCCAATTAATAAGCTGTTTCAGAGACCTCTGTGCTGTATATAGTTAACCATTTACTTCTCAATAATCCCTGGGAGCAGGGGACAGGCAGTGTGGCCTCGGGAGCCCCCATTTAAAAAGCTGTTTCAGAGACCTCTTTGCTGTATATAGTTAACCATTTACTGCTCATTAATCCTTCGGAGCAGGGGACAGGCATTGTAGTCTCGGGTGCTCCCAATTAAAAAGCTGTTTCAGAGACCTCTGTGCTGTATATAGTTAACCATTTACTGCTCAATAATCCCTGGGAGCAAGGGACAGGCAGTGTGGTCCGGGAGCACCCATTTAAAAAGCTGTTTCAGAGACCTCTTTGCTGTATATAGTTAACCATTTACTGCTCAATAATCCCTGGGAGCAGGGGACAGGCAGTGTGGCTCCGGGAGCCCCCATTTAAAAAGCTGTTTCAGAGACCTCTGTGCTGTACAGAGTTATCCATTTACTTCTCAATAATCCCTGGGAGAAGGGGGCAGGCAGGTTGGCCTCGGGATCCCCCAATTAAAAAGCTGTTTCCGAGATCTCTGTGCTGTATACAGTTAACCATTTACTGCTCAATAATCCCTGGGAGCAGGGGACAGGCAGTGTGGCCTTGGGAGCCCCCAATTAAAAAGCTGTTTCAGAGGCCTCTGTGCTGTATATAGTTAATCATTTACTGCTCAATAATCCCTGGGAGCAGGGGACAGACAGTGTGGCTTCAGGAGCCCCCAATTAAAAAAACTGTTTCAGAGGCCTCTGTGCTGTATATAGTTAACCAATTACTGCTCAATAATCCCTGGGAGCAGGGGTAGGCTGTTTGGCCTTGGGAGTCCCCAATTAAAAAGCTGTTTCAGAGACCTTTGTGTCTGTATATAGTTAACCAATTACTGCTCAATAATCCCTGGAAGCAGGGGGAAAGCAGTTTGGCCTCGGGAGCCCCCAATTAAAAAGCTGTTTCAGAGACCTCTATGCTGTATAAAGGGAACCGTGTACTTCCCAATAATCCCTGGGAGAAGGGACAGGCAGGTTGGCCTCGGGAGACCCCAATTAAAAAGCTGTTTCAGACATCTCTGTGCCTGTATAGAGTTAACCATTTACTGCTCAGCAATCCCTGGGAACAGGGGTCAGGCAGTGTGGCCTCGGGAGCCCCCAATTAAAAAGCTGTTTCAGAGACCTCTGTGCCTGTATAGAGTTAACCATTTACTGCTCAATAATCCCTTGGAGCAGGGGACAGGCAGTGTGGCCTCGGGAGCCCCAATTAAAAGGCCGTTTCAGAGACTTCTGTGCTGTACATAGTTAACCATTTACTGCTCAATAATCCCTGGGAGCAGGGGACAGGCAGTGTGGCCTCGGGAGCCCCCAATTAAAAGGTTGTTTCAGAGACCTCTGTGCCTGTATATAGTTAACCATTTACTGCTCAATAATCCCTGGGAGCAGGAGACAGGCAGTGTGGCCTCGGGAGCCCCCAATTAAAAAGCTGTTTCAGAGACATCTGTGCCTGTATATAGTTAACCATTTACTGCTCAATAATCCCTGGGAGCAGGGGACAGGCAGTGTGGCCTCGGGAGCCCCCAATTAAAAAGCTGTTTCAGAGACCTCTGTGCTGTATATAGTTAACCATTTACTGCTCAATAATCCCTGGGAGCAGGGGACAGGCAGTGTGGCCTTGGGAGCCCCCAATTAAAAAGCTGTTTCAGAGACCTCTGTGCCTGTATATAGTTAACCATTTACTTCTCAATAATCCCTGGGAGCAGGGGTAGGCTGTTTGGCCTTGGGAGTCCCCAATTAAAAAGCTGTTTCAGAGACCTCTGTGCTGTATATAGTTAACCGTGTACTTCCCAATAATCCCTGGGAGCAGGGGACAGGCAGTGTGGCCTCGGGAGCTCCCAATTAAAAAGCTGTTTCAGAGACCTCTGTGCCTGTATATAGTTAACCATTTACTTCTCAATAACCCCTGGCAGCGGGGGACAGCCAGTGAGGCCTTGGGAGCCCCCAATTAAAAAGCTGTTTCAGAGACCTCTGTGCTGTATATAATTAACCATTTACTTCTCAATAATCCCTGGGAGCAGGGGACAGGCAGTGTGGTCTGGGAGCCCCCAATTAAAAAGCTGTTTCAGTGATCTCTGCGCCTCTATACAGTTAACCATTTACTGCTCAATAATCCCTGGGAGAAGGGACAGGCAGGTTGGCCTCGGGAGCCCCCGATTAAAAAGCTGTTTCAGACGTCTCTGTGCCTGTATAGAGTTAACCATTTACTGTTCAGCAATCCCTGGGAACAGGGGTCAGGCAGTGTGGCCACGGGAGCCCCCAATTAAAAAGCTGTTTCGGAGACCTCTGTGCCTGTATAGAGTTAACCATTTACTGCTCAATAATCCCTTGGAGCAGGGGACAGGCAGTGTGGCCAAGGGAGCCCCCAATTAAAAGGCTGTTTCAGAGACCTCTGTGCTGTATATAGTTAACCATTTACTGCTCAATAATCCCTGGGAGCAGGGGACAGGCAGTGTGGACTCGGGAGCCCCCAATTAAAAAGCTGTTTCAGAGACATCTGTGCCTGTATATAGTTAACCATTTACTGCTCAATAATCCCTGAGAGCAAGGGTCAGGCAGTGTGGTCCGGGAGCACCCATTTAAAAAGCTGTTTCAGAGACTTCTGCGCCTGTATATAGTTAACCATTTACTGCTCAATAATCCTTCGGAGCTGGGTACAGGCAGTGTAGCCTCGGGTGCCCCCAATTAAAAAACTGTTTCAGAGACCTCTGTGCTGTACAGAGTTAACCATTTACTGCTCAATAATCCCTGGGAGCAGGGGTCAGGCAGTGTGGCCTCGGGAGCCCCCAATTAAAAAGCTATTTCAGTGACCTCTGTGCAGTATATAGTTAACCATTTACTGCTCAACAATCCGTGGGAGCAGGGGACAGGCAGTGTGGCCTGGGGAGCCCCCAATTAAAAAGCTGTTTCAGAGGCCACTGTGCATTGTATAGTTAACCATTTACTGCTCAATAATCCCTTGGAGCAGGGGACAGGCAGTTTGGCCTTATGAGTCACCAATTAAAAAGCTGTTTCAGAGACCTCTGTGCCTGTATATAGTTAACCATTTACTGCTCAATAATCCCTCGGAGCAGGGGACAGGCAGTTTGGCCTCAGGGGCCCCCAATTAAGAAGCTGTTTCAGATACTCTGTGCTGTATATAATTAACCATTTACTGCTCAATAATCCCTGGGAGCAGGGGACAGGCAGTGTGGCCTCGGGAGCCCCCAATTAAAAAGCTGTTTCAGATACTCTGTGCTGTATATAGTTAACCATTTACTGCTCAATAATCCCTGGGAGCAGGGGACAGGCAGTGTGGCCTCGGGAGCCCCCAGTTCAAAAGGTGTTTCAGAGACCTCTGTGCTGTATATAGTTAACCATTTACTGCTCAATAATCCCTGGGAGCAGGGATCAGGCAGTTTGGCCTCAGGGGCCCCCAATTAAGAAGCTGTTTCAGATACTCTGTGCTGTATATAATTAACCATTTACTGCTCAATAATCCCTGGGAGCAGGGGACAGGCAGTGTGGCCTCGGGAGCCCCCAATTAAAAAGCTGTTTCAGATACTCTGTGCTGTATATAGTTAACCATTTACTGCTCAATAATCCCTGGGAGCAGGGGACAGGCAGTGTGGCCTCGGGAGCCCCCAGTTCAAAAGGTGTTTCAGAGACCTCTGTGCTGTATATAGTTAACCATTTACTGCTCAATAATCCCTGGGAGCAGGGGACAGGCAGTGAGGCCTCGGGAGCCCCCAATTAAAAAGCTGTTTCAGAGACATCTGTGCCTGTATATAGTTAACCATTTACTGCTCAATAATCCCTGGGAGGAGGGGACAGGCAGTGTGGCCTCGGGAGCCCCAATTAAAAGGCTGTTTCAGAGACTTCTGTGCTGTATATAATTAACCATTTACTGCTCAATAATCCCTCTGAGCAGGGGACAGGCAGTGTGGTCCGGGAGCTCTCAATTAAAAAGCTGTTTCAGAGACCTCTGTGCTGTATATAGTTAACCATTTACTGCTCAATAATCCCTGGGAGCAGGGGACAGGCAGTGTGGTTACGGGAGCCCCCAATTAAAAAGCTGTTTCAGAGACCTCTGTGCCTGTATATAGTTAACCATTTACTGCTCAATAATCCCTGAGAGCAAGGGCCAGGCAGCGTGGCCTCGGGTGCCTCCAATTAAAAAGCTGTTTCAGTGACCTCTGCGCCTGTATATAGTTAACCAATTACTTCTCAATAATCCCTGGGAGCAGGGCACAGGCAGTGTGGCCTCGGGAGCCCCCAATTAAAAAGCTGTTTCAGAGACCTCTGTGCTGTATATAGTTAACCATTTACTGCTCAATAATCCCTGTGTGCAAGGGACAGGCAGTGTGGTCCGGGAGCACCCATTTAAAAAGCTGTTTCAGAGACCTCTTTGCTGTATATAGTTAACCATTTACTGCTCATTAATCCTTCGGAGCAGGGGACAGGCAGTGTAGCCTCGGGTGCTCCCAATTAAAAGCTGTTTCAGAGACCTCTGTACTGTACAGAGTTATCCATTTACTTCTCAATAATCCTTGGGAGAAGGGGGCAGGCAGGTTGGCCTCGGGATCCCCCAATTAAAAAGCTGTTTCCGAGATCTCTGTGCTGTATATAATTAACCATTTACTTCTCAATAATCCCTGGGAGCAGGGGACAGGCAGTGTGGTCCGGGAGCCCCCAATTAAAAAGCTGTTTCAGTGATCTCTGCGCCTGTATACAGTTAACCATTTACTGCTCAATAATCCCTGGGAGAAGGGACAGGCAGGTTGGCCTCGGGAGCCCCCAATTAAAAAGCTGTTTCAGACATCTCTGTGCCTGTATAGAGTTAACCATTTACTGCTCAGCAATCCCTGGGAACAGGGGTCAGGCAGTGTGGCCTCGGGAGCCCCCAATTAAAAAGCTGATTCAGAGACCTCTGTGCCTGTATAGAGTTAACCATTTACTGCTCAATAATCCCTTGGAGCAGGGGACAGGCAGTGTGGCCTCGGGAGCCCCAATTAAAAGGCCGTTTCAGAGACTTCTGTGCTGTACATAGTTAACCATTTACTGCTCAATAATCCCTGGGAGCAGGGGACAGGCAGTGTGGCCTCGGGAGCCCCCAATTAAAAGGTTGTTTCAGAGACCTCTGTGCTGTATATAGTTAACCATTTACTGCTCAATAATCCCTGGGAGCAGGGGACAGGCAGTGTGGCCTCGGGAGCCCCCAATTAAAAAGCTGTTTCAGAGACATCTGTGCCTGTATATAGTTAACCATTTACTGCTCAATAATCCCTGGGAGCAGGGGACAGGCAGTGTGGCCTCGGGAGCCCCCAATTAAAAAGCTGTTTCAGAGACCTCTGTGCTGTATATAGTTAACCATTTACTGCTCAATAATCCCTGGGAGCAGGGGACAGACAGTGTGGCCTCGGGAGCCCCCAATTAAAAAGCTGTTTCAGTGACCTCTGCGCCTGTATATAGTTAACCATTTACTGCTCAATAATCCCTGGGAGCAAGGGACAGGCAGTGTGGTCCGGGAGCACCCATTTAAAAAAACTGTTTCAGAGGCCTCTGTGCTGTATATAGTTAACCAATTACTGCTCAATAATCCCTGGGAGCAGGGGTAGGCAGTGTGGCCTTGGGAGCCCCCAATTAAAAAGCTGTTTCAGAGGCCTCTGTGCATTTTATAGTTAACCATTTACTGCTCAATACTCCTTCGGAGCAGGGGACAGGCAGTGTGGCTCTGGGAGCCCCCAATTAAAAAGCTGAATCAGTGACCTCTGTGCTGTATATAGTTAACCATTTACTGCTCAACAATCCCTGGGAGCAGGGGACAGGCAGTGTGGCCTGGGGAGCCCCCAATTAAAAAGCTGTTTCAGAGGCCACTGTGCATTATATAGTTAACCATTTACTGCTCAAAAATCCCTGGGAGCAGGGGACAGGCAGTGTGGCCTCGGGAGCCCCAATTAAAAGGCTGTTTCAGAGACTTCTGTGCTGTATATAATTAACCATTTACTGCTCAATAATCCCTCTGAGCAGGGGACTGGCAGTGTGGTCCGGGAGCTCCCAATTAAAAAGCTGTTTCAGAGACCTCTGTGCTGTATATAGTTAACCATTTACTGCTCAATAATCCCTGGGAGCAGGGGACAGGCAGTGTGGTTACGGGAGCCCCCAATTAAAAAGCTGTTTCAGAGACCTCTGTGCTGTATATAGTTAACCATTTACTGCTCAATAATCCCTGAGAGCAAGGGCCAGGCAGCGTGGCCTCGGGTGCCTCCAATTAAAAAGCTGTTTCAGTGACCTCTGCGCCTGTATATAGTTAACCAATTACTTCTCAATAATCCCTGGGAGCAGGGCACAGGCAGTGTGGCCTCGGGAGCCCCCAATTAAAAAGCTGTTTCAGAGACCTCTGTGCTGTATATAGTTAACCATTTACTGCTCAATAATCCCTGGGTGCAAGGGACAGGCAGTGTGGTCCGGGAGCACCCATTTAAAAAGCTGTTTCAGAGACCTCTTTGCTGTATATAGTTAACCATTTACTGCTCATTAATCCTTCGGAGCAGGGGACAGGCAGTGTAGCCTCGGGTGCTCCCAATTAAAAAGCTGTTTCAGAGACCTCTGTACTGTACAGAGTTATCCATTTACTTCTCAATAATCCCTGGGAGAAGGGGGCAGGCAGGTTGGCCTCTGGATCCCCCAATTAAAAAGCTGTTTCCGAGATCTCTGTGCTGTATACAGTTAAACATTTACTGCTCAATAATCCCTGGGAGCAGGGGACAGGCAGTGTGGCCTTGGGAGCCCCCAATTAAAAAGCTGTTTCAGAGGCCTCTGTTCTTTTTATAGTTAACCATTTACTGCTCAATAATCCTTCGGAGCAGGGGACAGGCAGTGTGGCTCTGGGAGCCCCCAATTAAAAAGCTGAATCAGTGACCTCTGTGCTGTATATAGTTAACCATTTACTGCTCAACAATCCCTGGGAGCAGGGGACAGGCAGTGTGGCCTGGGGAGCGCCCAATTAAAAAGCTGTTTCAGAGGCCACTGTGCATTATATAGTTAACCATTTACTGCTCAATAATCCCTGGGAGCAGGGGACAGGCAGTGTGGCCTCGGGACCCCCCAGTTACAAAGTTGTTTCAGAGACCTCTGTGCTGTATATAGTTAACCATTTACTGCATAATAATCCCTGGGAGCAGGGGACAGGCAGTGTGGCTTCGGGAGCCCCCAATTAAAAGGTTGTTTCAGAGACCTCTGTGCCTGTATATAGTTAACCATTTACTGCTCAATAATCCCTGGGAGCAGGGGACAGGCAGTGTGGTCCGGGAGCCCCAATTAAAAAGCTGTTTCAGAGACCTCTGTGCTGTATATAATTAACCATTTACTGCTCAATAATCCCTGGGAGCAGGGGACAGGCAGTGTGGCCTCGGGAGCCCCCAATTAAAAAGCTGTTTCAGAGACATCTGTGCCTGTATATAGTTAACCATTTACTGCTCAATAATCCCTGAGAGCAAGGGTCAGGCAGTGTGGCCTCGGGAGCCCCAATTAAAAAGCTGTTTCTGAGGCCTCTGTGCTGTATACAGTTAACCATTTACTGCTCAATAATCCCTGGGAGCAAGGGACAGGCAGTGTGGCCTTGGGAGCCCCCAATTAAAAAGCTGTTTCAGAGACCTCTGTGCCTGTATATAGTTAACCATTTACTGCTCAATAATCCCTGGGAGCAAGGGACAGGCAGTGTGGCCTCGGGAGTCCCCAATTAAAAAGCTGTTTCAGAGACCTCTGTGCTGTATATAGTTAACCGTGTACTTCCCAATAATCCCTGGGAGCAGGGGACAGGCAGTGTGGCCTCGGGAGCTCCCAATTAAAAAGCTGTTTCAGAGACCTCTGTGCCTGTATATAGTTAACCATTTACTTCTCAATAACCCCTGGCAGCGGGGGACAGCCAGTGTGGCCTCGGGAGCCCCCAGTTAAAAAGGTGTTTCAGATACCTCTGTGCTGTATATAGTTAACCATTTACTGCTCAATAATCCCTGGGAGCAGGGGACAGGCAGTGTGGCCTCGGGAGCCCCCAATTAAAAAGCTGTTTCAGAGGCCTCTATGCTGTATATAGTTAACCATTTACTGCTCAATAATCCCTGGGAGCAGGGGTCAGGCAGTGTGGCCTCGGGAGCCCCCAGTAAAAAAGTTGTTTCAGAGACCTCTGTGCTGTACGTAGTTAACCATTTACTGCTCAACAATCCCTGGGAGCAGGGGACAGGCAGTGTGGCCTGGGGAGCCCCCAATTAAAAAGCTGTTTCAGAGGCCACTGTGCATTATATAGTTAACCATTTACTGCTCAAAAATCCCTGGGAGCAGGGGACAGGCAGTGTGGCCTCGGGAGCCCCAATTAAAAGGCTGTTTCAGAGACTTCTGTGCTGTATATAATTAACCATTTACTGCTCAATAATCCCTCTGAGCAGGGGACAGGCAGTGTGGTCCGGGAGCTCCCAATTAAAAAGCTGTTTCAGAGACCTCTGTGCTGTATATAGTTAACCATTTACTGCTCAATAATCCCTGGGAGCAGGGGACAGGCAGTGTGGTTACGGGAGCCCCCAATTAAAAAGCTGTTTCAGAGACCTCTGTGCTGTATATAGTTAACCATTTACTGCTCAATAATCCCTGAGAGCAAGGGCCAGGCAGCGTGGCCTCGGGTGCCTCCAATTAAAAAGCTGTTTCAGTGACCTCTGCGCCTGTATATAGTTAACCAATTACTTCTCAATAATCCCTGGGAGCAGGGCACAGGCAGTGTGGCCTCGGGAGCCCCCAATTAAAAAGCTGTTTCAGAGACCTCTGTGCTGTATATAGTTAACCATTTACTGCTCAATAATCCCTGGGTGCAAGGGACAGGCAGTGTGGTCCGGGAGCACCCATTTAAAAAGCTGTTTCAGAGACCTCTTTGCTGTATATAGTTAACCATTTACTGCTCATTAATCCTTCGGAGCAGGGGACAGGCAGTGTAGCCTCGGGTGCTCCCAATTAAAAAGCTGTTTCAGAGACCTCTGTACTGTACAGAGTTATCCATTTACTTCTCAATAATCCCTGGGAGAAGGGGGCAGGCAGGTTGGCCTCTGGATCCCCCAATTAAAAAGCTGTTTCCGAGATCTCTGTGCTGTATACAGTTAAACATTTACTGCTCAATAATCCCTGGGAGCAGGGGACAGGCAGTGTGGCCTTGGGAGCCCCCAATTAAAAAGCTGTTTCAGAGGCCTCTGTTCTTTTTATAGTTAACCATTTACTGCTCAATAATCCTTCGGAGCAGGGGACAGGCAGTGTGGCTCTGGGAGCCCCCAATTAAAAAGCTGAATCAGTGACCTCTGTGCTGTATATAGTTAACCATTTACTGCTCAACAATCCCTGGGAGCAGGGGACAGGCAGTGTGGCCTGGGGAGCGCCCAATTAAAAAGCTGTTTCAGAGGCCACTGTGCATTATATAGTTAACCATTTACTGCTCAATAATCCCTGGGAGCAGGGGACAGGCAGTGTGGCCTCGGGACCCCCCAGTTACAAAGTTGTTTCAGAGACCTCTGTGCTGTATATAGTTAACCATTTACTGCATAATAATCCCTGGGAGCAGGGGACAGGCAGTGTGGCTTCGGGAGCCCCCAATTAAAAGGTTGTTTCAGAGGCCTCTGTGCTGTATATAATTAACCATTTACTGCTCAATAATCCCTGGGAGCAGGGGACAGGCAGTGTGGCCTCGGGAGCTCCCAATTAAAAAGCTGTTTCAGAGACCTCTGTGCCTGTATATAGTTAACCATTTACTGCTCAATAATCCCTGGGAGCAAGGGACAGGCAGTGTGGCCTTGGGAGCCCCCAATTAAAAAGCTGTTTCAGAGACCTCTGTGCCTGTATATAGTTAACCATTTACTGCTCAATAATCCCTGGGAGCAAGGGACAGGCAGTGTGGCCTCGGGAGTCCCCAATTAAAAAGCTGTTTCAGAGACCTCTGTGCTGTATATAGTTAACCGTGTACTTCCCAATAATCCCTGGGAGCAGGGGACAGGCAGTGTGGCCTCGGGAGCTCCCAATTAAAAAGCTGTTTCAGAGACCTCTGTGCCTGTATATAGTTAACCATTTACTTCTCAATAACCCCTGGCAGCGGGGGACAGCCAGTGTGGCCTCGGGAGCCCCCAGTTAAAAAGGTGTTTCAGATACCTCTGTGCTGTATATAGTTAACCATTTACTGCTCAATAATCCCTGGGAGCAGGGGACAGGCAGTGTGGCCTCGGGAGCCCCCAATTAAAAAGCTGTTTCAGAGGCCTCTATGCTGTATATAGTTAACCATTTACTGCTCAATAATCCCTGGGAGCAGGGGTCAGGCAGTGTGGCCTCGGGAGCCCCCAGTAAAAAAGTTGTTTCAGAGACCTCTGTGCTGTACGTAGTTAACCATTTACTTCCCAATAATCCCTTGGAGCAGGGGACAGGCAGTGTGGCCTCGGGAGCCCCCAGTTAAAAAGGTGTTTCAGATACTCTGTGCTGTATATAGCTAACCATTTACTGCTCAATAATCGATGGGAGCAGGGGACAGGCAGTGTGGCCTCGGGAGCCCCCAATTAAAAAGCTGTTTCAGAGACTTCTGTGCCTGAATATAGTTAACCATTTACTGCTCAATAATCCCGAGGAGCAGGGGACAGGCAGTGTGGCCTCGTGAGCCCCCAACTAAAAAGCTGTTTCAGAGACCTCTGTGCTGTACATAATTAACCATTTACTTCTCAATAATCCCTGGGAGCAGGGGACAGGCAGTGTGTCTCCGGGAGCCCAAATTAAAAAGCTGTTTCAGAGACCTCTGTGCAGTATATAGTTAACCATTTGCTTCTCAATAATCCCTGGGAGCAGGGGACAGGCAGTGTGGCTCCGGGAGCCCCCAATTAAAAAGCAGTTTCAGAGACCTCTGTGCTGTATATAGTTAACCATTTACTGCTCAATAATCCCTGGGAGCAGGGGTCAGGCAGTGTGGCCTCAGGAGCCCCCAATTAAAAACTGTTTCAGAGACCTCTGTGCTGTATATAATTAACTATTTACTGCTGAATAATCCCTGGGAGCAGGGGACAGGCAGTGTGGCCTCGGGAGCTCCCAATTAAAAAGCTGTTTCAGAGACCTCTGTGCTGTATATAATTAAACATTTACTGCTCAATTATCCCTGGGCGCAGGGGACAGGCAGTGTGGCCTCGGGAGCCCCCAATTAAAAAGCTGTTTCAGAAACCTCTGTGCTGTATATAGTTAAGCATTTACTGCTCAATAATCCCTGGGAGCAGGGGACAGGCAGTGTGGCCTCGGGAGCCCCCAATTAAAAAGCTGTTTCAGATACTCTGTGCTGTATATAGTTAACCATTTACTGCTCAATAATCCCTGAGAGCAGGTGACAGGCAGTGTTGTCCGGGAGCCCCCAATTAAAAAGCTGTTTCAGATACACTGTGCTGTATATAGTTAACCATTTACTGCTCAATCATTCCTGGGAGCAGGGGACAGGCACTGTGGTCCGGGAGCCCCCAATTAAAATGCTGTGTCAGAGAACACTGCGCGTGTATATAGTTAACCATTTACTGCTCAATAATCCCTTGGAGCAGGGGACAGGCAGTGTGGCCTCGCAGCACCCAATGAAAAAGCTGTTTGGGAGACCTCTGTGCTGTATACAGTTAACCATTTACTTCCCAATAATCCCTGGCAGCAGGGGAAAGGCAGTGTGGCTTCAAGAGCCCGCAATTAAATGGCTGTTTCAGAGACCTCTGTGCTGTACGTATTTAACCATTTACTGCTCAATAATCCCTGGGAGCAGGGGTCAGGCAATGAGGCCTCGGGAGCTCCCAGTTAAAAAGGTGTTTCAGATACTCTGTGCTGTATAGTTAACCATTTACTGCTCAATAATCCCTGGGCGTAGGGGACAGGCAGTGTGGACTCGGGAGCCCCCAATTAAAAAGCTGTTTCAGAGACCTCTGTGCCTGTATAACGTTAACCATTTACTGCTCAATAAACCCTGGGAGCAGGGGACAGGCAGTGTGGTCCGGGAACCCACAATTAAAAAGCTGCTTCAGAGTCCTCTGTGCAGTATATAATTAATCATTTACTTCTCAATAATCCCTGGGAGCAGGGAGCAGACAGTGTGGCCTCGGGAGCCCCCAATTAAAATGTGTTTCAGAGACCTCTGTGCTGTATATAGTTAACCATTTACTGCTCAATAATCCCTGGGAGCAGGGGACAGACAGTGTGGCTTCGGGAGCCCCCAATTAAAAAGCTGTTTCAGAGACCTCTGTGCTGTATGTAGTTAACCAATTACTGCTCAATAATCCCTGGGAGCAGGTGTAGGCTGTTTGGCCTTGGGAGTCCCCAATTAAAAAGCTGTTTCAGAGACCTTTGTGCTGTATATAGTTAACCAATTACTGCTCAATAATCCCTGGAAGCAGGGGGAAGGCAGTTTGGCCTCGGGAGCCCCCAATTAAATAGCTGTTTCAGAGACCTCTATGCTCTATATAGTTAACCGTGTACTTCCCAATAATCCCTGGGAGCAGGAGACAGGTAGTTTGGCCTCGGGTGCCCCCAATTAAAAAGCTGTTTCAGAGACCTCTATGCTGTACGTAGTTAACCAATTACTTCCCAATAATCCCTGGGAGCAGGGGACAGGCAGTGTGGCCTCGGGAGCCCCCAGTTAAAAAGGTGTTTCAGATACTCTGTGCTGTATATAGTTAACCATCTACTGCTCAATAATTGATGGGAGCAGGGGACAGGCAGTGTGGCCTCGGGACCCCCAATTAAAAAGCTGTTTCAGAGACTTATGTGCCTGAATATAGTTAACCATTTACTGCTCAATAATCCCTAGGAGCAGGGGACGGGCAGTGTGGCCTCGGGAGCCCCCAATTAAAAAGCCGTTTCAGAGACCTCTGTGCTGTATATAATTAACCATTTACTTCTCAATAATCCCTGGGAGCAGGGGACAGGCAGTGTGGCCTCGGGAGCCCCCAATTAAAAAGCTGTTTCAGAGACCTCTGTGCTGTATATAATTAACCATTTACTGCTCAATTATCCCTGGGCGCAGGGTACAGGCAATGTGGCCTCGGGAGCCCCCAATTAAAAAGCTGTTTCAGAAACCTCTGTGCTGTATGTAATTAACCATTTACTTCTTGTAGCGCACAATGACTTACGAGAGAGACGAGTAGAGATGAAGTCGATGAGGCTTTATTAAGCGAGACTTGTCCCCAGCAGTTCAGCAACTAATGGAGCGGCGGGGAGAAGCTCGTGTCCTTATACTCCCCCTTCAGGGCGGAGCCAGGAGTCAACAGCCAACCAGGACCCGGAATCTGTCAGCCAATAGCATCACGGCTTCACCGTCCCACATGACCCCTAATACATACTACCACATTCACCCCTTGTTAAAAATGAACCCGGCGGGGTGGTGGTTCGCATGGTGGTAGGGGTTTACAAGGCTGGTCCTGGGAGGAAAATTTTGGGCATGTCATTACAGTTTTAGCCCTACACTGGGCTATGTACAAGGTTTGTGAAACTATTTCCAATATTAGTAAGTGAAAATGTTTTTGTTACAGTCCAACAACGTTCTTGGTGTCACGCCGATGCCACGAGTCGAGCGGGCGGTCTGGTCTTCCTTGTCGATCGCCTCAGCCCCGGTGGTGGTGCAGGTGCTTGTTCCAGCGTTGTCGTCTCCGGGAGCTTTACGGTGTCTGCTTCTGCTTCACTCCTGGTCGGACATGGGAGGAGGACCGATCCTCCCGGGAAGGGGGCGGTCGCGGGGTGCGCCGGTGGCAGGGAGGGGGTGATCGGTGTCGGGGGGGTGTGTGTGTTGCCGGCGGGCGCCAGATCCCGCAGGGAGACCGTGTCCTGTCGGCCGTCGGGGTACGCCACGTCGGCGTACTGCGGGTTCGCGTGGAGGAGGTGAACCCTCTCGACCAACGGGTCCGACTTGTGCGCCCGCACATGTTTCCGGAGCCAGATGGGTCCTGGGGCCGCCAGCCAGGTCGGCAGCGACGTTCCAGAGGAGGACCTCCTAGGGAAGACAAGGAGGCGCTCATGGGGCGTTTGGTTAGTGGTGGTACACAGCAGCGACCGGATGGAGTGGAGAGCGTCCGGGAGGACCTCCTGCCACCGGGAAACTGGGAGATCCCTGGACCGTAGGGCCAGTAGGACGGTCTTCCATACCGTGCCGTTCTCCCTCTCTACTTGCCCGTTCCCCCGGGGGTTGTAGCTGGTCGTCCTGCTCGAGGCTATACCCTTGCTGAGCAGGAACTGGCGCAGCTCGTCACTCATGAAGGAGGACCCCCTGTCGCTATGGATATATGCGGGGCAACCGAACAGTGTGAATATGGTGCCAAGGGCTTTAATGACTGTGGCCGCTGTCATGTCGGGGCAGGGGATGGCGAAGGGGAAACGGGAGTACTCGTCCACCACGTTCAGGAAGTATGTGTTGCGGTCGGTGGAGGGGAGGGGCCCTTTGAAATCCAGACTGAGGCGTTCAAAGGGACGGGAAGCCTTGATCAGGTGCGCTCTATCCGGCCTGAAAAAGTGCAGTTTGCACTCTGCGCAGATGTGGCAGTTCCTGGTGACTGTACGGACCTCCTCCACAGAGTAGGGGAGGTTGCGGGACTTGATGAAATGGTAGAACCGAGTGACCCCCGGGTGGCAGAGGTCCTCGTGGAGGGTTTGGAGACGGTCTATTTGTGCGTTGGCACATGTGCCGCGGGATAGGGCGTCGGACGGCTCGTTCAGCTTTCCGGGACGGTACAAGATCTCGTAGTTGAAGGTGGAGAGCTCGATCCTCCACCTTAAGATCTTGTCATTTTTAATTTTGCCCCGCTGTGCACTATCGAACATGAAAGCTACCGACCGTTGGTCAGTGAGGAGAGTGAATCTCCTGCCGGCCAGGTAATGCCTCCAATGTCGCACAGCTTCCACTGTGGCCTGGGCCTCCTTTTCCACTGAGGAGTGGCGGATTTCTGAGGCGTGGAGGGTTCGGGAGAAAAAGGCCACGGGTCTGCCCGCTTGGTTAAGGGTGGCCGCCAGAGCTACATCAGAGGCGTCGCTCTCGACCTGGAAGGGGAGGGACTCGTCAATGGCGCGCATCGTGGCCTTTGCGATATCCGCTTTGATGCGGCTGAAGGCCTGGCGAGCCTCTGTCGACAGAGGGAAGGTAGTGGTCTGTATTAGGGGGCGGGCCTTGTCTGCGTACTGGGGGACCCACTGGGCGTAATATGAAAAGAACCCCAGGCAACGTTTCAGGGCTTTGGAGCAGTGGGGAAGGGGAAATTCCATGAGGGGGCGCATGGGGTCGGGGCCTATTATCCCATTGCGCACTACGTATCCCAGGATGGCTAGCCGGTTTGTGCTAAAAATGTACTTTTTCTCGTTGTATGTGAGGTTCAAGGCTTTAGCGGTCTGGAGGAATTTTGGAGGTTGGCGTCGTGGTCCTGCTGACCGTGGCCGCAGATGGTTACGTTGTTGAGATACGGGAACGTGGCCTGCAACCCGTGTTGATCAACCATTCGGTCCATCTCCCGTTGGAAGACCGAGACCCCGTTCGTGACACTAAATGGGACCCTTAGGAAGTGGTATAGATGCCCGTCTGCCTCGAAGGCTGTGTACTTGCGGTCACCTGGGCGGATGGGGAGCTGGTGGTAGGCGGACTTGAGGTCCACGGTGGAGAAAACCTTATACTGGGCAATCCGATTTACCATGTCGGATATGCGGGGGAGAGGGTACGCATCTAGCTGTGTGTACCTGTTGATAGTCTATGACCATCCTTTGCTTTTCCCCGGTCTTTACGACTACCACCTGGGCTCTCCAGGGACTATTGCTGGCCTGGATTATGCCTTCCTTCAGCAACCGCTGGACTTCAGACCGAATAAATATCCGGTCCTGGGCGCTGTACCGTCTGCTCCTAGTGGCGACGGGTTTGCAATCCGGGGTGAGGTCTGCAAACAAGGACGGCGGTTCAATCTTGATAGTTGCGAGGCCGCAGATAGTGAGTGGGGGTATTGGGCCGCCGAATTGGAATGTTAGGCTCTGCTGGTTACACTGGAAATCTAATCCCAGTAATGTGGGCGCGCAGAGTTGGGGAAGGACGTAGAGCCTGTAGTTTTTAAACTCCCTCCCTTGCACCGTTAGGTTCGCGATGCAGAACCCTTTGATCTCCACGGAGTGGGATCCTGCAACTAGGGAAATCTTTTGCGTACTTGGATGGATGGTCAGAAAACAGCGTCTTACCGTGTCTGGGTGAATAAAACTTTCAGTGCTCCCGGAGTCGATCAGGCATGGTGTCTCGTGTCCGTTGATCAGCACCGTTGTTGTCGTCGTCTGGAGCGTCCGGGGCCGTGATTGATCCAGTGTCACCGAAGCCAGTCGTGGTCGCAGTGTCTCAGCGTCTTCTTCGGACCCCGTGGAGCCGTCGATGCTGGGGTCCTTTGTTGTCATCCAAGATGGCGGCGTCCATGAATCGCATGTGGCCGGGGGTGGACAAAATGGCCGCCCCCATGGATCGCACGTGGTCAGGGGTGGACAAAATGGCCGCCCCCATGAATCGCACGTGGCTGGGGAGTCACAAGATGGCAGCGCCCATCCTCCCCTCGTGGTGCCCGGGACCCAAAATGGCGGCGCCCGCGGGTCGCACATGGGGTGCTGGGGGGGGGGGGGTTGGGGAGCGTTTGGGATGCGCTGGGCTCGTTCTTCTCCGGGGATTGCGGCGACCCCCCGGGACCGGCACACAGCCGCGTAATGGCCCTTCTTGCCGCAGCTTTTGCAAATAGCTGCACGGGCCGGGCAGCGCTGCCGGGGGTGTTTTGCTTGCCCGCTGAAATAGCAGCGGGCCCCCCGGGATGATCTGGTGCTTTAACCGCGCAAGCCTGTGAGGGAGGGGGGTGGTTTATTGCGACGGGGGTCCACGGAGCCCAAGGGGCTGCCGCGCGGTCGGGGCCGTAGGCGCGGGCGTTTTGTGAGGCCACATCTAGGGAAGCTGCAATGGCCCGTGCCTCTGAGAGTCCTAGCAACTCTCTTTCTAAAAGTCTTTGGCGGATTTGGGGAGAGTTCATACCTGCCACAAACGCATCGCAAATTAACATGTCCTAGTGTTCGATCGCGTTCACCAGCGGGCAGCTGCAGCCCCGTCCCAAAATTAGCAGCGCAGCGTAGATTTCCTCTAACAATTCTCCGGGACTTTGCCGTCTCGTTGCGAGTTGGTAGCGCGCGTAGACCTGGTTCACGGGGCGAACGTAGATGCTCTTCAGTGCTGCGAGCGCCGTCTGGAAATCCTCTGCGTCTTCTATGAGAGGGTAAATCTCCGTGCTTACCCTCGAGTGCAGGACCTGCAGTTTCTGGTCTTCTGTGATCCGGCCGGGGGCCGTTCGGAGGTATGCTTCGAAAAAAGTCTGCCAGTGTTTAAATACTGCTGCCGAGTTCGCTGCGTGGGGGCTGATCCGCAGGCATTCCGGGACGATCCGGAGCTCCATAGTCCTTTAAGCTCGCTTAATAAATTGTAGCGCACAATGACTTACGAGAGAGACGAGTAGTGATGAAGTCGATTCAGGCTTTATTAAGCGAGACTTGTCCCCAGCAGTTCAGCAACATAATGAAGCGGCGGGGAGAAGCTTGGGTTCTTATACTCCGCCTTCAGGGCGGAGCTAGGGGTCAACAGCCAACCAGGACCCGGGATCTGTCAGCCAACAGCATCACGGCTTCACAGTCCCACATGACCCCTAATACATACGACCACACTTCTCAATAATCCCTGGGAGCAGGGGACAGACAGTGTGGCCTCGGGAGCCCCAATTAAAAAGCTGTTTCAGAGAGCTCTGTGCTGTATATAGTTAACCATTTACTGCTCAATAATCCCTGGGAGCAGGGGACAGGCAGTGTGGCCTCCAATTAAAAAGCTGTTTCAGAGACCTCTGTGCTGTATGTAGTTAACCAGTTAGTTGTCAATAATCTTTGGGAGCAGGGGACAGGCAGTGTGGTCTCGGGAGCCCCAATTAAAAAGCTGTTTCAGAGACCTCTGCGCCTGCATATAGCTAACCATTTACTGCTCAATAATCCCTGGGAGCAGGGCACAGGCAGTGTGGCCTTGGGAGTCCCCAATTAAAAAGCTGTTTCAGAGACCTCTGAGCCTGTATATAGTTAACCATTTACTGCTCAATAATCCCTGGAGCAGGGGTCAGGCAGTGTGACCTCGGGAGACCCCAATTAAAAAGCTGTTTCAGAGACCTCTGTGCCTGTATATAGTTAGCCATTTCCTGCTCAATAATCCCTCGGAGCAGGGGACAGGCAGTGTGTCCTCTGGAGCCCCCAATTAAAAAGCTGTTTCAGAGACTTCTGTGCTGTATAAAATTAACCATTCACTGCTCAATAATCCCAGGGAGCAGGGGTCAGGCAGTGTGGCCTCCGGAGCCCCCAATTAAAAAGCTGTGTCAGAGACCTCTGTGCCTGTATATTGTTAACCATTTACTGCTCAATAATCCCTGGGAGCAGGGGACAGCAGTGTGGCCTCGGGAGCTCCCAATTAAAAAGCTGTTTCAGAGACCTCTGTGCCTGTATATTGTTAACCATTTACTGCTCAATAATCCCTGGGAGCAGGGGACAGCAGTGTGGCCTCGGGAGCTCCCAATTAAAAAGCTGTTTCAGAGACCTCTGTGCTGTATATAGTTAACCATTTACTGCTCAATAATCCCTGGGAGCAGGGGACAGGCAGTTTGGCCTCGGGAGCTCCCAATTAAAAAGCTGTTTCAGAGACCTCTGTGCTGTATATAGTTAACCATTTACTGCTCAATAATCCCTGGGAGCAGGGGACAGGCAGTGTGGCCTTGGGAGCCCCCAATTAAAAAACTGTTTCAGAGGCCTCTGTGCTGTATATAATTAACCATTTACTTCTCAATAATCCCTGGGAGGAGCGGCCGGATTGCAGAAGATCCTCTGGAGCAGCGGCAAGGAAGGGAAGCTCGAAGCAAGATGGCGTCGGAAGGTGGCCGCTTGTTATGGGGCCCGGAGCAACAAGAGTTCCTACAGGCGCTGTGTGGAAGAGCTGAAGAAGGAGCTGAAGAAGGAGCTGTTGGCCCCGATATTACAGGTGATTGAAGGGCTAAAGGAGGAGCAGAGGACCCAGGAGCTGGAGCTTCGGGTCGTGAAGGCAAAGACTGCTGAAAACGAAGATGAAATACAGGGCCTGGTGGTGAAGACAGAGACGCACGAGGCACAGCTCAAAAGGTGTGTGGAGAGGTTGCAAGCACTGGAGAATAATTCGAGGAGGAAGAATGTAAGAGTCCTGGGTCTTCCCGAAGGCGCAGAGGGGGCGGACGTCGGGGCATATGTAAGCACGATGCTTCACTCGCTAATGGGATCGGAGGCCCCGACGGGCCCCTTGGAGGTGGAGGGAGCTTATCGAGTTCTGGCGCGAAGACCAAAGGCTGGAGAAATACCTCGAGCTATAGTGGTGAGGTTTCACCGCTACAACGACAGAGGGACGGTCCTAAGATGGGCCAAGAAAACTCGGGGCTGTAGGTGGGAGAATGCGGTGATCCGCGTATACCAGGATTGGAGTGCGGAGGTGGCGAGAAGGAGGCAAGTTTCAATCGGGCTAAGGCGGTGCTTCACAAAAAGGTTCAATTTGGAATGTTGCAACCGGCGAGACTGTGGGTCACATACCAAGGGAAGCACCACTACTTTGAGACGGCAGAAGAGGCGTGGACATTCATAGTGGACGAGAAGCTGGAATAGTCTGGCGAGAGAAAGAGCTTCTGGGATAAAGTGGTGGGGTGACTATGTGGGACGAGGAGGGGGAAGGGGGGGCTGATTTTTCAATTTGTTAATTCTTCGACCCTGTAACTTTTCTCTCTTCCCCTCGTTGGGGGTGGGGGTGGGGGGGGGAGTATGAGGAACTGTGGGCGCCGTGGGAAGGAAAGGGGAAGGAGAAGGGAAATGCGCCAGTAGGGGCGGGGCCGAGTGTGAAACGCTGGCTTTGTTCCCGCACTATGGTAATTGTGGCGGGAACGGGGACGCAGGAAGGAGGGGGCCTCGCACAGTGAGGGGCCGAGGACAAGGGGGGAAGCCGAGGTCAGCCAGAGTTCGCTGACTTCTGGGAGCAACATGGGGGGTGCAACTGCGCTAGAGGGGGATCTAGCGGAGTGGGGGGGGGTCAACTGGGTTGCTGCTGCTAAGGAGAAGGGGGAGCTGTTATGGGATGGGGTGGTCGAGGTGGGGGGGCACCGTCGGGGGGATATACGGGTACGTGGGAACCGGGTGAGGAGCTGGGTTAAAAAAGGGGATGGTGAGTCGACAAGGGGGGGGGGGGGTAAAGAGCCCCCCAACCCGGCTGATCACGTGGAACGTGAGAGGGCTGAACGGGCCGATTAAAAGGGCACGGGTACTCGCACACCTAAAGAAATTAAAGGCAGATGTGGTTATGTTGCAGGAGACGCATCTGAAACTGATAGACCAGGTCAGACTACGTAAAGGATGGGTGGGACAGGTCTTTCATTCGGGTTTAGATGCGAAGAATAGGGGGGTGGCTATCTTAGTGGGGAAACGGGTACTGTTTGAGGCAAAGTCCATAGTGGCGGATAGTGGGGGTAGATATGTGATGGTGAGTGGCAGATTGCAAGGGGAGGCGGTGGTTCTGGTGAATGTATACGCCCCGAACTGGGATGATGCAAATTTTATGAGGCGTATGTTGGGACGTATCCCGGACCTGGAGGCGGGAAAGTTGGTAATGGGGGGAGATTTCAATACGGTGCTTGATCCAGGGCTGGACCGGTCGAGGTCCAGGACCGGGAGGAGGCCGGCAGCGGCCAGGGTGCTCAAGGACTTCATGGAGCAGATGGGAGGGGTAGACCCCTGGAGATTTAGTAGGCCTAGGAGTAAGGAGTTCTCGTTTTTCTCCCATGTTCACAAGGTATATTCACGGATAGACTTTTTTGTCTTGGGAAGGGCACTGATTCCGAAGGTGACAGGGACGGAGTATACGGCCATAGCCATTTCGGACCACGCTCCACATTGGGTACACCTGGAGGTAGGAGAGGAAAAAGAACAGCACCCACTCTGGAGACTGGATATGGGCTTATTGGCGGATGAGGGGGTATGTCTAAGGGTGAGGGGGTGCATTGAAAGGTACTTAGAGCTTAACGACAATGGAGAGGTTCAGGTGGGAGTGGTCTGGGAGGCGTTGAAGGCGGTGGTCAGAGGGGAACTGATATCCATAAGGGCACATAAAGGGAAGCAAGAGGGTAAAGAAAGGGAGCGATTGTTGAGAGAACTTCTGAGGGTGGACAGGCAATATGCAGAGGCACCGGAGGAGGGACTGTACAGGGAAAGACAAAGGTTACATGTGGAATTTGACCTGCTGGCCACGGGTAAGGCAGAGGCACAGTGGAGGAGGGCACAGGGTGTACAGTATGAGTATGGAGAGAAGGCGAGTCGGCTACTGGCCCACCAATTGAGGAAGAGGGGAGCGGTGAGGGAGATAGGTGGGGTGAGAGATGAGGAGGGAGAGATGGAACGGGGAGCGGAGAGAGTGAACGGGGTGTTCAAGGCATTCTATGAGAGGTTATATAAGGCTCAGCCCCCAGAAGGGAAGGAGGGAATGATGTGTTTCCTGGATCAGCTGGAATTCCCGAAGGTGGAGGAGCAGGAGAGGGCGGGACTGGGAGCACAGATTGAGATGGAGGAGGTGGTAAAGGGGATTGGGAGCATGCAGGCGGGGAAGGCCCCGGGACCGGATGGGTTCCCGGTGGAATTTTATAGGAAATATATGGACCTACTGGCCCCGCTTTTGACGAGAACCTTTAATGAAGCCAGGGAAAGGGGGAAGTTGCCCCCGACTATGTCGGAGGCGACGATATCGCTCCTTTTGAAGAAGGAAAAAGACCCGCTGCAGTGTGGGTCCTACAGGCCCATTTCCCTTTTGAACGTAGATGCTAAGCTCCTGGCCAAGGTAATGGCGACGAGGATAGAGGATTGTGTCCCGGGAGTGGTCCACGAGGATCAAACTGCGTTCGTTAAGGGGAGACAGCTGAACACGAACATACGGAGGCTGCTAGGGGTGATGATGATGCCCCCACCAGAGGGGGAGGCAGAGATAGTGGTGGCGATGGACGCCGAGAAAGCATTCGACAGAGTGAAGTGGGACTGTCTGTGGGACGTGTTGAGGAGATTTGGCTTTGGAGAAGGGTTTATTGGATGGGTACAGCTGCTCTCGAGGGCCCCGGTGGCAAGTTTGGTCACGAACAGGCAGATATCTGACTACTTCCGTCTTTATAGAGGGACGAGGCAGGGGTGTCCCCTGTCTCCGTTACTGTTTGCATTGGCGATTGAGCCCCTGGCCATAGCACTGAGGGGCTCCAGGAAGTGGAGAGGGGTGCTCAGGGGAGGAGAAGAACACCGGGTATCTTTGTATGCAGATGATTTATTGCTGTATGTTGCGGACCCGGTGGAGGGGATGCCTGAGATGATGCAGACGCTCGGGGAGTTTGGGGAATTCTCAGGGTACAAATTGAATACGGGGAAGAGTGAGTTGTTTGTGGTGCATCCGGGGGAGCAGAGCGGGGGAATAGATGATTTACCGCTGAGGAAGGTAACAAGAGATTTCCGGTACTTAGGGATTCAGATAGCCAGGAGTTGGGGAACCTTACATAGGCTTAATCTAACACGATTGGTGGAACAAATGGAGGAGGATTTTAAGCGATGGGACATGGTGCCCCTGTCACTGGTGGGTAGGGTGCAGGCGGTTAAAATGGTATCCTCCCGAGATTTCTTTTTGTGTTTCAGTGCCTCCCGGTGATGGTCACGAAGGCCTTTTTCAAGAAAATCGAGAAAAGTGTCATGAGTTTTGTGTGGGCTGGGAAGACCCTGAGAGTGAGGAGGGGGTTTTTTGGAGCGTAGCAGGGATAGGGAGGGGGGGGACTGGCACTACCGAGCCTAAGTGAATACTACTGGGCCGCCAATATCTCAATGGTGTGTAAGTGCATGGGAGAAGGGGAGGGAGCGGCGTGGAAGAGATTGGAGATGGTGTCCTGCAAAGGAACCAGCCTACAAGCACTGGCGACGGCGCCGTTGCCGTTCTCCCCGAAGAAATACACCACAAGTCCAGTGGTGGTGGCAACACTGAAAATTTGGGGGCAGTGGAGACGGCATAGGGGAAGGACGGGAGCCTCGGTGCGGTCCCCGATAAGAAATAACCATAGGTTTGTCCCGGGGAGAATAGACGGGGGATTTGGAGCATGGCAGAGAGCTGGGATTGTACAACTGAGGGATCTGTTCCTGGACGGGACGTTTGCGAGTCTGGGAGCACTGACGTAAAAATATGGGTTGCCCCAAGGGAATGAATTTCGATACATGCAACTGAGGGCTTTTGCGAGGCAACAGGGGAGGGAATTTCTGCAGCTCCCGACGCAGGAGATTCAGGATAGAGTGATATCAGAGACATGGGTGGGGGATGGTAGGGTGTCAGATATATACAGGGAAATGAGAGATGAGGGGGAGATAATGGTGGATGAGCTGAAGGGGAAATGGGAAGAAGAGCTGGGGGAAGAGATTGAAGAGGGGCTGTGGGCAGATGCCCTACATAGGGTAAACTCATCGTCCGCGTGCGCCAGGCTAAGCCTGATACAATTCAAGGTTTTGCACAGGGTGCATATGACCGGAGCAAGGCTCAGTAAATTTTTCGGGGTAGAGGATAGGTGTGCGAGATGCTCGAGAAGCCCAGCGAACCACACCCACATGTTCTGGTCATGTCCGGCACTGCAGGGGTTCTGGGTGGGGGTGGCGAATGTGCTTTCGAAGGTGGTGGGGGTCCGGGTCGAGCCAGGCTGGGGGTTGGCTATATTTGGGGTTGCAGAAGAGCCGGGAGTGCAGGAGGCGAGAGAGGCTGATGTTTTGGCCTTTGCGTCCCTAGTAGCCCGGCGCAGGATATTGTTAATGTGGAAGGAAGCCAAGCCCCCGGGGGTGGAGACCTGGATAAATGACATGGCAGGGTTTATAAAGCCAGAGCGGATAAAGTTCGCACTAAGGGGTTCGGCTCAAGGGTTCACCAGGCGGTGGCAACCGTTCATTGACTACCTCGCAGAACGATAAAGGAAATGGGAAGGTAGCAGCAGCAACCCAGGGTGAGGGGAGGGGGAAGGTTCGAGCGGGTCCTCAGGGGTGTTTATGTATAGATATTTGTACTTGGTTATGTAAATTGGATTGTTTGATTTTATTATTTGGGAGAGTTATTATTTTTATTATGGCAGTTGCCATTTAGTATATATCATATCTACTGATTTGTTAAAAAACGGTCGCTGTTATTTACATTGTTTTGTTGCTGTAAAAAGGGAAAAACCTTTGTACTGTTTTTGGCCGGAAAATTTGAATAAGATATATATTTTTTTTTTAAATCCCTGGGAGCAGGGGACAGGCAGCGTGGCCTCAGGCGCCCCCAATTAAAAAGCTGTTTCAGTGACCTCTGTGCTGTATATAGTTAACCATTTACTGCTCAATAATCCCTGGGAGCAGGGGACAGGCAGTGTGGCCTCGGGAGCCCCCAATTAAAAAGCTGTTTCAGAGACCTCTGTGCTGTATATAGTTAACCATTTACTGCTCAATAATCCCTGGGAGCAGGGGACAGGCAGTGTGGCCTCGGGAGCCCCCAATTTAAAAGTTGTTTCAGAGGCCTCTGTGCTGTATATAGTCAACCATTTACTTCTCAATAATCCCTGGGAGCAGGGGTCGGGCAGGGTGGTCCGGGAGACCCCAATTAAAAAGCTGTTTCAGTGACCTCTGTGCTGTATATAGTTAACCATTTACTGCTCAATAATCCCTGGGAGAAGGGACAGGCAGTGTGGTCCAGGAGCCCCCAATTAAAAAGCTGTTTCAGAGACCTCTGTGCCTGTATATAGTTAACCATTTACTGCTCAATAATCCCTGGGAGCAGGCGACAGGCAGTGAGGCTCCGGGAGCCACCAATTAAAAAGCTGTTTCAGAGACCTCTGTGCTGTATATAGTGAACCATTTACTGCTCAATAATCCCTGGGAGCAGGGGACAGGCAGTGTGGCCTCGGGAGCCCCCAATTAAAATGCTGTGTCAGAGACCTCTGTGCTGTATACAGTTAACCATTTACTGCTCAATAATCCCAGGGAGCAGGGGACAGGCAGTGTGGTCCGGGAGCCCCCAATTAAAAAGCTGTTTCAGAGGCCTCTATGCTGTATATAGTTAACCATTTACTGCCCAATAATCCCTGGGAGCAGGGGACAGGCAGTGTGGCTCCGGGAGCCCCCAATTAAAAAGCTGTGTCAGAGACCTCTGCGCTGAAAGAAGACAGAGGGTGGTGGTTGATGGGAAATGTTCAGAATGGAGTTCAGTTACAAGTGGCGTACCACAAGGATGTGTTCTGGGGCCGTTGCTGTTTGTCATTTTTATCAATGACCTAGAGGAAGGCACAGAAGGGTGGGGGAGTAAATTTGCAGACGATACTAAAGTCGGTGGTGTTGTCGATAGTGTGGAAGAATGTAGCAGGTTACAGAGGGACATAGATAAGCTGCAGAGCTGGGCTGAGAGGTGGCAAATGGAGTTTCATGTAGAGAAGTGTGAGATGATTCACTTTGGAAGGAATAACAGGAATGCGGAATATTTGGCTAATGGTAAAATTCTTGGAAATGTGGATGAGCAGAGGGATCTCGGTGTCCATGTACATAGATCCCTGAAAGTTGCCACCCAGGTTGATAGGGTTGTGAAGAAGGCCTATGGTGTGTTGGCCTTTATTGGTAGAGGGATTGAGTTCCGGAGTCATGAGGTCATGTTGCAGCTGCACAAAACTCTGGTATGGCCGCATTTGGAGTATTGCGTACAGTTCTGGTCACCGCATTATAGGAAGGACGTGGAGGCTTTGGAGCGGGTGCAGAGGAGATTTACCAGGATGTTGCCTGGTATGGAGGGAAAATCTTATGAGGAAAGGCTGATGGACTTGAGGTTGTTTTCGTTGGAGAGAAGAAGGTTAAGAGGAGACTTAATAGAGGCATACAAAATGATCAGGGGGTTAGATAGGGTGGACCGTGGGAGCCTTCTCCCGCGGATGGAAATGGCTAGCACGAGGGGACATAGCCTTAAACTGAGGGGTAATAGATATAGGACAGAGGTCAGAGGTAGGTTCTTTACGCAAAGAGTGGTGAGGCCGTGGAATGCCCTACCTGCTACAGTAGTGAACTCGCCAACATTGAGGGCATTTAAAAGTTTATTGGATAAGCATATGGATGATACTGGCATAGTGTAGGTTAGATGGCTTTTGTTTTTTGATGTCCCATGTCGGTGCACCATCGTGGGCCGAAGGGCCTGTACTGCGCTGTATCGTTCTATGTTCTATGTTTTAAATGCGTGTTTAGCCCCGACCGTCTAGCCATCCTCGGCTACGTAGTGCGAAACGGAGTGATAGGCCCAGACCCCGAA
Organism: Scyliorhinus torazame; assembly: GCF_047496885.1. Lineage (NCBI taxonomy): Eukaryota > Metazoa > Chordata > Chondrichthyes > Carcharhiniformes > Scyliorhinidae > Scyliorhinus > Scyliorhinus torazame. Next base: position 1,233,951 of record NW_027307770.1, read on the forward strand.
CGCATGCGCCCCCTCATGGAGATCCCCCTCCCCCACTGCTCCAAGGCCCTGAAACGCTGCCTGGGCTTTTTCTCTTATTACGCCCAGTGGGTCCCCAACTACGCGGACAAGGCCCGCCCGCTAATTCAGTCCACGGTCTTTCCCCTGTCGACAGAGGCCCGCCAGGCCTTCAGCCGCATCAAAGCGGATATCGCAAAGGCCACGATGCACGCGATCGACGAGTCCCTCCCCTTCCAGGTCGAGAGCGACGCGTCCGACGTAGCTCTGGAGTCAACACTCAACAAGCGGGCAGACCCGTGGCCTTCTTCTCACGCACCCTCCACGCTTCCGAAATCCGCCACTCCTCAGTGGAAAAGGAGGCCCAGGCCATAGTGGAAGCTGTGCGGCATTGAAGACATTACCTGGCCGGGAGGAGATTCACTCTCCTCACTGACCAACGGTCGGTGGCCTTCATGTTCGATAATGCACAGCGGGGCAAGATCAAGAACGACAAGATCTTGCCGTGGAGGGTCGAACTCTCCACCTAGAACTCCGAGATCTTGTGTCGTCCCGGAAAGCTGAACGAGCCTTCCGATGCCCTGTCCCGCGGCACATGTGCCAACGCACAAGTGAACCGTCTCCGAACCCTCCACGAGGACCTCTGCCACCCGGGGGTCACTCGGTTCTATCACTTCGTAAAGACCCGCAACCTGCCCTACTCCATCGAGGAGGTCGGGACAGCCACCAGGAACTGCCAAATCTGCGCAGAGCGCAAATCGCACTTCTCCAGGCCAGATAAAGCACATGTGATAAAGGCTTCCCGTCCCTTTGAGCGCCTCAGTCTGGACTTCAAAGGCCCCCTCCCCTCTACCCACCGCAACTAGTACTTCCTGAACGTGATTGTCAAGTACTCCCTGTTACCATTAGCTATTCCCTGTCCCGACATTACCGTGGCCACGGTCATTAGAGCCCTCACAGCCGACAGGACACGGTCTCCCTGCGGGACCCGGCACCCGCCGGAGCTCCACACACACCCTCCCTCCCACCGACACACCCCACAGCCGACCCCTCCGGAGCTGCACACACCCCCCCAACACCAGTCACCCCCTCTGGAGCTCCACCCCCCCCCCAACAACACCAATCACCCCTCCCTCACACCGGCGCACCCCACAGCCGCCGCCTTCCCGGGTGGATCGGTCCTTCCCCCAGCTCCGAATAGGGGAGTTGGAGAGGGAAGAGGCATTGCGACGTTCCCAGAGACGACAGGGCCCGAACCAGCGCCTGCATCACCACCGGGGCTAAGCCGGTCGGCGAGGACGACCAGGGCACCAATTCGACTCATCAAATCAGTAAAGCAAGAAATGTCTCTAGAAATAATTTTTTTTTGGTTGCCCAGTAAAAGCGACATTGGAAGTAGTACTAGTAGTTGATATCGGAGCATAACCGCCGTGTTAGCGGCATCCTAGGTACCGACTCTGTAAACACCTACCACCATACGGCCCACGACCCCAACGTGTTCTTTTCCAACAAGGGGTGAATGTGGTGGTATGTATTAGGGGTATTAAGTTACCGTGTGAGGCCGAGAGGCTATTGGTGGATAGACGCTGGGACCCGATTGGATCAGCCGCCTACTGGCTCCACCCAGTAAGGCGGAGTATAAGAGCCCGGGTTCTCCCAGAAGCCACATTCTGTAACTGTGCTGCTGGGGAACAAGTCTGCGTAATAAAGCCATCGATCGGCTCCTTCTCAGCTCGTCTCGTGAGTGATTGATTGTGCTACACCCTGTGACAGTATACAGTTAACCATTTACTTCTCAATAATCCCTGGGAGCAGGGGACAGGCAGTGTGGCTCTGGGAGCCCCCAATTAAAAAGTTGCCAGAGAGACCTCTGTGCTGTATATAGTTAACCATTTACTGTTTCTCAATATTCCCCTTCGTGTGTTACAAGTGGCCCCTGCAGTGTTGCCTCAAACACCCGCAGTGTAAAGGTCACCATTACTGAGACGAGTTTTTAAATTCCGGTTACAGAAATGGACAATGGAACTGTGACGTTAACAGCCCCTTACAGGCCCATCCACAGCCTGGTGTCAGACTCCAGGACGTGCTGAAGGAGGCGACACCGTTCTGTAACCAGCTCCTTGTTATATCAGATTTGTCAGGACCATCCATAGCCTGGTGGAGGCTCCAGGCCGTGCTGAAGGAGGCGACACCGTTCTGTAACCAGCTCCTTGTTATATCAGATTTGACAGGACCATCCACACTCTGGTGTCAGGCACCAGGCCGTGCTGAAGGAGGCGACACCGTTCTGTAACCAGCTCTTTGTTATATCAGATTTTACAGGACCATCCACAGCCTGGTGTCAGGCTCCAGGCCGTGCTGAAGGAGGCGACACCGTTCTGTAACCAGCTCCTTGTTATGTCAGATTTGACAGGACCATCCACAGCCTGGTGTCAGGCTCCAGTCCGTGCTGAAGGAGGTGACACCGTTCTGTAACCAGCTCCTTGTTATATCAGGATTGACAGGACCATCCACAGCCTGGTGTCAGGCTCCAGTCCGTGCTGAAGGAGGCGACACCGTTCTGTAACCAGCTCCTTGTTATATCAGATTTGACAGGACCATCCATAGCCTGGTGTCAGGCTCCAGGCCGTGCCGATGGAGGCGACACCGTTCTGTAACCAGCTCCTTGTTGTATCAGATTTGACAGGACCATCCACAGCCTGGTGTTAGGCTCCAGGCCGTGCTGAAGGAGGCGACACCGTTCTGTAACCAGCTCCTTGTTGTATCAGATTTGACAAGACCATCCACAGCCTGGTGTCAGGCTCCAGGCCGTGCTGAAGGAGGCGACACCGTTCTGTAACCAGCTCCTTGTTATATCAGATTTGACAGGACCATCCACAGCCTGGTGTCGGGCTCCAGGCTGTGCTGAAGGAGGTGACACCGTTCTGTAACCAGCACCTTGTTCTATCAGATTTGACAGGACCATCCACAGCCTGGTGTCAGGCTCCAGGCCGTGCTGAAGGAAGCGACATCATTCTGAAACCAGCTCCGTTTTATATCAGATTTGACAGGACCATCCACAGCCTGGTGTCAGACTCCAGGCCGTGCTGAAGGAGGCGACACCGTTCTGTAACCAGCTCCTTGTTGCATAAGATTTGACAGGACCATCCACAGCCTGGTGTCAGGCTCCAGGCCGTGCTGAAGGAGGCGACACCGTTCTGTAACCAGCTCCTTGTTATATCAGATTTGACAGGACCATCCACAGCCTGGTGTCAGGCTCCAGGCCGTGCTGAAGGAGGTGACACCGTTCTGTAACCAGCACCTTGTTCTATCAGATTTGACAGGACCATCCACAGCCTGGTGTCAGGCTCCAGGCCGTGCTGAAGGAAGCGACATCGTTCTGAAACCAGCTCCGTTTTATATCAGATTTGACGGGACCACCCACAGCCTGGTGTCAGGCTCCAGGCCGCGCTGAAGGAGGCGACACCGTTCTGAAAACAGCTCCGTGTTATATCAGATTTGACAGGACCACCCACTGCCTGGTGTCAGGCTCCAGGCCGTGCTGAAGGAGGCGACACCGTTCTGTAACCAGCTCCTTGTTGTATCAGATTTGACAGGACCATCCACAGCCTGGTGTCAGGCTCCAGGCCGTGCTGAAGGAGGCGACACCGTTCTGAAACCAGCTCCTTGTTATATCAGATTTGACAGGCCCATCCACAGGCTGGTGTCAGGCTCCAGGCCGTGCTGAAGGAGGCGACACCGTTCTGTAACCAGCTCCTTGTTATATCAGATTTGACAGGACCATCCACAGCCTGGTGTCAGGCTCCAGGCCGTGCTGAAGGAGGTGACACCGTTCTGTAACCAGCTCCTTGTTGTATAAGATTTGACAGGACCATCCACAGCCTGGTGTCAGGCTCCAGTCCGTGCTGAAGGAGGCGACACCGTTCTGTAACCAGCACGTTGTTGTATCAGATTTGACAGGACCATCCACAGGCTGGTGTCAGGCTCCAGGCCGTGCTGAAGGAGGTGACACCGTTCTGTAACCAGCTCCTTGTTGTATAAGATTTGACAGGACCATCCACAGCCTGGTGTTAGGCTCCAGGCCGTGCTGAAGGAGGCGACACCGTTTGTAACCAGCTCCTTGTTATATCAGATTTGACAGGACCATCCACAGCCTGGTGTCAGGCTCCAGGCCGTGCTGAAGGAGGCGACACCGTTCTGTAACCAGCACCGTGTTATATCAGATTTGACAGGACCATCCACAGCCTGGTGTCAGGCTCCAGGCCGTGCTGAAGGAGGCGACATCGTTCTGTAACCAGCTCCGTGTTATATCAGATTTGACGGGACCACCCACAGCCTGGTGTCAGGCTCCAGGCCGTGCTGAAGGAGGCGACACCATTCTGAAACCAGCTCCTTGTTATATCAGATTTGACAGGCCCATCCACAGGCTGGTGTCAGGCTCCAGGCCGTGCTGAAGGAGGTGACACCGTTCTGTAACCAGCTCTTGTTGTATCATATTTGACAGGACCATCCACACCCTGGTGTCAGGCTCCAGGCCGAGCTGAAGGAGGTGACACCGTTCTGTAACCAGCTCCTTGTTGTATAAGATTTGACAGGACCATCCACAGCCTGGTGTCAGGCTCCAGGCCGTGCTGAAGGAGGTGACACCGTTCTGTAACCAGCTCTTGTATCATATTTGACAGGACCATCCACACCCTGGTGTCAGGCTCCAGGCCGTGCTGAAGGAGGCGACACCGTTCTGTAACCAGCTCCTTGTTATATCAGATTTGACAGGACCATCCACAGCCTGGTGTCAGGCTCCAGGCCGTGCTGAAGGAGGCGACACCGTTCTGTATCCAGCTCCTTGTTATATCAGATTTGACAGGACCATCCACACTCTGGTGTCAGGCACCAGGCCGTGCTGAAGGAGGGGACACCGTTCAGTAACCAGCTCCTTGTTATATCAGATTTGACAGGTCTAGCCACAGCCTGGTGTCAGGCTCCAGGCCGTGCTGAAGGAGGCGACACCGTTCTGTAACCAGCTCTTTGTTATATCAGATTTTACAGGACCATCCACAGCCTGGTGTCAGGCTCCAGGCCGTGCTGAAGGAGGCGACACCGTTCTGAAACCAGCTCCTTGTTATATCAGATTTGACAGGCCCATCCACAGGCTGGTGTCAGGCTCCAGGCCGTGCTGAAGGAGGTGACACCGTTCTGTAACCAGCTCTTGTTGTATCATATTTGACAGGACCATCCACACCCTGGTGTCAGGCTCCAGGCCGTGCTGAAGGAGGCGACACCGTTCTGTAACCAGCTCCTTGTTATATCAGATTTGACAGGACCATCCACACTCTGGTGTCAGGCACCAGGCCGTGCTGAAGGAGGCGACACCGTTCTGTAACCAGCTCTTTGTTATATCAGATTTTACAGGACCATCCACAGCCTGGTGTCAGGCTCCAGGCCGTGCTGAAGGAGGCGACACCGTTCTGTAACCAGCTCCTTGTTATGTCAGATTTGACAGGACCATCCACAGCCTGGTGTCAGGCTTCAGGCCATGCTGAATGAGGTGACACCTTTCTGTAACCAGCTCCTAGTTATATCAGATTTGACAGGACCATCCACAGCCTGGTGTCAGGCTCCAGGCCGTGCTGAAGGAGGTGACACCGTTCTGTAACCAGCTCCTTGTTATATCAGATTTGACACGACCATCCACAGCCTGGTGTCAGGCTCCAGGCCGTGCTGAAGGAGGCGACACAGTTCTGTAACCAGCTCCTTGTTATATCAGATTTGACAGGACCATCCACAGCCTGGTGTCAGGCTCCAGTCCGTGCTGACGGAGGTGACATCTTTCTGTAACCAGCTCCTTGTTATATCAGGTTTGACAGGACCATCCACAGCCTGGTGTCAGGCTCCAGGCCGTGCCGATGGAGGTGGCACCGTTCTGTAACCAGCTCCTTGTTATATCAGATTTGACAGGACCATCCACAGCCTGGTGTCAGGCTCCAGTCCGTGCTGAAGGAGGTGACACCGTTCTGTAACCAGCTCCTTGTTATATCAGATTTGACAGGACCATCCACAGCCTGGTGTCAGGCTCCAGTCCGTGCTGAAGGAGGTGACACCGTTCTGTAACCAGCTCCTTGTTATATCAGATTTGACAGGACCATCCACAGCCTGGTGTCAGGCTCCAGGCCGTGCTGAAGGAGGCGACACCGTTCTGTAACCAGCTCCTTGTTATATCAGGATTGACAGGACCATCCACAGCCTGGTGTCAGGCTCCAGTCCGTGCTGAAGGAGGCGACACCGTTCTGTAACCAGCTCCTTGTTATATCAGATTTGACAGGACCATCCATAGCCTGGTGTCAGGCTCCAGGCCGTGCCGATGGAGGCGACACCGTTCTGTAACCAGCTCCTTGTTGTATCAGATTTGACAGGACCATCCACAGCCTGGTGTCAGGCTCCAGGCCGTGCTGAAGGAGGCGACACCGTTCTGTAACCAGCTCCTTGTTATATCAGATTTGACAGGACCATCCACAGCCTGGTGTCAGGCTCCAGGCTGTGCTGAAGGAGGTGACACCGTTCTGTAACCAGCACCTTGTTCTATCAGATTTGACAGGACCATCCACAGCCTGGTGTCAGGCTCCAGGCCGTGCTGAAGGAAGCGACATCATTCTGAAACCAGCTCCGTTTTATATCAGATTTGACGGGACCACCCACAGCCTGGTGTCAGGCTCCAGGCCGCGCTGAAGGAGGCGACACCGTTCTGTAACCAGCTCCTTGTTATATCAGATTTGACAGGACCATCCACAGCCTGGTGTCAGGCTCCAGGCCGTGCTGAAGGAGGCGACACCGTTCTGTAACCAGCTCCTTGTTGTATAAGATTTGACAGGACCATCCACAGCCTGGTGTCAGGCTCCAGGCCGTGCTGAAGGAGGCGACACCGTTCTGTAACCAGCTCCTTGTTATATCAGATTTGACAGGACCATCCACAGCCTGGTGTCAGGCTCCAGGCCGTGCTGAAGGAGGCGACACCGTTCTGTAACCAGCTCCTTGTTATATCAGATTTGACAGGACCATCCACAGCCTGGTGTCAGGCTCCAGGCCGTGCTGAAGGAGGTGACACCGTTCTGTAACCAGCACCTTGTTCTATCAGATTTGACAGGACCATCCACAGCCTGGTGTCAGGCTCCAGGCCGTGCTGAAGGAAGCGACATCGTTCTGAAACCAGCTCCGTTTTATATCAGATTTGACGGGACCACCCACAGCCTGGTGTCAGGCTCCAGGCCGCGCTGAAGGAGGCGACACCGTTCTGAAAACAGCTCCGTGTTATATCAGATTTGACAGGACCACCCACTGCCTGGTGTCAGGCTCCAGGCCGTGCTGAAGGAGGCGACACCGTTCTGAAACCAGCTCCTTGTTATATCAGATTTGACAGGCCCATCCACAGGCTGGTGTCAGGCTCCAGGCCGTGCTGAAGGAGGTGACACCGTTCTGTAACCAGCTCCTTGTTGTATAAGATTTGACAGGACCATCCACAGCCTGGTGTCAGGCTCCAGTCCGTGCTGAAGGAGGCGACACCGTTCTGTAACCAGCACGTTGTTGTATCAGATTTGACAGGACCATCCACACCCTGGTGTCAGGCTCCAGGCCGTGCTGAAGGAGGCGACACCGTTTGTAACCAGCTCCTTGTTATATCAGATTTGACAGGACCATCCACAGCCTGGTGTCAGGCTCCAGGCCGTGCTGAAGGAGGCGACACCGTTCTATAACCAGCACCGTGTTATATCAGATTTGACAGGACCATCCACAGCCTGGTGTCAGGCTCCAGGCCGTGCTGAAGGAGGCGACATCGTTCTGTAACCAGCTCCGTGTTATATCAGATTTGACGGGACCACCCACAGCCTGGTGTCAGGCTCCAGGCCGTGCTGAAGGAGGCGACACCGTTCTGTAACCAGCTCCTTGTTATATCAGATTTGACAGGACCATCCACAGCCTGGTGTCAGGCTCCAGGCCGTGCTGAAGGTGGTGACACCGTTCTGAAACCAGCTCCTTGTTATATCAGATTTGACAGGCCCATCCACAGGCTGGTGTCAGGCTCCAGGCCGTGCTGAAGGAGGTGACACCGTTCTGTAACCAGCTCTTGTTGTATCATATTTGACAGGACCATCCACAGCCTGGTGTCAGGCTCCAGGCCGTGCTGAAGGAGGCGACACCGTTCTGTAACCAGCTCCTTGTTATATCAGATTTGACAGGACCATCCACACCCTGGTGTCAGGCTCCAGGCCGAGCTGAAGGAGGTGACACCGTTCTGTAACCAGCTCCTTGTTGTATAAGATTTGACGGGACCACCCACAGCCTGGTGTCAGGCTCCAGGCCGCGCTGAAGGAGGCGACACCGTTCTGAAACCAGCTCCGTGTTATATCAGATCTGACAGGACCATCCAAAGCCTGGTGCCAGACTCCAGGCCGTGCTGAAGGAGGCGACACCGTTCTGTAACCAGCTCCTTGTTATATCAGATTTGACAGGACCATCCACAGCCTGGTGTCAGGCTCCAGGCCGTGCTGAAGGAGGCGACACCGTTCTGTAACCAGCTCCTTGTTACGTCAGATTTGACAGGACCATCCACAGCCTGGTGTCAGGCTCCAGGCCGTGCTGAAGGAGGCGACACCGTTCTGTAACCAGCTCCTTGTTATATCAGATTTGACAGGACCATCCACAGCATGGTGTCAGGCTCCAGGCCGTGCTGAAGGAGGTGACACCGTTCTGTAACCAGCTCCTTGTTGTATCAGATTTGACAGGACCATCAACAGCCTGGTGTCAGGCTCCAGGCCGTGCTGAATGAGGTGACACCATTCTGTAACCAGCTCCGTGTTATATCAGATTTGACAGGACCATCCACAGCATGGCGTCAGGCTCCAGGCCGTGCTGAAGGAGGCGACACCGTTCTGTAACCAGCTCCTTGTTATATCAGATTTGACAGGACCATCCACAGCCTGGTGTCAGGCTCCAGGCCGTGCTGAAGGAGGCGACACCGTTCTGTAACCAGCTCCTTGTTGTATCAGATTTGACAGGACCATCCACAGCCTGGTGTCAGGCTCCAGGCTGTGCTGAAGGAGGCGACACCGTTCTGTAACCAGCTCCTTGTTATATCAGATTTGACAGGACCATCCACAGCCTGGTGTCAGGCTCCTGGCCGTGCTGTAGGAGGCGACACCGTTCTGTAACCAGCTCCTTGTTATATCAGATTTGACAGGACCATCCACAGCCTGGTGTTAGGCTCCAGGCGGTGCTGAAGGAGGCGACACCGTTCTGTAACCAGCACCGTGTTATATCAGGTTTGACAGGACCATCCACACTCTGGTGTCAGGCTCCAGGCCGTGCTGAAGGAGGCGACACCGTTCTGTAACCAGCTCCTTGTTATATCAGATTTGACAGGACCATCCACAGCCTGGTGTCAGGCTCCAGACCGTGCTGAAGGAGGCGACACCGTTCTGTAACCAGCACCGTGTTATATCAGATTTGACACGACCATCCACAGCCTGGTGTCAGGCTCCAGGCCGTGCTGAAGGAAGCGACATCGTTCTGTAACCAGCTCCGTTTTATATCAGATTTGACGGGACCACCCACAGCCTGGTGTCAGGCTCCAGGCCGCGCTGAAGGAGGCGACACCGTTCTGAAACCAGCTCCGTGTTATATCAGATCTGACAGGACCATCCACAGCCTGGTGTCAGGCTCCAGGCTGTGCTGAAGGAGGCGACACCGTTCTGTAACCAGAACCTTGTTATATCAGATTTGACAGGACCTTCCACAGCCTGGTGTCAGGCTCCAGGCCGTGCTGAAGGAGGCGACACCGTTCTGAAACCAGCTCCTTGTTATATCAGATTTGACAGGACCATCCAAAGCCTGGTGTCAGACTCCAGGCCGTGCTGAAGGAGGCGACACCGTTCTGAAACCAGCTCCTTGTTATATCAGATTTGATAGGACCATCCACAGCCTGGTGTCAGGCTCCAGGCCGTGCTGAAGGAGGTGACACCGTTCTGTAACCAGCACCTTGTTATATCAGATTTGACAGGACCATCCAAAGCCTGGTGTCAGACTCCAGGCTGTGCTGAAGGAGGCGACACCGTTCTGTAACCAGAACCTTGTTATATCAGATTTGACAGGACCTTCCACAGCCTGGTGTCAGGCTCCAGGCCGTGCTGAAGGAGACGACACCGTTCTGAAACCAGCTCCTTGTTATATCAGATTTGACAGGACCATCCACAGCATGGTGTCAGGCTCCAGGCCGTGCTGAAGGAGGTGACACCGTTCTGTAACCAGCTCCTTGTTGTATAAGATTTGACAGGACCATCCACAGCCTGGTGTCAGGCTCCAGTCCGTGCTGAAGGAGGCGACACCGTTCTGTAACCAGCACGTTGTTGTATCAGATTTGACAGGACCATCCACACCCTGGTGTCAGGCTCCAGGCCGTGCTGAAGGAGGCGACACCGTTTGTAACCAGCTCCTTGTTATATCAGATTTGACAGGACCATCCACAGCCTGGTGTCAGGCTCCAGGCCGTGCTGAAGGAGGCGACACCGTTCTATAACCAGCACCGTGTTATATCAGATTTGACAGGACCATCCACAGCCTGGTGTCAGGCTCCAGGCCGTGCTGAAGGAGGCGACATCGTTCTGTAACCAGCTCCGTGTTATATCAGATTTGACGGGACCACCCACAGCCTGGTGTCAGGCTCCAGGCCGTGCTGAAGGAGGCGACACCATTCTGAAACCAGCTCCTTGTTATATCAGATTTGACAGGCCCATCCACAGGCTGGTGTCAGGCTCCAGGCCGTGCTGAAGGAGGTGACACCGTTCTGTAACCAGCTCTTGTTGTATCATATTTGACAGGACCATCCACAGCCTGGTGTCAGGCTCCAGGCCGTGCTGAAGGAGGCGACACCGTTCTGTAACCAGCTCCTTGTTATATCAGATTTGACAGGACCATCCACACCCTGGTGTCAGGCTCCAGGCCGAGCTGAAGGAGGTGACACCGTTCTGTAACCAGCTCCTTGTTGTATAAGATTTGACGGGACCACCCACAGCCTGGTGTCAGGCTCCAGGCCGCGCTGAAGGAGGCGACACCGTTCTGAAACCAGCTCCGTGTTATATCAGATCTGACAGGACCATCCAAAGCCTGGTGCCAGACTCCAGGCCGTGCTGAAGGAGGCGACACCGTTCTGTAACCAGCTCCTTGTTATATCAGATTTGACAGGACCATCCACAGCATGGTGTCAGGCTCCAGGCCGTGCTGAAGGAGGTGACACCGTTCTGTAACCAGCTCCTTGTTGTATCAGATTTGACAGGACCATCAACAGCCTGGTGTCAGGCTCCAGGCCGTGCTGAATGAGGTGACACCATTCTGTAACCAGCTCCGTGTTATATCAGATTTGACAGGACCATCCACAGCATGGCGTCAGGCTCCAGGCCGTGCTGAAGGAGGCGACACCGTTCTGTAACCAGCTCCTTGTTATATCAGATTTGACAGGACCATCCACAGCCTGGTGTCAGGCTCCAGGCCGTGCTGAAGGAGGCGACACCGTTCTGTAACCAGCTCCTTGTTGTATCAGATTTGACAGGACCATCCACAGCCTGGTGTCAGGCTCCAGGCTGTGCTGAAGGAGGCGACACCGTTCTGTAACCAGCTCCTTGTTATATCAGATTTGACAGGACCATCCACAGCCTGGTGTCAGGCTCCTGGCCGTGCTGTAGGAGGCGACACCGTTCTGTAACCAGCTCCTTGTTATATCAGATTTGACAGGACCATCCACAGCCTGGTGTTAGGCTCCAGGCGGTGCTGAAGGAGGCGACACCGTTCTGTAACCAGCACCGTGTTATATCAGGTTTGACAGGACCATCCACACTCTGGTGTCAGGCTCCAGGCCGTGCTGAAGGAGGCGACACCGTTCTGTAACCAGCTCCTTGTTATATCAGATTTGACAGGACCATCCACAGCCTGGTGTCAGGCTCCAGACCGTGCTGAAGGAGGCGACACCGTTCTGTAACCAGCACCGTGTTATATCAGATTTGACAGGACCACCCACAGCCTGGTGTCAGGCTCCAGGCCGTGCTGAAGGAGGCGACATCGTTCTGTAACCAGCTCCGTGTTATATTAGATTTGACGGGACCACCCACAGCCTGGTGTCAGGCTCCAGGCCGTGCTGAAGGAGGCGACACCGTTCTGTAACCAGCTCCTTGTTATATCAGATTTGACAGGACCATCCACAGCCTGGTGTCAGGCTCCAGGCTGTGCTGAAGGAGGTGACACCGTTCTGTAATCAGCACCTTGTTCTATCAGATTTGACACGACCATCCACAGCCTGGTGTCAGGCTCCAGGCCGTGCTGAAGGAAGCGACATCGTTCTGTAACCAGCTCCGTTTTATATCAGATTTGACGGGACCACCCACAGCCTGGTGTCAGGCTCCAGGCCGCGCTGAAGGAGGCGACACCGTTCTGAAACCAGCTCCGTGTTATATCAGATCTGACAGGACCATCCACAGCCTGGTGTCAGGCTCCAGGCTGTGCTGAAGGAGGCGACACCGTTCTGTAACCAGAACCTTGTTATATCAGATTTGACAGGACCTTCCACAGCCTGGTGTCAGGCTCCAGGCCGTGCTGAAGGAGGCGACACCGTTCTGAAACCAGCTCCTTGTTATATCAGATTTGACAGGACCATCCAAAGCCTGGTGTCAGACTCCAGGCCGTGCTGAAGGAGGCGACACCGTTCTGAAACCAGCTCCTTGTTATATCAGATTTGATAGGACCATCCACAGCCTGGTGTCAGGCTCCAGGCCGTGCTGAAGGAGGTGACACCGTTCTGTAACCAGCACCTTGTTATATCAGATTTGACAGGACCATCCAAAGCCTGGTGTCAGACTCCAGGCTGTGCTGAAGGAGGCGACACCGTTCTGTAACCAGAACCTTGTTATATCAGATTTGACAGGACCTTCCACAGCCTGGTGTCAGGCTCCAGGCCGTGCTGAAGGAGGCGACACCGTTCTGAAACCAGCTCCTTGTTATAACAGATTTGACAGGCCCATCCACAGGCTGGTGTCAGGCTCCAGGCCGTGCTGAAGGAGGTGACACCGTTCTGTAACCAGCTCCTTGTTGTATAAGATTTGACAGGACCATCCACAGCCTGGTGTCAGGCTCCAGGCCGTGCTGAAGGAGGTGATACCACCGTTCTGTAACCAGCTCCATGTTGTATCAGATTTGACAGGACCATCCACACCCTGGTGTCAGGCTCCAGGCCGTGCTGAAGGAGGCGACACCGTTCTGTAACCAGCTCCTTGTTATATCAGATTTGACAGGCCCATCCACAGGCTGGTGTCAGGCTCCAGGCCGTGCTGAAGGATGTGACACCGTTCTGTAACCAGCTCCTTGTTATATCAGATTTGACAGGCCCATCCACAGCCTGGTGTCAGGCTCCAGGCCGTGCTGAAGGAGGCGACACCGTTCTGTAACCAGCTCCTTGTTATGTCAGATTTGACAGGACCATCCACAGCCTGGTGCCAGACTCCAGGCCATGCTGAAGGAGGCGACACCGTTCTGTAACCAGCTCCTTGTTATGTCAGATTTGACAGGACCATCCACAGCCTGGTGTCAGGCTCCCGGCCGTGCTGAATGAGGTGACACCGTTCTGTAACCAGCTCCGTCTTATATCAGATTTGACAGGACCATCCACAGCATGGCGTCAGTCTCCAGGCCGTGCTGAAGGAGGCGACACCGTTCTGTAACCAGCTCCTTGTTATATCAGATTTGACAGGACCATCCACAGCCTGGTGTCAGGCTCCAGGCCGTGCTGAAGGAGGCGACACCGTTCTGTAACCAGCTCCTTGTTGTATCAGATTTGACAGGACCATCCACAGCCTGGTGTCAGACTCCAGGCCGTGCTGAAGGAGGCGACACCGTTCTGTAACCAGCTCCTTGTTATATCAGATTTGACAGGACCATCCACAGCCTGGTGTTAGGCTCCAGGCCGTGCTGAAGGAGGTGACACCGTTCTGTAACCAGCACCTTGTTGTATCAGATTTGACAGGCCCATCCACAGGCTGTTGTCAGGCTCCAGGCCGTGCTGAAGGAGGTGACACCGTTCTGTAACCAGCTCCTTGTTGTATCAGATTTGACAGGACCATCCACAGCCTGGTGTCAGGCTCCAGGCCGTGCTGAAGGAGGTGACACCGTTCTGTAACCAGCACCTTGTTGTATCAGATTTGACAGGCCCATCCACAGGCTGTTGTCAGGCTCCAGGCCGTGCTGAAGGAGGTGACACCGTTCTGTAACCAGCTCCTTGTTGTATCAGATTTGACAGGCCCATCCACAGCCTGGTGTCAGGCTCCAGGCCGTGCTGAAGGAGGTGACACCGTTCTGTAACCAGCTCCTTGTTGTATCAGATTTGACAGGACCATCCACACCCTGGTGTCAGGCTCCAGGCCGTGCTGAAGGAGGCGACACCGTTCTGTAACCAGCTCCTTGTTATATCAGATTTGACAGGACCATCCACAGCCTGGTGTCAGGCTCCAGGCCGTGCTGAAGGAGGCAACATCGTTCTGTAACCAGCACCGTGATATATCAGATTTGGCAGGCCCATCCACAGCCTGGTGTCAGGCTCCAGGCCGTGCTGAAGGAGGCGACACCGTTCTGTAACCAGCTCCTTGTTATGTCAGATTTGACAGGACCATCCACAGCCTGGTGCCAGACTCCAGGCCGTGCTGAAGGAGGCGACACCGTTCTGTAACCAGCTCCTTGTTATATCAGATTTGGCAGGCCCATCCACAGCCTGGTGTCAGGCTCCAGGCCGTGCTGAAGGAGGCGACACCGTTCTGTAACCAGCTCCTTGTTATGTCAGATTTGACAGGACCATCCACAGCCTGGTGTCAGGCTCCAGGCCGTGCTGAAGGAGGCGACACCGTTCTGTAACCAGCTCCTTGTTATGTCAGATTTGACAGGACCATCCACAGCCTGGTGTCAGGCTCCAGGCCGTGCTGAAGGAGGCGACACAGTTCTTTAACCAGCTCCTTGTTATATCAGATTTGACAGGACCATCCACAGCCTGGTGTTAGGCTCCAGGCCGTGCTGAAGGAGGTGACACCGTTCTGTAACCAGCTCCTTGTTGTATCAGATTTGACAGGACCATCCACAGCCTGGTGTCAGGCTCCAGGCCGTGCTGAAGGAGGCGACACCGTTCTGTAACCAGCTCCTTGTTATATCAGATTTGACAGGACCATCCACAGCCTGGTGTTAGGCTCCAGGCCGTGCTGAAGGAGGTGACACCGTTCTGTAACCAGCACCTTGTTGTATCAGATTTGACAGGCCCATCCACAGGCTGTTGTCAGGCTCCAGGCCGTGCTGAAGGAGGTGACACCGTTCTGTAACCAGCTCCTTGTTGTATCAGATTTGACAGGACCATCCACAGCCTGGTGTCAGGCTCCAGGCCGTGCTGAAGGAGGTGACACCGTTCTGTAACCAGCACCTTGTTGTATCAGATTTGACAGGCCCATCCACAGGCTGTTGTCAGGCTCCAGGCCGTGCTGAAGGAGGTGACACCGTTCTGTAACCAGCTCCTTGTTGTATCAGATTTGACAGGCCCATCCACAGCCTGGTGTCAGGCTCCAGGCCGTGCTGAAGGAGGTGACACCGTTCTGTAACCAGCTCCTTGTTGTATCAGATTTGACAGGACCATCCACACCCTGGTGTCAGGCTCCAGGCCGTGCTGAAGGAGGCGACACCGTTCTGTAACCAGCTCCTTGTTATATCAGATTTGACAGGACCATCCAAAGCCTGGTGTCAGGCTCCAGGCCGTGCTGAAGGAGGCAACATCGTTCTGTAACCAGCACCGTGATATATCAGATTTGGCAGGCCCATCCACAGCCTGGTGTCAGGCTCCAGGCCGTGCTGAAGGAGGCGACACCGTTCTGTAACCAGCTCCTTGTTATGTCAGATTTGACAGGACCATCCACAGCCTGGTGTCAGGCTCCAGGCCGTGCTGAAGGAGGCGACACCGTTCTGTAACCAGCTCCTTGTTATGTCAGATTTGACAGGACCATCCACAGCCTGGTGCCAGACTCCAGGCCGTGCTGAAGGAGGCGACACCGTTCTGTAACCAGCTCCTTGTTATGTCAGATTTGACAGGACCATCCACAGCCTGGTGTCAGGCTCCAGGCCGTGCTGAAGGAGGCGACACAGTTCTTTAACCAGCTCCTTGTTATATCAGATTTGACAGGACCATCCACAGCCTGGTCTCAGGCTCCAGGCCGTGCTGAATGAGGTGACACCGTTCTGTAACCAGCTCCGTGTTATATCAGATTTGACAGGACCATCCACAGCCTGGTGTCAGGCTCCAGGCCGTGCTGAAGGAGGCGACACCGTTCTGTAACCAGCTCCTTGTTATATCAGATTTGACAGGACCATCCACAGCCGGGTGTCAGGCTCCAGGCCGTGCTGAAGGAGGCGACACCGTTCTGTAACCAGCTCCTTGTTATATCAGATTTGACAGGACCATCCACAGCCTGGTGTCAGGCTCCAGACCGTGCTGAAGGAGGCGACACCGTTCTGTAACCAGCACCGTGTTATATCAGATTTGACAGGACCACCCACAGCCTGGTGTCAGGCTCCAGGCCGTGCTGAAGGAGGCGACACCGTTCTGTAACCAGCACCGTGTTATATCAGATTTGACAGGACCACCCACAGCCTGGTGTCAGGCTCCAGGCCGTGCTGAAGGAGGCGACACTGTTCTGTAACCAGCTCCTTGTTATATCAGATTTGACAGGACCACCCACAGCCTGGTGTCAGGCTCCAGGCCGTGCTGAAGGAGGCGATATCGTTCTGTAACCAGCTCCGTGTTATATTAGATTTGACGGGACCACCCACAGCCTGGTGTCAGGCTCCAGGCCGTGCTGAAGGAGGCGACACTGTTCTGTAACCAGCTCCTTGTTGTATCAGATTTGACAGGACCATCCACAGCCTGGTGTCAGGCTCCAGGCCGTGCTGAAGGAGGCGACACCGTTCTGTAACCAGCTCCTTGTTATATCAGATTTGACAGGACCAACCACAGCATGGTGTCAGGCTCCAGGCCGTGCTGAAGGAGGCGACACAGTTCTGTAACCAGCTCCTTGTTATATCAGATTTGACAGGACCAACCACAGCATGGTGTCAGGCTCCAGGCCGTGCTGAAGGAGGCGACACAGTTCTGTAACCAGCTCCTTGTTATATCAGATTTGACAGGCCCATCCACAGCCTGGTGTCAGGCTCCAGGCCGTGCTGAAGGAGGCGACACCGTTCTGTAACCAGCTCCTTGTTATATCAGATTTGACAGGACCACCCACAGCCTGGTGTCAGGCTCCAGGCCGTGCTGAAGGAGGCGACATCGTTCTGTAACCAGCTCCTTGTTCTATCAGATTTGACACGACCATCCACAGCCTGGTGTCAGGCTCCAGGCCGTGCTGAAGGAAGCGACATCGTTCTGTAACCAGCTCCGTTTTATATCAGATTTGACGGGACCACCCACAGCCTGGTGTCAGGCTCCAGGCCGCGCTGAAGGAGGCGACACCGTTCTGAAACCAGCTCCGTGTTATATCAGATCTGACAGGACCATCCAAAGCCTGGTGTCAGACTCCAGGCTGTGCTGAAGGAGGCGACACCGTTCTGTAACCAGAACCTTGTTATATCAGATTTGACAGGACCTTCCACAGCCTGGTGTCAGGCTCCAGGCCGTGCTGAAGGAGGCGACACCGTTCTGAAACCAGCTCCTTGTTATAACAGATTTGACAGGCCCATCCACAGGCTGGTGTCAGGCTCCAGGCCGTGCTGAAGGAGGTGACACCGTTCTGTAACCAGCTCCTTGTTGTATAAGATTTGACAGGACCATCCACAGCCTGGTGTCAGGCTCCAGGCCGTGCTGAAGGAGGTGATACCACCGTTCTGTAACCAGCTCCATGTTGTATCAGATTTGACAGGACCATCCACACCCTGGTGTCAGGCTCCAGGCCGTGCTGAAGGAGGCGACACCGTTCTGTAACCAGCTCCTTGTTATATCAGATTTGACAGGCCCATCCACAGGCTGGTGTCAGGCTCCAGGCCGTGCTGAAGGATGTGACACCGTTCTGTAACCAGCTCCTTGTTATATCAGATTTGACAGGCCCATCCACAGCCTGGTGTCAGGCTCCAGGCCGTGCTGAAGGAGGCGACACCGTTCTGTAACCAGCTCCTTGTTATGTCAGATTTGACAGGACCATCCACAGCCTGGTGCCAGACTCCAGGCCATGCTGAAGGAGGCGACACCGTTCTGTAACCAGCTCCTTGTTATGTCAGATTTGACAGGACCATCCACAGCCTGGTGTCAGGCTCCCGGCCGTGCTGAATGAGGTGACACCGTTCTGTAACCAGCTCCGTCTTATATCAGATTTGACAGGACCATCCACAGCATGGCGTCAGTCTCCAGGCCGTGCTGAAGGAGGCGACACCGTTCTGTAACCAGCTCCTTGTTATATCAGATTTGACAGGACCATCCACAGCCTGGTGTCAGGCTCCAGGCCGTGCTGAAGGAGGCGACACCGTTCTGTAACCAGCTCCTTGTTGTATCAGATTTGACAGGACCATCCACAGCCTGGTGTCAGACTCCAGGCCGTGCTGAAGGAGGCGACACCGTTCTGTAACCAGCTCCTTGTTATATCAGATTTGACAGGACCATCCACAGCCTGGTGTTAGGCTCCAGGCCGTGCTGAAGGAGGTGACACCGTTCTGTAACCAGCACCTTGTTGTATCAGATTTGACAGGCCCATCCACAGGCTGTTGTCAGGCTCCAGGCCGTGCTGAAGGAGGTGACACCGTTCTGTAACCAGCTCCTTGTTGTATCAGATTTGACAGGACCATCCACAGCCTGGTGTCAGGCTCCAGGCCGTGCTGAAGGAGGTGACACCGTTCTGTAACCAGCACCTTGTTGTATCAGATTTGACAGGCCCATCCACAGGCTGTTGTCAGGCTCCAGGCCGTGCTGAAGGAGGTGACACCGTTCTGTAACCAGCTCCTTGTTGTATCAGATTTGACAGGCCCATCCACAGCCTGGTGTCAGGCTCCAGGCCGTGCTGAAGGAGGTGACACCGTTCTGTAACCAGCTCCTTGTTGTATCAGATTTGACAGGACCATCCACACCCTGGTGTCAGGCTCCAGGCCGTGCTGAAGGAGGCGACACCGTTCTGTAACCAGCTCCTTGTTATATCAGATTTGACAGGACCATCCACAGCCTGGTGTCAGGCTCCAGGCCGTGCTGAAGGAGGCAACATCGTTCTGTAACCAGCACCGTGATATATCAGATTTGGCAGGCCCATCCACAGCCTGGTGTCAGGCTCCAGGCCGTGCTGAAGGAGGCGACACCGTTCTGTAACCAGCTCCTTGTTATGTCAGATTTGACAGGACCATCCACAGCCTGGTGCCAGACTCCAGGCCGTGCTGAAGGAGGCGACACCGTTCTGTAACCAGCTCCTTGTTATATCAGATTTGGCAGGCCCATCCACAGCCTGGTGTCAGGCTCCAGGCCGTGCTGAAGGAGGCGACACCGTTCTGTAACCAGCTCCTTGTTATGTCAGATTTGACAGGACCATCCACAGCCTGGTGTCAGGCTCCAGGCCGTGCTGAAGGAGGCGACACCGTTCTGTAACCAGCTCCTTGTTATGTCAGATTTGACAGGACCATCCACAGCCTGGTGTCAGGCTCCAGGCCGTGCTGAAGGAGGCGACACAGTTCTTTAACCAGCTCCTTGTTATATCAGATTTGACAGGACCATCCACAGCCTGGTGTTAGGCTCCAGGCCGTGCTGAAGGAGGTGACACCGTTCTGTAACCAGCTCCTTGTTGTATCAGATTTGACAGGACCATCCACAGCCTGGTGTCAGGCTCCAGGCCGTGCTGAAGGAGGCGACACCGTTCTGTAACCAGCTCCTTGTTATATCAGATTTGACAGGACCATCCACAGCCTGGTGTTAGGCTCCAGGCCGTGCTGAAGGAGGTGACACCGTTCTGTAACCAGCACCTTGTTGTATCAG